>NW_024081043.1:755145-1127307 GCF_003009895.1 Hyaena hyaena | reverse complement strand
GACAGCTTTGTAGTAGAGGCTAAAGTCTGGGATGGTGATCCCTCCCGTTTTGGTTTTATTTTTCAGTATTACTTTGGCTATTCGGGGTCTTTTATGGTTCCATACAAATTTTTGGATAGTTTGTTCTAGTTTTGAGAAGTATGCTGATGCAATTTTGATTGGAATTGCATTGAATGTGTAGAGTTCTTTGGGTAGTAATGACATCTTAACTATATTTATTCTTCCTATCCATGAGCATGGAATGTTTTTCCATTTCTTTGTGTCTTCTTCAATTTCCTTTACTCTGAACTTCTTATATGCTGGACCTGAAACTGAAAGTCCCTTGTACAAGTTTTTGAAGTTTATTTTGCCTATTGTGGCCTGTGTGGGACTTTCTCCTTCCACTGCTTTCCCTTTCTGAACTACTGCTAACCTGGTATACTGCAGTGTTCTAGCCTTCATTTGGCATACAAAGATCACAAATAAAACAAGACAACTCTGTTCTTTTCTCAATCACTAGTAAGTTACTGCATTACTATGTAACACTGTATTGTATTCATGTTAAATTTACACCCTAATTTAGTGAATAGCACAAAATTAGCCTTATTCTATGAAAAGTATCTTTCAATTGCAACTACCTCTGCAAAAGAAAGGTTTTGTCTTAGATCTATTGGTACATTATTAACAAGGAATGTTTGGTCATTCTGACATTTGGAGAAGCCAACCTAACATCAGATTTGTCAACACATTAAAAGGAATTATTTAGTACTAAGGTTGTTGTAAACACTGCTATAAATGTACCACTAAAATCTCATGCCAATAGTCTGCTACAGTTTGCATACATCTAGATATGTAGAAATAGGTGTAGGATAAAGAGTTCTCATAGAGAAAAGCCCAAATCTCAGAAGATTTTTTTATGTATACAAGTTCCAGTTTGAGAAAACCTTATCTCTGTCATGGAAATGAAACTTTAAAGTTTTAAAATAAAACAAAATGCCTTAATGAACAGATATTCATTTAATGCTGCTTTAGTATCTTGAAAAAACTACAGATTTCTATGACTTACCTCAATGCATGGCATTCTCCCAGAAAAATTTGCAGCTGTATAGCCAAATGTGACATTTGCTATAAGCTTAAGTCCTAGCTGACGTGCATCAAGCATTCTTGAAAGGGCTCTGTCCTGCTTGTAAGCCTTCATGGACTGCTTCACCATGAGTCTAGTCTTCAAAATTTCTTCGAGCATTCTTGGTAGCACACCCTTTCTTACTGAAGGCTATTGTAAAGAAAAAAGAATATTTAAAACCCCTTAATAGTGATAGGTTTAGATAATTAAGAAGGAAGCACAAAGTATAACAATGGTCAACTGGCATGAATTGAAACATACTAACAATTGAGTGTCCACAGGGCCAGTGGCCATCAATACAAAATCATCACATTTTCCTTCTTTTGAAGAGGACTTTTTTCCTAAAAGGTTCCTATAATGTTCATAAATCTAATGTAGCACTATTATGTGAGTTCAGAGACTCCACAAAGGAGGATGTCAAAGCTAGTGCATAAAAGACCAAACAACAAGTCCAGAGGGAAATTTTGTCCAAAATTTTGATCCAAACCCCCACTCTTTCAGAAAGACACATGGGATTTGTATCACTCATAACAAACCTCCGTTTTTAAAGATCTCATCCTAATGACCCCACACAGTAATCTGCATGGAACTCCATTTATCTACCTTGGAAGAATGATGAGCTGGGTTGACTCTGCTGACATTCAAACCTGCAGTTCCAGGGACTCTAGGTATTTCAAATCTGATGCTTAGACCACTAAGCCATCCCCTCCGGCCTATATTTATTAGCAATCTGGAAGAGGGGATGAATAGTGAGGTGATAAAATTTGTTGATGCCAAAAAAAAATCATTTGTATTAATCAAGACTAGGGAGAATTTATGAGAACTCCAGTTGGAATGAAAACCACAAAACAGTATTAACTTTGAAGATGATTCACAGACACGTGCAAGGTAATGCATGTCGGACTGAACAATTTAAAACCTTAGGTATAGGATAATCACACTCCTGAATATTAAAAAATCTAGGTTTTATTAAGCTTTACATATTGGGTCAAAATGTAGATGCAAGTTTAAAAAATGCTGTTAAAGGGAGATAATATAACAAGCCGCTACATGTGTGACAATGAAAACATATTCTAACCTCTAATTCATTCTGTGTACCTTATGAAGCAGTCATAATGTTTACGTTAAGATTTAATATACGTTATGTTAAAGAGGTAATATTTTTCAAAGAGGAATATGTCATGAAGTCTCTGGTGAGAATTTTCCTATCTGAGTAGCTAATTTTAAGGTACTCTTTAAACACAGCATCTTCTTACTGGTAGAAAACAATGCTACATTTACTAAGTACACCAGAATGAATCTGAGGGCTCGTGGGGTCCATGCTACCATCAACCACCCTACTGTACCATGATTCTAGTACAGACTCACTGCTAAAGAAATAGGAAAAAAAAAAAAAAAAAGGAATCAAGTTGGCATAAAAGAGGCAATATAATCTTCTAGATCTCTCTTCTATCTGTCTTTAATTTATTCATTTATGAGGCTCTCCTTAGTCTCTTTTATGGGGAGATTAGGGAGAGAAAAAAAAAAGACCCTATTACTGGTTTGGGTATCTTAAAAATGCAATCAATAAATATATTAGAGTATCATTTCTAAGACAGTCTTGCTTAAAAATAATGTAGAACAATTAGAGTTTATATATTAAAGCAATTTAAATCTTTTAAGTTAACATTGTTGTGATCGTCAATTAGCTAGTCAAGTCTCAGATTCTAATAGAGGTCAGAAGGTACATATGCACATTTTTGTTTTTCAGTATTTCATTAAAAACTAAAATCTAACAAAAGACTTTAAATTCATGCAAAACAAAAGAATTGGTTTTTTAAAAATTTCTTAGAAAATTCCTATACCTTTACTTTTTAAGATAAAATATTCAAGTAGTCTTGGGTTTTTTTCTTTGTATTATACACCAATAGCATCTAAACCATTAGATCTCAAAAGGTTAAGCCATAGTCGATACCTTTCACTTATAAGAGAGTATTACCTTGACAAAAGCTATTCCATTGGGGGACACTGTGATATCATGCCTAATTTGGTAAAGTAAATCTGGAGGTACTCTTAGAGAGGTACAGCCAAATTTGAACTCATCATACCTATTAAGAAAAAAAACATTAAGCAAATACTTCTCAAATCATAAAATAGCGATACTAGACAATTTTAGGAGTCTAATTCCATTAGAAATTCACTTTCAAATATCTAAATATGAACTCATTTACTTAGTAATATATTTAATTACCAAATAGCAGTTCTTCAAATATTCACAATTAAAAGAAACTTTTCTTAAATGGCATTATCCTAAAATTTATTGGTAAAATCTATACTGAAATACCAGATTTCAACTCAACATATGATCACCTTACACTAAGTTCCTTAAAGAAAAATTTAAGCCTTAAATAAAGACTGTAAATAACTTCCAAATTTATGTTTTTAATAAAAAGACAGGATTACCAATATAATTTCCACAAATGTTTTCTAGAAAGGAATGAATATACTCAAGGTTAACACTATAGCACTTGGTTTTAAACATACAAAAAATCATTATAAAGGAAGATTCTATTTCTTATCATATGAGAAAAAGATATATTCCTTTGAGTATTAAAAATGTTATACTCATTCAGTTTATACAAGTTGATATGAATATATAAAACCTAACTTTTAACAATTTAACTTAAAAAAAGAACGGTCAAGAAGAGGTGACAGCTGGAGGTATAAGATCATAATTCTTAAACTATTCCACTGAAAAGTGATTTATATCAACAAGTTAAATTTGACTCTCATTTGAAAAGACCACAGGGGGTGTCTCAGTGGCTCAGTGAGTTAAGCATCTGACTCTTTATTTCCCCTCGGGTCATGATCTCACGGTGGTGAGATTCAGCCCCCTGTTGGACTCTGTGCGAAGCGTGGAGCCTGCTTAAGATTCTCTCTGCCCCTCCTTTGCTCCCACTTTCACTCTCTGAGACAGAGAGAAAGGAGAGGGAGGGAGAGAGAGGGAGGGAGGGAGAGAGAGAGAGAGAGAGAGAGAGAGAATGGATATATACGGAGAAGGAAACAAAGAATTTGCAAGACTGATCTATTCAGTCTTCTTCATAAGAATTATCCATTCATGATGCTGAATTAGTCGCAGTTATCCACATCCATGTCAATTAGTATGGTAACAACAAAGAATGAATTAGCTATGCTACAGCCCATTCGCCTTGCTCAAAAGGACAGTCTCAAATGGAAAGAGACACTCAAAGTATAATTTTAGTAAGAAGTACAAGCACAACATAATTATAAATATGAAGAAAAAAAACTTACTTTCCCAAGTTCTCCACATGGCCAAGGCAGGTAGAAAAGCAGTAGTTATATGCAATCACAATCGAAGGATATAGTGACTGGAAATCCAAAACGAGAACAGAATTGCTGTAGAAGCGGGATTCAGGCTCCATAATTAGGGGTACACACTGTGGGGCTCTCATTTGGGATCTTTGCTGTACACTAGGTGTCACAGGAATATAGTTCATTGGTTTAGCTATTCGCAACATCATTGATTCCACACGGTACTTCAGGCAGAGAGGTGTAAGTAGGAAGAAAACAAGAAACGGTTTAAATAAAAATCTACTGGTCTTTGAACATATGATAATCATTTAAGGGGATGTTTTGCTCTTCAGAACAAGGCTACTTTCTTACAATACAGTTACATAGGATTGGTTATTTAGTCAGCTTTCAGGTGCTGGAAGAGACATTTATAAATCTTTTTCCTGTATTCCTAGAACTTTTAATAAAAACTGTAAAATATATGATAAGTCAATTTTGGAAAGAGCCACAATTAGATTTCTTTTTATACTTAAATACATCTATTTAATAATAAACAGATATAGGAAAGACTGTATAGTTTAACAATTTCATTTGAAAAGTTGGCCAATGGTCTTTGACAGATTTGAGAAAGTTAGAGAATGAAAGTCAGGAGACTTGAGATAGATAAATCTCAAGTTACTCCAATTTTCCAAGAAGGAAACACAAGGATTCCAGAACTGAAGGGCAGTCAGCTTATTACCGGTGCCTCACAAAACTGAATCAAGCAACTACTAACTGTTTATAATAACCACCATTAAGCAGATGGTTTGGAGTATTAGAAAAAGAAAGCTCACAAGAACCGTCATGGATCACAGAAATGTTCTTATGTGGTTTTAAGGTATCTTTGCCTTTTCTTTTTTTTTTAAACTTTATTTTTATTTATTTAATTTTTACAAATAGTTTATTGTCAAGTTGGTTTCCATATAACACCCAGTGCTCATCCTCATAAGTGCCCTCCTCCATGCCCATCTCCCCCTCCACCCATCAGTGGGAGGATTAGGAGGAACTTAACGGAGGACCAGGGGGGAGAAGAAGGGGGGAAATAGTGGGGGAGAGGGAGAGAGGCAAACCATGAAAGACTCTTTAATGCTGAGAACAATCTTTGCCTTTTCAAGTTGTTTTTAAAACTTGTGGGGGGCATAAAGAAAAAAAAGCTTATAAGCAATACAATTAAATAAACAAACATACTTGTTTTTTTTTTTAGTGTTTATTTTATTTTTGAGAGTGAGAGTGTAAGAGAAAAACAGAGAAGAGAGAGACAGAGTGAGAGTGGGGAAGGGGCAGAGAGAGATGGAGATACAGAATCCAAAGCAGGCTCCAGGCTCTGAGCTGTCAGCACAGAGCCCAATGTGGGGCTTGAACTCACAAGCTGTGAGATCATGAGCTGAGCCGAAGTCAGACAGTCAACTGACTGAGCTACCCAGGCGCCCCATAAACATACTTGTTTATTAATAAACATGCCAAATTAAAGCTCTATGAAATTAAGGAAACTGAGTGAATTTATGTAGTATCCCTGATGCCTAGCAGAGTGTTTATTTAATACCCTAAAGGTATTCAAATCATTATTTGTTGAATGAATGCATGAAATCTTTTGGGTGATGCACTTGACACAATCTCTCCTATCCTTGGGAAATTAATTAAAAAGATCTGAATTAAATGACTTTATGATCCTATTTTTCGTTAACTTCTTAAAAAGTGATACAGCCACTTATATTGATTCCAAATCCTCTTATTTTTATATTAAACTTATTTGTGGGGCACCTGGGTGACTCAGTCAGTTAAGTGTCTGACTCTGGATTTTGGCTTAGATCATGACCTCATGGCTTCTTAAGTTCAAGCCCTGCATCGGGCTCTGTGTTGGCAGCATGGAGCCTGCTTGAGATTTTCTCTCATTCTCTCTCTCTCTCTCTCTCTTAAAACAAATAAACTTAAAAAGAAAAACTTATTTGTTAGGAGATGCTGAAATTAAGAATAAAAACAAAAGAAAGGCTTTTTTCTTTGATGCTTCCCTAGTTTTAAGGGGCCTTTGAAGGCATCCCTAATCACACTGACATTATTAGGAACAAAATATCATTCTCAAGGACACAGCCATTGAGTTTTTCAATAGCATAAAAAACTTAGCAGTGGCCAGAAAGTTGGTATGGAGATAAAAATAAAAAGTAGAGCTGTTAAGTGAAATTAAAGCTTTTCCAGAAAATAAAATAACAAGATTTGATTAACCAGCTATATTAGTTTGTACCACATAGAAAGTTCAAAATGTCAAATCACCTCAAACATCTCAAAAGTATCACTCACACATAACTTTCATGGTGTATAGGAAAATTGATTTCCTACCTGTGAACCCCTTGTGAGTACATGTAAAAACTGAATGCCAAAGAGTCTAGCCATTTCACTCGTTTTCCCAATCAAGTCCAGCTGTTCTAACATTTGGAGATTTCCACGGACACGGCTGATGTAGTGATCAACCATTTTCCATCTGTTAAAAAGAGAACCCAGGCTATGAACATTAGGGAAAAATTTGGACACTTGAAACTAGTTGTGTTTTAATCCTTGCCAAAACCTACACATTAAAAATGAGGATTTAAAGAGGGAGTCATGGTATGAGCCTTTAGCAAAATATGTAAAGGAGTTAAACATTACAAAATTTCATATATTTCAACGGCGTAAGACCTAGTGAAACTATCAAAGTTCAAAATAGTACTTGTGATAAGGTGGTAAGACTAAGGATAATTATTTTTAGTGTTTTGCTTGATGTTGCTCTATTTTTACTATAAAAAATTAACATTCTCTTAGATGCCACTGCTGCTGATGCAATAATTACACAATTATAATTTATCACATCTACATGGTCTTAAAGAACATGAAGGCCGGGGCGCCTGGGTGGCTGAGTTAGTTAAGTGTCCAACTTCAGCTCAGGTCATGATCTTGCAGTTCATGAGTTTGAGTCCTGCGTCCCGCTCTGTGCTGACAACTCAGAGCCTGGAGCCTGCTTCAGATTCTGTGTCTCCTCCTCTGTCTGCCCCTCCCCACTTGTGCTCTCTGTCTCTCAAAAATAAATAAAAACATTAAAAAAATTAAAAAGAAGAAAAAAGAACATGATGGCTTTGGGTTATCACTGTAAATAACAGTCTAAAAGCATGTATTATCTGTTAATGGGAAGAAACAGCAATTTGGTGATTTAGGAAAATTGCTTTAGTAAGATTATACATGGGGTAAATATAGGTCAAATGAGTATTTTCTATGAAAATACAAATATTATGTTCTTTGATTTAAACCTTTATATAAATTAAACTCTTTACCCTTTTTTTTTTTTTGGGTAAGTAGGCTCCACATGGGGCTCAAACTCATGACCCTGAGATTAAAAGTTGTGTGCTCTACTGACTGAGCCAGCCAGGCACACCTTCCCTATCTTTTTTGTTAAGAAAACAAACAACAATATACCTTTTATGAAAGCTATGAACAGAAATTTTAGAGAATAAAATTTATTAATTTAATGATTATTAAGATTCAAATATACTGCAGCTTTTAATTATATGGCTTTTAGAATAACACCATCACAAACTGTTCAATAAAGTTTTAAAAGTCATGATATATGACTAATACGTGTAGAGAAACTAGATGTAAAATGGGCACAGTTGCACTGGCAAACAGTCTGGCAATTCCTCAAATTGTTAAAGGCAGAGATACCATATAATTCACTAATTCCACTCCTCAGTATATGTCCAAGAGGAATGAAAACATACATCTACACAAAAAGTTATACATGAATGTTCTTAACAGCACTATTCATAGCAGCCAAAAAGTGGAAATAACCCAAGTATCCATCAAGTGATGAATGAATGAATAAAGTGTGGTATACACTCATACAATGGAACATTACATGGCAACAAAAGGAAATGAAGTACTGACACATGACACAACATGAATGAATCTGGACAACATAAACTGAAAGCAGTCACAAAAGGCAACATATTATATGATTCCATTTATAAGAAATGTTCAAAATAGGCAAATCTATGGAAACAGAAAGTAGATTAGGAGGGGTGGGGACAGAAAAGGGAAGACTGGAGGGTGATAGCTAGGAGACATAGGATTTCTTTTTGGAATGATGCAAATATTAATATTTACAGTAATAGTTGCACAACTGAATATATGAACACCATCTTAACTGTACTATCCATGTATCTAAATCTATTTGTTTATAAATGGGCTTCACACCCAGTGCAGAGCCCAATGTGTGGCTTGAACTCACAATCCTGAGGTCAAGACTTGAGCTGAGACCAAGAGTTGGATGCTTAACCAATTGGGCCACCTACTGCCCCTAACTGCACACTTTAAATGGGTGAATTATATGGTGTGTGAATTGTATCTGAATAAAACTGTTAAAAAGTAACAAAAACCTATCCACCAAGTCTCCCTATCCTAAAAACATTACATATATTACTTAACTTTTAAACAAACAGAAATACTATTCTATAACTTGCATTTTTAACCTAATATATTGTGACTATTTCTCCATATTTAAATATTTTATAGTTATTGACCTTTATATGATTTTATATTTATCTTACATGACTATTACATGATTTACAATTTAATGGCTTTGTTTTGAGTATCTTTTATTACTATCAGCAATGCTGTAATGAATTATCTTTACAGCTAAGTCTATGTACAGATGCTGAAATATTTCCTTAAAATAAATACCTAGATATGGTCAAAAGGTATGCTATGATTTAATTTTTAAATAAAAAAATTTATTTGAAAGAGAGAGAGAAAAAGAGAACAGGGGTGAGGGGCAGAAGAAGAGAGATAATCTTAAATGGGCTCCATGCTCAGCCCAATGTAGGACTTGATCTCACAATCCTGGGATCATGACCTGAGCTGACATAAAGAGTTGGATCTCAACCAACTGAGCCACCCAGGCGCCCCTGATTTTGCTTTAAAAATTTTAAGTGTTTTATTTATTTCTGAGAGAGAGAGAGACAGACAGACAGACAGCGTGAGCAGGGGAGGGTCAGAGAGAGAGGGAGACACAGAATCCGAAGGAGACTCTAGGCTCTGAGCTAGCTGTCAGCACAGAGCCCGACGCAGGGCTTGAACCCACGATGTGAGATCATGATCTGAGCTGAAGTCAGACATTTAACGGACTGAGCCACCCAGGCACCCCTGATTTTGCTTTTAATATGTAGTGACACACTGCTTTCCAGTGGGTTTTAATAATTTACATTCAAACTAGTGATGATAAAGTACTTGTTTTCTTGCATCTTTGTCGACACTGGGGATTACAATTTTTAAAAAGGTATTACTAGTTTGATAGGCAAAAATATTATATCAGATATTCATGTATTTTTGTTTTTAGATTATTAAGGTAATCCTTCAATAATACAGATTTGTGAAATGTGAATCTGAGATAACATAATATGTGTGGATTCAGTCAGTCCCTTTAAAATGAAACAAAATAGGGGCGCCTGGGTGGCTTAGTCGGTTAAGCGTCCGACTTTCGCTCAGGTCATGATCTCGCGGTTTGTGGGTTCGGGCCCCGCGTCGGGCTCTGTGCTGACTGCCAGCTCTGAGCCTTGAGCCTGTTTCAGTCTGTTACTTCCTCTCTCTCTGACCCTTCCCTGCTCATTCTGTCTCTCTCTCTCTCTCCTAGAAATAAATAAAACATTAAAAAAATAAAATAAAATGAAACAAAATAGATTTAACAAAATAGACCTCTCTGTGGTAATGGGTGGTCAATGACTTGTCTTTGAGTTCCCAGATTCTTTTTTCTGCTTAGTCTAGTTTATGGCTGAACCCCTCTGATAAATTTTTCAGTTCAGTTATTGTGTTCTTTTGCTTCATGATTTCTGTTTAGTACTTTTAAATATTTTCTATCTCTGATAAAATTCTTACTTTGCTCATGTACTGTTCTCTTGACCTTGGTGAGCACATTTATGACCTGCTATTTTGACATTTACCTGTCAGGTAAATCATATAACTCTGTTTCATTATGGTCAGTTTCTGTAAATTTATCTTCTTCCTTTGTCCGGAGTACCTCTGCCTGATTCTTCATTTATCTGGACTCTCTATGTTGGCGTCCTACATTAGACAGAGCAGGCACTTCTCCCAGTCTTCATGGACTAGTCTTATAGTCCAATCATCCCTGCCAGAGACTCTGAGGAACTCTACCAACTCTTTCCCTTTCCAGGAAGAAGCAGGCAGCTATGGTTTCTGTTCACCCACTGTGCTGAGAAGGGGGAGTTATGTTATCTGCTAGTCCAAACTACTATCTTTGTTCTCCTCTGGCCAGTCAGACCATGTTGGACCTGTCAGAGCTCTAAGACTAGAAAGACAAGATGGCAGTTCTTTGTGTAGCTGTGGAGGAGTTGGGGCGCTGGATGCATGTATCTCTTTCTCTCCCCAGGATTAAGCTGAGAGGTAGGATTTTCCATCCACTCACTCTGTGGGTAGAGAGAGGATCTATGGCATCTACTAGCCCATGCCACCATCTCCATTTGGCTCTGGCAGTTAGACTGTGCTGGGTCTGTTAGAAACCTCTTGGAAAAGTTGGGATGCTGGAAACACAAACTATCTTCCCACACCTTTTCCCTTGGAGAAGCTAGGAGCCTTCTCCTGTTCACATGGCTCTGGGCCAGAGGCAGGGACTCTGGCAAGAGGGTATCCCAAATCTTCCAACCAGCTTTGTTGAGTCTGGTTCTGCATTTACCCAGGGTGCAGGAGTCTTTCAGTTAGTTTCTGGATTTCTCATAAAGAAAATCTGTCTGTGAAGTGTTGCTGAATCAGTGTGTTTACAGGGGCAGATGGGTCTAGGATTTCCTACTCCACCATCTTGCTGATATCGCTCCATATTTCTCCTAATGTATATTTTTAATGTATTTGAAAAGTGGACTTTCTAAAATAAAAAAGCAATTTTTTAACATAAAATCACCTTCATTCCTAACTTCTAGACTTATTTGCTTAGCCAAGTGGTATAAAGAGAGAATGGAATTACACTGTGGCCTTAAAAAAAAAATAGTGTGACAAAGTAGAATTTTGTTAGGTAATTTTGTTGTTGTTAAAGTATTATGCCATCCTCCTAACACTTTGTGAAACTCAAGTGTAATAAACACAAAAGAGGAAGAGGAAGGAAATATAAGGTAAAAGCTCTTCATCACAGGGTTGTTAGGTGCTGAATGGCTGAACTTAGAACATCTTGAGGGCACAGGGACTGTGCATTTTTTTGGGACTGGGCATGTAAGAAGGTGACAAAAAAGGAGATTTAAAAATTTTAAGTACAAACCTCTTATTCTAAACTTTTTCCTTTGTATTGACTCTACATGTAGGAAATGAAAAACTTTCTGAATATTATCTTTTTGAGCTACATACTGCAGAAACTGGAATAGTATTCAATAACTATTACTTGGAAAGCAGATGAAATCAGAAAGCTACTATGAGTTCTCTAGATCAGTAATATTAGGGATTAGGAAAGGTTTTATAGACTGATTGTGGAATCTAATCATGAAACATGACATTTTATGGAAAAATACATTCTAAGTCCCAAACAACACTACTTTAGGAATAAAACTCATTTATATAAATCAAGGGTTTTCAGGAGACCATATTTGAATTCATAAAAACAAGATGATAATCAGGGCTTCTTCATGCTTTATGAACAGTTTTAATACAAGAAATTCATGACTAGCAAATTACTCTAATTTCTGAAGCAATTTATAAAATATGTATATATTTACATAAAACACTGTAGAAAGCAAATGCAAATTAGAAAGTATGACTTTGTTGGCAAAAATTCACTTAAATTTTTAAAATAAAATTGTGTGATCTTCCAAAGTATCTCCAAAGAAAGTGTGTATGGAATCGCCATGTAACACAAACCACCTAACACAAATGGTCTAATGTTTAGTTCAAGTCTCTCATGTAATATGTTAGGTCCAGCTCTTGATTTCACTTGGCAAGAGCAATTACTTATCCTAATTAGAGGTAGCAAAATATGCATTCACAGCATTTTAGGGCTTATAAATAAACCACTCTGTGTAGTTTTCCTTGGCAAGTTTAATATTAAAAGTTTCACTTTAGGGGGTCCTAGGTGGCTCAGTCCTTTAAGCATCTGACTTTGGCTTAGGTCATGATCGTGCGGTTTGGGAGTTTGAGTCCTACGTTGGGCTCTCTGCTGTCAGCACAGAGCCTGCTAGGAATCTCTGTCTCCCTTTCTCTCTGCCCTTCCCCCATTCACATGCACTCTCTCTCTCAAAATAAACATTAAAAAATTATAAAAGTTTCATTTTATTTATCGGTAGTTAACTTCTAAACTTCTGTTTCTATAAGGCTTTGATTATGAGCTTAGTGCTTTCTGTGATTTCACTTTACTTGAGATTCCTCAAAAGAGACTGCAGATGACATGCTCAGAAAGCAGTTCCCCTAAAAACATCAAGTTGTTTTTAAGGCTACTCTTTTCCAGCCTGTCGTGGGGCCTTACATTTCAATAAGCAGAGCTTCATTCAGTTCAAACATCAGACACATTAATTTCATGGCTTTCTTTATATAGCTATTTTCTAAGCTTATGACTATCATTTTACCTTCAACTTAAGGAAAAGTAGAGGTGGGAACTTTCACTTCTATCATGGAACAACTGGTAGCGGACTAGTCTTCCTGCTTTGATAAAACAGTTGAGGTAACTGTTTCTGGGCAACAAACAATAGGCAATGCAAGACTGTGCTTCTTGAGAGAAGAAAAACCCATGAGGTGAATCCCAGCCCATGAGGAGACAATTTCCTAAAATACACTGCAGAATGCTACAGTCTAAGTATAGTGTGGCCGTCTTGCTAAGCCAAGGAGGCAGAGATTAGAGTTCAGGCAGTTTGTAGCTGGATTTTACAGGACGGGGTATACGTGCAAGGAGCAGAGGTTTCCTGTCAGTGACTGGCCCACGGCTGCCCTGAAAACGAGGGAGATGAAACCCTATGAGGCTTACTAAGGAGTGTTGCTGTAGGCTTGGGTTTGGAATAGAACTCTTCAGACAGTGCTGGGGTTGGAGGGCTAGGAGAAGCCTCATTACCCCTTTATTAACAATTTGGGTATCCGGCTGAGAGCCCAAAACACTGTGCCTTCAGAAGCCTTTGCCCTAGAGCAAGGCCAACTCTAGATAAACCTAAAACTAAGCGCTAGCAATATGCAAATGAAGTTTGGAGACTGAGTCCTGCCAAGTTTGAGAGATGTAGGAAACACCCTGGCTTTCCAGAAAACCACCTTAAATAAAAATCAGGTTTGCATAGATTCAAGGTGACCAGCCAAAAACTGAATAGCAAACTAGAGCAAAAATAAACACGCTTCACAGGAAGATAATAAATATCCAGAATCAGTACAAAAGAACACCAACAATACCCATTACATAATTATGCAAAGAAACAAAAATATGACCCACAGTTAAGAGAAAAAGAAGTTAAACAGAAGGTAATACAGAGAGAGCCAGATGTTGTATTTAGTAACTATTACAAATATATGCAGGTATCTAAGGAAAAACTTATTCAAAAAATTAAAAGAAAAATAAAGTCTTATGAATAAATAAATAGGGAAACAAAATATGGAAACTGAAAAGAAAGAAACAAATGAGAATTTGGGAACTAAAGCTACAATAACTGAAATTCAAAACGTGCTGCCTGGCCTTAACAGCACACTGCTGATGATAGAAGGAAGTCAGTGAACCTAAAGACAGGTCATTAGAGAAAGACAGAAGAAAAATGTACAGTGCCTCAAAGTTCTGTGGGACACTGTCAAATAGTTTAACACACATGTAATTGGAGTCTTAGAAAGAAGAGAGTATGATTAGGACAGAAAAAATATTTAAAGAAATAGCCAAACATTTCCTAAATTTGATGAAAAACATCAACTTAAAGATCCCGGAAGCACGGCAAACACCAAGAAAGAAAAGAAGAATTTTTAAATTCTGTAATAGTGAAATTACTGAAAACCAAAAGCAAAGAGAAAAACCTTGAAACCAGCCGGGAAAAAAATTACAGACTTCTGTTTTAGATATATAAAGCTGCTAAGTATATCACTTCAGTCTAACAATAATAAAAAGCAGGAAAATATACAAAATCATGTTTTCTGGAGGCCATCAGAAAGTTGAGGTTACAAGATAATCAGGTAAACTTCATAGGGTGACAGACACATCTGAGGACACGTAACTTACTTCCTCTTTGGCAGAGCACTGGCAGCAGAGGCAGCTGCCATAAAAGCATTTATGAATGAAATTTGAATACATTCTTAAAGGTCATGGATGGGCCAGCATGATAGTTTAGAATCACGAGGAACCCCAGATACCAGAAGAGTAGTTTTCCATGGGCCCCCCAGAAGACTGGGGGCAGGCAGGGCACAAAAGAATGAAATCTTGCATCTTCCTCTGACTCATCTCTTATATGAAGCAACAGCTTGAGCTGCTGTGGGACAGGTAAGAAACTCTAATCCTCAGGATTTAAGCAGAGGTCCACTATCTCTGGGGAAAGAACAGATGCAAAAGATGTCTAATGTTGGGGAGTGTAGGCAACCTCCACTATTCCAACTGTGTGCCTTGTACTAAGTAAGAAGCAGCAGCTTCCTGCCACTGGAAAAGAGCCAGGAAACCCTCCCATCATAGATTCTAGGCAAAGAAAAGTGCTGCTGAGGAAGAAGTAGAAGCAAAAGCCATCTTCCCCTGTGGGAGAGTCTGCTTGGAGCCAACACCTGGCAATGGTACAAAGGAGAAGTCCATTGCACTGTGGGAAGTGCAGGAATGCTAAGAAAGACTCATCCCTGAGCCTTAGGAGAAGAAAAACTTCCAAAGCCTGACTCTGGACCAGGAGAGCTGAGTAATCTCTTCTGTTTGCAAACAATGGAAAAATGAGGAGAATGACTGTTGATTTCTCATTAGAAACAATGGAGGCCAGAAAAAAAAGAGTGAAATCTTTAAAATGGTGAAAGAAAAATAAAAACCCAAAAAAACTCAACTCCAGAATTAGACACTGAAAATATCCTTCAAAAATAAGGATGTGATAAATATATTTTCAGATAAATAAAGGCTGAGAGAATTTGTTGCTAGTGGAATTGACAAAGAAAACAATTTAGCAATTTCTTAAAATGTTAAATATACTAACCCTGGGGCCCCACAATACCACTCCTTGAGACATGAAAATGTATGTTAACAAAAAGACTTGCATGTAGTTTTATTCATAACAGCCTCAAATAAGACACAACTCAACTGTCCATCAATAGGTGACTGGGTAAATAGTGGTATATGCATACAATGGAATATTACTTATTAATAAAAATGAACAAATTACTAGTTTACACAGGAACAAGGCTGAATCTCAAATTAGAGTATGTTGAGTTCTTGAAATAAGCCAGACAAAAAGTGGTAGAATGTAAATAATTCTATTTATATGAAATTCTAGAATTGACAAGACAGACTTTAGTAACAGAAATTCAATTAGCACTTACCTGGGTGATTAATGGATAGGTAGGTTGACTGCAAAGCTCAACAATATTCACAACAGAATTTTCTGGGTGTTCGAAATGTTCACTGTCTAGACTAGGGTAGTGGTTATAGGGTGTATATGTTTTTTAAAGTCATCACACAATAAAATTTAAATGTGTCCATTTTACTGTATATAAATTATACTCTAATAATATTGATTTTATTAACAAAGAGATATTATCGTCTTCAGAGTTATAAACATTACCTGTACAGATCTGTCTTGTTATCAAACCAATCTGATAAGACTCGAAAGGTAAAGAGGGGAAAACGCTGACGAAGAACATGAAAGCTCACATTTTCAAAGGTGTAGTTAGTTAGAGCCACCTAAGAAAAAAAAGCAAACCAAAAAAACCAAGACATCATTATAATAGTGTTTGTATTTATGGGCAAATTTGTTCCTAAAGGATCCAAAATATTACTCGAAACTTGTCACATTGGATATGAAAACTACCTGTAAAAATGATGTTATGAGTGAATCATAAATAGTTTAAAACTACATATATATAGCCTTCTAGACAGAAATATTCTGTCCAGAATTAATTAACATTTAATTGGAAAACAGTCAAACTTCATGAGTTCAACCTGGTCATGACATACGTAGGAGATCTCTGTTTTTATCCCTTCTTTTTATATTCTATTCCCAGTATTGACAGAAGCATTTAAAATTTTTTTTGTTTTTTTTTTAGCACTCTACACCCAACATGGCACTTGAACTCATGACCCCAAGATTAAGAATTGCTAGCTCTTCCCACTGAGCCAGCTAGGCAGCTCTTACAAAAGCATTTTTTAAAAAATTTTTTTTAATGTTTTATTTATTTCTGAGAGAGAGAGAGAGAGACAGTGTGAGCAGGGGAGGGTCAGAGAGAGAGGGAGACACAGAATCTGAAACAAGCTCCAGGCTCTGAGCTAGCTGTCAGCACAGAGCCCGAGGCGGGGCTCGAACCCACGAACCATGAGATCATGACCTGAGCCGAAGTCGGACGCTTAACCGACTGAGCCACCCAGGCGCCCCTTACAAAAGCAATTTTAAGCACACTAACTTTCTGGTCTTTCCATACCTACTTTTTGGTCTGCGATGACATGCTGATTAACAGAATTCCACAGATTCATGAATGAATTGTTTAGGTAAGGGCAGGCATTCATTCTGCTTCCAAGAATTACACTGGTACTAAGACCCAATACATGGATGTTCTGGAGTCAGTTAATTTCATTGCAAAAGATGAAAGGAAATGGCAGAAATGTTTCCCTATCTTCAAAATATATAGGGAAAAGTATGTTAATGGGAAAAGAACACTTTTTCTTAAGGTTTTATTATTTTTTTAATGTTTTATTTATTTCTGAGAGAGAGACAGCTTGAGCAGGGAAGGGTCAAACAGAGAGGGAGACACAGAATCCGAAACAGGCTCCAGGCTCTGAGCTAGCTGTCAGCACAGAGCCTGACGCAGGGCTCGAACGCACGAACCGCGAGATCATGACCTGAGCTGAAGTCGGGCACTTAACTGACTGAACCACCCAGATGCCCCAAAAAGAATACTTTTTAATAAAGGTTCAAATTCATGGAACATACCTCTACCTAGATGATACCTCAAAAATACCTACAGGACAGGGGTGCCTGGGTGGCTCAGTTGGTTAAGGTCCAACTTTGGATCAGGTAATGATCTTGCGGTTGGTGAGTTTGAGCCCCACATCAGGCTCTGTGCTGACAGCTCAGAGCCTGAAGCCTGCTTCAGATTCTGCGTCTCCCTCTCTTTCTACCCTTCCCCCGCTTGCACTCTGTCTGGCCCTCTCTCAAAAATAAAATAAAACAAAACATTAAAAAATAAAAAAAATACCTACAGGACAGAACCAATCTAGACGATGGCAGGTATTTCAATGCAAAGTGAGAACTGAGGAATCAGCAGTCCTCATTCTCAGGTCAGCTTGGGATTCTGAGGAATAGTTCAGAAGCACTTCACATTTGTGTATTATAATTTTCAATTTTTTTCTTTTCCACTTCTACAACCCAGGAACTAAATTTTAAAAGCTCATATCCAAAAGAATACAAAAGATCTTTGGTCTTACTTTAGTAGCACTGGAATTAGTATACTTGCAAGCGCACACACACGTACACACAGTTTTTAACTTTGGAATAAGCTCACCCTAGAGTCACCAGTATAAAGCAGGTACTAATCCATTATCTTGGAAGTAAATCATCATTTTTTTCAACAATAAGTAATGACCTGGAATACTCCTCTCAAAAATAAATGAGTAACTCCTTTTATTATTAAATCCCCATATTTGAGTGACTCTTCTACTTTCTAATGAATATTTTCATTTGGTTGTTTTTTTAAAAAAATTTCCATTTAGTGTTATAGAAAATGTAACCAAACGTCTGATTTCAGGTAGTTACACGATTGCCTAATACACATATAGCACTTTAGACCAAATCTAAACTTCTGCTGGAGTATATATCCTCATTAACACAAGCAATCAGGGGAAAAAAAAAAAAGAAAGAAATCTCTTCAGAAAAGTTCCCATTGTCCTGTACCTCTCTCATTAGGGAACATTTTGAAGCTTGCCATGTAGGGTGACCTATAAGGATTAACTACAGCATTTTGTGACGTAAAGAAAACTTAAAAATCTTATGAAACTGGTCCCCAACATCCGAGGCAGATGGCAGATCTATGTTCTGGATTGATTTTATTTCAAATAGAACAATTTCACAAATTGAATTAAGACTAAACAAATATAACCTTATGACATCCACTCTACTTTGAGTCTTCCTGGTGTCACAGGAGCATAAATATGCTTAGCTATATAATCTCAGCTGTGATTAAAACTAAAGGAAGGAAACACGAACTTTAATATTAAGATGATCTATCTTCAGAACGTTCCAATCTAGAAGTTGAAATACGAATTCAGAAATATGAAGTAGGAGTTTGTCACTTGTTTTCAGGAGAAATCTAAGTTCAACATTGGATAAATGTAATATGTAGACCAAAGTAAGAATTGATGTAAATAAAGAACATGTTACATTGCTTGTCCATTTATTTACTGATAAATAATGGTCTGACAGAGGTGGTTAACACTTCTCCATTCACAGAGTCAATGTGCATAACACAATGGTCAATCACTTTAGAAGTAAACTTACTCAGAGCTGAGAGAGGAAGAGAATTAGTGCAGGGGAACAGAGGAAATAAAGATAAAATCAAAGAAAAATGGCAGGAGATGATAAGTAAAGCAACTGTGCCCTATATCCTCCATCCTCCTCCACTAAATGTGGCTCCTCATTTCCTGAGTCTCCAAATGAAAAGTTTTTTGGCTGACACATACTTTATATAAAGAAATGTACAAAAATTTGAAGTGAACAATTCATGAATGTATATATGTGTGTGTGCGTGTGTGTATGTGTGTATATATATATACACACACACACTACCATGTAACCACTACCCATATGTAGATATAAGAAATTTCTAGGATACTGGAAGGCTGTCTTCAGAGAGCTTATATTTCATACATATTTATATACTGAAAGTAAAATATACTAAGCTCTCTGAAGACCAACAGCATGCCTACAATGAGACTGAGTCTTGACCCCTTACTAGGTATGGGCCTTTCGACAAGTCACTTAACTTCTGTGAACTTCAGTTTTCTCTATTTGGAATAGTACCTCACTACTTTGTCTTATTTATGCCACAAGTTTGTAGCAAAATTTAAAAGTGACAAGTCTGTAAAAATGCCTTATAAATAATAAAACAATATATGAATGGAAGCAAGTATATTATTCTACTTCTACATAATCTTCATTGCCCATCATAATGTCTTTATTTAAAAGCACCTGACATGCGGGGCACGCCTGGGTGGCTTAGTTGGTTAAGTGTCTAACTTTGGTTCAGGTCATGATCTCACAGTTCGTGAGTTTGAGCCCCACAGTGGGCTCTGTGCTGAAAGCTCAGAGCCTGGAGCCTGCTTCGGATTCTGTGTCTCCCTCTCTCTGCCCCTCCCCTGCTTGTGCTCTGTCTCTGTCTCTCAAAAATAAATGAAATGTTAAAAAAATTTTTAAAGCACCGAACATGCTTATTGACAGACTGAAATTTTACTAGGAAACATCAGAAACAGATTCCGATGTTGCCAAATTGAGATAATAGGAAGCTTACATGCTTGTGTGGAAACATCAGACTTTCCTAGTGGCTCTGCTGGGAGTGTTCTCTCCTGGTTCTTCAACTTATGACTATTTCTTAGGAGCTAATTTCTTAGGAGCCTCTGTCTACTACTCAAAATGTTTCATTCACAAAAATGTCCCTGACTCAATCTTGATCAGTCTCTGCATTTGCTTCTTGGTGAGCTCATCTACTCTGATGTGACTTCCAAGGCCAGATCTCTTATCTAGACTTCTACCCTCAATTAGGGACTTATTTATATGCCTGCTGCATATCTTCACCTAGTTATCTGACAGATACCTCATGCTCTATATTCCTATATCATCATTTTCCCATCTAAATGTGATCTATGCCAGAACCCTGATCCTCATTCTTGACACCTCCTCCTCTTCATCTTTTTGTACATCTAATTCTTGTGGATTTATCCTCTAAATTTGCTTTTAAATCCTTACACAATTGCCAACTTTCATTTGAGCTACCCCAATAATATTCTCCCTGATTTCCTTACTTCCGTTCTTGTCCCCTTTCACACTGCTACTAGAGAGCTAGGTATAAGGCAAATTCACCTGTCACTGCCTCCATCCCACCTTAGCCATCCACTCCCATGATCATACTCCAAATTCTATTATTACCAATAATTACCCCCTCCACATCCAATTCTCTGACCACCGTCTCTCATCCTTCTAGTTTACTCCGTCTAGTACCCTGAGTTCCCATCTAACTCAAATTGCACAATCATAATCACAACCTTTCACACACTATTTCCTTCTTTGCCCTTCACCTGCTCTACAATTAATTACTTTTTCACAAAGCCATAACCCTTTGCTTGGGAGTTGTGGTCAAATCTAACCCTCTCTTATCTACACTTCTATCTGTGAATCTGAACATAGTTGGAAGGTATCATTTTACTTTTCAGATGTGAACCTCAAATGGGCTGACCATACTACCTAGGTTTTATACTTTATTTTCTCAAATAACTACTCTCAAATTCTCCTAGATAACTATTTCATACTCTTCTTCTCCCCTCAAATCCAGAAAGCCCCTCCACTATGCTCACTCTGAGCTGAGAACAGTGCCTGTTATTTCACTGAGAAACTGAAGCAGTCGGAAGAGAGCTTCCACGCATTCTCCTAGCCATATCTACCCACCTACCAACATCTGCATCCATATAACTTGGCTCTCTGCCTATTAAAATAGAGGAAGCAGCTATACTCTTAATTGATCTAATCCCCGGAACAAACTTGTGCAGTAGAGATAGCACATAATAAGTATTTGGTGGCAAATTCTTGAAAGGCCTAGATTAAGTTGATATCCAGAAGGCCTCTAAACATGATCTTCTGGGGAAGAGTCATTTATGCTTTTATTCAAGCAATCAACGAGTATGTAATGAGCACTATTTAAGAGGCACTGTGTTTGTTACTGAGGATTCAAAGCCTAGCAATAATTTTATGTTGAAGTTAAGCAGGGCAGTGAAAACTGGTATATTAAAAAATAAACAAAATTTTAAAAACTCAAATTAGGCATAAACAGAAAGATATTCATTCAACTGTAAACTATTATCGGGGGAGTGCCACAGCTGAGGAGATGTCCTAGAGAGACAAAAGGACTTTACTTTCATTTTGCATGCTTGTCTGCATTCATTTTGTTCTAATAGTGGATACAAATTATTTTTAATAAAAAGCATATTTAAAACTAATTAGAGTTAGAAACTGCTAAATGTCATGAGGGAGATACAGATGAAAGAAATAAAGATTAAAAAAAAAAAAAAAAGGAGTTTCTGAAGCTGTTTAAATCCAGAAAAAATAGTTTTAGGATCTCCAATATGACCATTTTCAGGGCCAGCTTGGTCCAAATTCATAACCCTTAAAGTTCCAAAACAATCTGAGATAGAAGATAGTACTTCTCACAAGTTCATTCAGGATTTCCTGGAAATTTCCAAATTATCAGGAATACTTTGGGTTAGCCAAAAAAAAAAAAAAAAAAAAAAAAATAACCAAATTGGCCCATCTAGGAAGGGGAAGTAAATTATCCAATTCATACTTTCTCAGATTTGTTCCCATATTTACAAATAAAGATCAGATACACTATATACTCGCCTTATAATTAGAGAAGGCATTTGTAAGAACTAAAGAAAGCTGTAAATTTAAAAAAAATTTACTTTCCAATTTGTGATTTTAAGCTAATAGTGAATAGTTGTACAGCTGCCTTTTGGATCTTCAAGGATGAAACTAAGATTCAAGAATTTAATTTTTTGTTTACACACTCAATTTATGTGTTCATCACAGACCATATCGGTGACCGCAGTTTAAATTATTTAATGGAACGTACAAATCAAATACACCACAATCTCTTGTACCTTCCATATCCTATGCTGTGTCATTAGGAGTTATTTTGAAGTCATCAGGGATGCTTATGCTCTGATAATATTTTAATAAAAAAACAATCACATAAAATCATCCTCAAGCAGTTACATTATATTATACATTTTCAAATGAGATGAAATGTGAGAATAACGTTAGACTCACGGTATAGAGAGGAAATAAGAAAAATAAGGACACCTGAATTTTATATAAAGAACATATTTCCATATGTGAAAGAATTACTGTGTCTTGGTGCCCAAAAGAATTGCAGAATTGGAAAGCCAAATGTTTTATGTAACTCTAGAAGAGCCAGAAAGATCATAGTTAATAATGAGTGTATGATAAAAGTATAGGAGAAAGCAGTTTCAAAGAGAAGTGATTGAAGAACACAGCTTTCTTTTAAATATAAACATTCTATGTAATATTATCCAAAGTCCAAAATTTTAGAATAAATCATTTTATGGTAGGTATCTCTTTTGCATTTTAATAGGAGGAATCAAGCAACTTCAAGAATGCAAACATACTTTAAGATCCTATGATCTTACATTTTTGGTGAAAGAATTATTTTTCTGAGTGACTGCAAACTAATGAGATAATTTGTTAAAATTTATACTACCAAAAATCCTTATCTGGAACCCCAAAGCCTCACTTGGAAGATGCTATTAAGTATTTCCAAGTACTGTCTTTACCTTCTTAGTCTGATCCAGTTTTTAAATATCCTTAATTCCTTCTTATGTGTAGACTAAATTTTTCTTACTTAATAAATCAGAAAGGCCAAGCTGAACTCATCTGGCATTAAGTGAAAAAAATGATGAAACTATATAACATTGGACACATATAATACTTTATGATAGCTATAGACTTTTCTAGCTACTGCAACCTTAGACATAAATGGAAAATAATTAAAACACATCAATAACATTAAATACTCTTGTAGCTTTGCATTTTAGAAGGTAGTATTTATTTTTGTAACTTTACTTAAATATAATAAAAATAATTCAAAAAACATAAATTACATAGCAGGCTATACAAATATTCTACAGTAACTAAAACAGTTATATTGACCTAATCTCTTATTTCCAATGAAATTTTAGATGAAGCACCTTACCTCATTTCTCATGATTCTCCAAAGATTTAGTGTAATTCGGCCAACAATATTTATCTCACTCATTGTTTCTGATCCATACTCATCTCTTTCAGCTGCAAACCTGTTCTCAATTTTGTCATCTACAGAAATGAATACAGACTTCATCAGGACTCACAGAAACTAAATTTCCAAGCAAATTATGCCAAATAAAATGAGGATAAAAATGAAGGATTAAAGAAGAAACATAATTCACTATTTTGTATTAGACTTAGAGATTGAAGATCTCTATTTTGATTAATAAAATAATTTTCTTTCCTCTAAGTTATGAAAGTGGGATGCCTGGGTGGCTTAGTTGGTTGAGTGTCTGATTCCTGATTTTAGATCAGGTCACAATCTATCTCATGGTTTGTGAGTTCAAGCCCCGCACTGGGCTCTGTGCCATCAGTGGATTCTCTTGGGAGAATCTCTCCCTCTTAGGATTCGGTCTCTCCCTTTCTCTGCCCTCCTCTGCTCATGCTCTAATAAATGAAACTAAAAAAAAAAAAAAAAAAAAAAAAGATTCTAAGTTATTAAAGAATTTTCTGAAATATAACTGAAAATTATCTATTTTTAAATAATGAAAATGTGTATACACACATATTTTAAAAATAATAATCCCTTTTCACTTTAAATTTGGTTCATTTCTGGTGCCATTTTAATGAACACCTAACATTAAAGCATTTCTTTGGTATTAGGATGAATTATGTTTATAGTTACACTGGTCATTTCCTGGAAAACACGGTAGAGTTTTTAACCTAAAGAACTCTCTGAAAATTTGCTGACATCAATTAATGATACTCATATTCAGAATGAAATTCTCCTAACTTTGCATGGACAACTAGATCAAGAGTAGAGTTCTGATTCTAGTTTCTTAGGTGATGACTTTACCTAGAATGCAATTTCAAATGTGTTTCTCTTAAATAACACTGGGTATATAGAAATGTTGATTAGAGGATCTGGAATAATAAATATATTTACCATATATTGAATGTCTATTATGTTCTAATAACTTTATCATCTCTTTTACTTTAACCTAGCCACTTTATTATGTTAGTATAATTTTCACTTTGCATTGTAGTAAATTCTACTCAGAAATGTTATATTTTGTCCCAGGTCATATAGAAATAGAACCAATACTACAAACCAGGTTTACCGGATTCCAGAGAGACCATGTGCACACATTCATCCCTATTCTTTAAAGAGATGATGTTCAAAAGTTTTTTTCATTTAACACTTCTATAATGTTTACTGTGGTCTTAGGCACTGTTCTAAGCACTTCACAATTGCTCTATGAGATAAGTTCTATTATCACTCTCATTTTACAGAAGAACAAACTGAAGTATAAATATGTTAAGTAACCTGTCTGACATCACATAGCTAGTTAGCAGACCACCTGGATTTGCACCCAGGCGGCTCTCCTCCAGAACCTGTGCTCTTTATTGACTTCCTAACTATCCCCTTTCTATTGGACCACCTTGCCTCATAAAAATGGTTTCTGCACAGCAAAGGAAACAATCAATAAAACTAACAGGCAACTGATGGACTAGGAAAAGATAGTTGCAAATGACATATCAGATAAAGGGCTAGTATCCAAAATCTATAAGGAACTCATTAAACTCCACACCCGAAAAACAAACAATCCAGTGAAGAAATGGGCAGAAGACATGAACAGACAACTTCTCCAAAAAGGACATCCAGATGGCCAACAGACACATGAAACGATGCTCAGCATCCTCATCATTAGGGAAATACAAATCAAAACCACACTGAGATACCACCTCACGCCAGTCAGAGTGGCTAATATGAGCAAATCAGAGGACTCTAGATGCTGGCTAGGATGTGGAGAAACGGGCACCCTCCTACACTGTTGGTGGGAATGTAAACTGGTACAGCCCCTCTGGAAAACAGTGTGGTGGTTCCTCAAAAAATTAACAATAGAACTCCCCTATGACCCAGTAGTAGCACTGCTAGGAATTTACCCAAGGGATACAGGAGTGCTGATGCATAGGAGGCACATGTACCCCAATGTTCATAGCAGCACTCTCAACAATAGCCAAAACATGGAAAGAACCTAAGTGTCCATTAACTGATGAATGGATCAAGAAGATGTGATACATTTATACAATGGAATACTCCATGGCAATGAGAAAGAATGAAATCTGGCCATGTGTAGCAACATGAATGGACCTAGAGGGTGTTATGCTGAGCGAAATAAGTCAGGCAGAGAAGGACAGATACCATATGTTTTCATGTACAGGTGGATTAGGAAGAACTTAATGGAGGACCATGGGGGAGAAGAAGGGGAAAAAATAGTTGGGGAAGAGGGAGTGAAGCAAATCATGAGAGACTCTTGAATGCTGAGAACAAACTGAGGGCTGATGGAAGTGGGGGAGAGGGGAAGGGGGGGTGATAGGCATGGGGGAGGGCACTTGTTGGGATGAGAACTGGGTGTTATATGGAAACCAACTCGACAATAAACTATTTAAGAAAAAAAAAAATGGTTTCTTCAGTGTTCTAAAAGCATAAGAGCTTGGGGCTCCTGGCTGGCTCAGTCAGTAGACCATGCGGCTATTGATCTCAAGGTTGTGAGTTCAAGCCCCACACTGGGTGCAGAGCCTACTTAAATAAATAAACAATAATAAATAAATAAATGGACAAGCGCTTTCATTTACTCTTCTGATCTTAAGTCATATACCTTATCTGTTACAGCTAATTAAACTAATAAGTACACCTGAACATTCATGCTGCCTCTCCTGAATATTCAGAAACCTATCCCAAATTAAATGTTCAGAAAATTGAAATATATCACACTATTTCTAGCACGCAAGGGACAAAGAAGCTACAAAAAGTTTATGCAATAAAAAACTAAAATTATCACTACCTTTTTTTCCAAGGTTTTTGCATACTTCAAAATATTTATGGTCTTTGAATCTTCTAGCTTCAGCCTTTCCCTTTAAGATTACTAACACTTAAGACAGTGTACTGAAGTCATAACCTCTCTCAGGAGTTCTCTTGATTAATTTTCACCAGTACATCCAAAGTATATGCTCTGTTGTCCTATTAAGACTTGTGGATTTAAAACCAAGTTATTAAAAATTCTATAGTTATAAAGAAAAAAAAATTCTGAAAGATGCTTTATCAACTTTAATTTTGGTATGAATGTTACTATTGCCTTCTTCCTTTGAACAGAATCAGACCTGTGGGAAATAGCCTTCAAAATTCATGACAGTTTTTATAGCCTGATACCCAAATAAATATCAACAGTTAGTGTTCCAACCAAAAACCATAAAACACAGAACCAAAGTAAAATTATGCTACATCAACCAAAGAAATGTTGTGTACTCATAATGATTATGAAGATCATCTCATAATACAGAAAAATACTTACAATAGGATGCTAGATGAAAGAATAAAAATGGGATATATGTATGATTAAAGTTATATAAAAGAGGCTTACATATGTATATGAAAAATGACTGAAAGAAAAAATACAACAAATATATTAACAGCATATATAACAGCAAGATGGGGGTGTTTTTTCTTTTTTTTTTTTCTTGATTTTTGAATTTGTCCATAATGGAGTTAGGATACATCTAGACCTTACACAATTTAGTATTAAAATTAGGCTACAACAACAGTAGTTTTTAACACCTTGTCTTTATTTACTTTGTAATTTACTCGGCAGTTGAACTATAAAATATTCACAATGCTTCGTACCTGGCACCCGAGAGATCATCTGACATAAATCAACACGTAAGGCAGCAGCCCTTTGTAAGAGGTAACCCCAGGAATGCATCTGAATTTCATATCCAAGCAGAATATCAGGATCATACCTAAAGGAATGAAAAAATTGAACAAGGACCACACATTTGAATCTTTAATCAGAAGAACGGTTTCTTCGTGATATAAAGTACAAAAAATAAAAATCTATTCAGTTTCTCAGATGGAGAAAGGATGGTACAGTGGTACCTATAGAATTTCTATACAAGAAGGAAAAGGGCTATTAGAGTTCCTATTTGAATCTACTTTTGTAAAGCAAACATAGTTTTTACTGAAACTGTGTATTTATTTGATATGACTTAGGAAAGAAGCTGATAGAAACTGGGATGAGAGAGGCAGTACCACTTAAGTATAAGACAATGATGGAGAATATCATGAGAGTGGGGGCAGGGTGAGCAGTGTGAGGACATGTGTGGATACATGTTTTGAACAAGATCCCCCCCAGGTCATTTTGTTACTACTTCTCTATCCCTCTAACCTATATTGTCCTTAAACAGTTTTAATGCTGAGAAAGAAAATGAAAACAGCTTCCTTTTTCCACTTAATTTTAATTAATGACTTGGTCCTCACAGGAAGTAAGCCCTCAGTAATGACAAATTCGTCCTGTAAACTTAAGAAGAAGGTGACTCAGTTTAATGGAAGAATGAAATATTAACAGGGATGAGATTAATGTGGAGAAGATAAGCATCAGAAACTAGGGGAAAAAACGTGCTCACTGCAGTCACACATTTGCACTGGTAAAACTGCATTGACAATGTGCATACAACTCAGAAACATCGTCTTTGTGGCTCCTCTTAGGACTTTCATAGTGATCACCATAGAAAAATGTTTGGTTACGGTACAAGAGAAAACAAACTTGAAGATTTACTTCAGTGGAGAAATTGTATGGAGAAAAAAAAAAGAGAGAGAGAGAGAAAAAATATTATAGTTGTAATCTGAGAACAAAAACTTTGAGAGCAACAGATACAACAATGCTCCAAATCAGAAGCTCTAAATTACTGATTATTTTCTTATTTATAAAAGCCAAAAAGCAGAGTGAAAGATCATATAAACCTCTAAATTTGGGTTTTATATCATTGGTTATAGTCGCTCTGAATCGGGGGATGTGCAGCCTGTCCAGATTGTATTATTTAACACCTGAAGTCTTACTCGAAGTATCCGAGTAGTAGGATCATACTAATCTGCTGATGTGACCTATAAAGCGCTGCTCTATAAGTCCATCCTATAACAATGAATCATAAGCAGATCACAAGATCTATTTTTAGAACTGGTTTGCTAATATTTTACCATACTTCCATAGCTGCTTTCTTAAAATGATGAGGCTGAATGGCTTTAGTTTTCACTTAGTTAACAAATACAAGAATGTCACAGAAATGTCTCATTTTTAATACTGGAGTTTAAATGGCTGATGTCAAAAGAATTAGTTCAAACGTTTGCAAAAGCATTCTTTTTATTATGTTCCTTTAAGGCCCTATCAAAATACATTCTATAATATAAATTTCAACATCTGGTAATCTGCTTGTGATCTGCTATTGTAGCAGACTTCTAGAGTAGCTCTCAAACTTGTCAAGAGAAAAAGATAATGTATATATTATCCATGTGTTTTTCTTTATACAAATAGGGTTGAAATTTCTGAGAAAACCACTTCATTTAATGATTACTTATTGGTTAATTTAATAGAAGAGCCAAATGGACCTTTTCACCAACCTACAAAAATGTGTTTTCTTGGTAGAAAAGTGCCTCATGGCAGGCAATTCTGGAACAAAGGGCAGGGATAAGACATGAGCATGGGGGAAGCAAAGGAAAACAATGCATTATGCTACAGTGAGGCAAATATTTAATCTCAGATATTAGAGACTATAAAGGTAGACTAATTCTTAAAAAACAAAACACAAAAACAAAGTCCAGAAAGATCCTAGGGCACCTAAGCAAACAGAAGTCTCCCAACACCTTCCTGCTCATTAGTCTTCTAACATAACATAATAGGTTAAATTATCTTTGTTGATAGCAACTTCATCAATTCTTCAGTTAAGTTAAACTCTCTTCAGAGCAGTTATCGGAAAGACCAGTGCATCTTCCTGAAAACTATGCACTGTCTAAATTTGAAAAACTGGGGCAGAAATATATCAAGTGGCTCTAAGAATTATCAGCGATAGGAGATTTGAAGGATTCCCATATACATACATCAGAACCCATGCAGCTGACTGCCTTTAATACCAAGAACAACCAGAATAGGCATTACAATGTGGCCACAGTTGGCCTTGATCTTAAGAGAAGAATTTGGAAGACTGTTGGAGTTCCTATTGCATACACCTGTAAGCACAGGTGTATGAAGAAGATGCCAGATGATTACAGAGCCCTTCTTCTTCTTCTATAAAGGCAGTTCTTCTGACTTCTTTATCTGAATTTCTTGGATTCATAAAACATCTTATTACTGCAAGCATTATTATTCCAGTTAGCTACATGCTATGTTGCGGCACCTAATGGAGTTGGTTAAGTACACTTATTTTTTGATGTTTTGGAAAAACTTATTTTTAAAAGTAGTCTATTTTATACACTGCTACTGCTCAGACTGACTGCTGAAAAAAAAACCAAAAAATACTCTGCTTCTCGTAAGTGAGTAGATTTTAGTTTAAGAGAAGTGGGTACTTTCAATATTTTCCAGATCTATTATGTATATTTATTTTTTTACCTAGAGGCCATTTCATCTAAAGAGACTTGTAAGGATGATAAAACAGGTCTCAAGTTCAAAATACCAAGGATTTCACTTCTTCTGTGAAAACATTTGGTGACAATAACAAAATCTTTGTGACTTGTTCTTCAGTTTTGGTGAATTTGATCTACCCTACCTGGTTTTTAAAAGTTATGGAAAGAATAAGGTTGGGTAGATGGGATTAGTGGTGAAGGAAAAAATAAAACTGGAGAAAATGGAAGCAACAGAAATATGAAAATGATTTACTTGCTCAGGGAGAAAAAAAGTTGCTTCCACAACTAAAATTTTAAATAACCCATTAACATCTGTACCGAAGAGAGATGAGAGGGTTCTAACTAGGCAGTGGCAACGGCAGGGTTGGGTGGGGGAAAGGAATGATCTTGAAACAGAGTTCTGAGGTTAAATAGATAAAATGTACTATATACATGGAGGGAAGAGAAAAAGGAAGAAAGCAAAGCTTATTCAAGTTAGGAAGGTTGAGAAAAATGGAAAATTGTTAATAAGTTCAAGGATATACAGAGAAAGAAAAATGTGACAAGACGACAATGGATTTGCTTTTACTTGTTTAATATAATTTCATACTACTTTTTATGTTTGCCATTTGAGGAGGTAAATATTAAGAATGGAAAAACACAGAGAAAACTCTGAAAGTGTGCATCTATCTTTTATTCAACTTTATATTTAGCACCTAGTATACCTTACACTCAGAGTTAACATTTTTGTACTGAAACTAAGAGTTTTATGTGCATTATCTCATTTAATTTTCATATCTATTACCTGTTTTAGATAGGGAAACTAAAGGTTAGAGAGATAAGTAACTTGCTCAAGACAAAAATACAAATGCAATGAACTAGATGGAGTTACAGAATATTATGCAAAGCAAAATAAGTCAGTCAGAGAAAGACAAATACTACATGATTTCACTCACGTGGACTTTAGGAAACAAAGCAAATGAAAAAAGGAAAAAAGAGACAAACCAAGAAATGGACTCTTAGCTATAGAGAACTGATGATTACTAGAAAGAAGGTGGGTGGGGCGATGGCGGAAATAGGTTGATGGGGATTAAAGAATAGACTTGCCAGGCAGAGAAGGACAAATATCATATGTTTGCACGTATAGGAGGATTAGGAGGAACTTGACGGAGGAACAAGGGGGAGAAGGGGGGAAATGGTGGGGGAAAGGGAGAGAGGCAAACCATGAGAGACTCTTGAATGCTGACAAAAACTGAGGACTGATGGATGTGGGGGGGGATGGGCATGGAGGAGGACACTTGTGGGGATGAGCACTGAGTGTTATGTGGAAACTAATTTGACAATAAACTATTTGTAAGAAAAAAATAAATAAATAAAAGTGCTACCTGCAATAAAGAAAGAGAGAAAGAAAGAAAGAGAAAGAAAGAAAGAAAGAAAGAAAGAAAGAAAGAAAGAAAGAAAGAAAGAAAGAAAGAAAGAAAGAAAGAAAGAAAGAATAGACTTGCTGTGATGAGCAAGGGGTGATGTATGGAACTATGGAATCACTATATTGTATACCTGAAATATTACACTGTATATTCATGAACTAGAATGAAAATAAAAACTTAAAAAAAAAAACCCTGTCCTTCAAGTAACATCTTCCATTCGTTAAGATATATATGTTTAAGATATAGATGTAGAAACATATAAAATAGCCACATTCTTTAAAAAAAAATTACAGAGCTGGCTGACTCCAAAATCTATGTTGTTAACAAAGCCTATGTTGAGTAGGTACTCAACAAAGGGGCTGAAAGATTGAAATAATCTTTTAGGGGATTGTTTAGAATAATTATAAAAGACATCACAAAACAGAAATGTTGCTATTTAAGCATTTAATAACCATATGATCTTCTAGAGTAAGAACCAGAAATTAGTTTTATTTTGTTTACTGCATTTTTCTTAATGACTAGTATAATTCATGTTATGGACATGAAGAAAAGTTACTACATTTGCAAATGTCTGCTAAAATTCTCAATGTTGGCAGATAAGCCTGTTGCTGGGAATATATCTAATGAAGTGTACGTAAGCATTCAAAGCCCAGGGACATTACTGGACATGTGCTGGCACACAAAATGGTATTGACTGAAACTCTGCATGTTCTTTTTGCTAAGCTGCTTGCAGAAAAGTGTGGGCACTGAAGCATCTGACACGTTAATGACAACCTCTGCGAGAAGATAAAAGGTAAGAATGACAATGGCAAGACTCAATTGGATGGGAATCTATCCAGTCACCAGTGCTATAAATAGTAAAAATACTTTTCTCTTATTTTCTCCCTAGAGTGGTGGGTAAGCAGTATATTATTTTTGATGTCCTGACATTTAATTTAATTTTGTTTTGTTGAAAACATGTTCTGGTTTTCTAAATTTCAAAATGGTTTATGTTAACACATCTGGGTGGGACTGAATCAGATATTCAGTCTGTAGGATATCATCTTGATCTTTCATGCAGAATACTGTCTCAGTTCTACAGGAAAGGAGTTCAACTACAGAAAGCAAACTATAGAAAGCAATATCGAAAGGGTTGTGTGTAATGGCATGCTCAAGGAGAGCTTTTATCCACACATAAAGATACAAAGGCTATTTTCTAGCCTGCTTTAGGTATTTAAAAACTTAAGTCTAGCAATGGGCAGAAATTTGAGGTTCCTAGAAAAGTGAAGCATTTAACAGGAGGGTCCATAGCTATCAAAAGTTACAGAGTTTAGAAAATGCAAAAGATTCACTTAATTATTTTTAAATTAAAATATTTTGTTTTAAAATACCCTTTTCAGGGGCGCCTGGGTGGCTCAGTCGGTTAAGCGTCCGACTTTCGCTTGGGTCATGATCTCACGGTTCGTGGGTTCGAGCCCCGCGTCGGGCTCTGTGCTGACTGCCAGCTCAGAGCCTGGAGCCTGTTTCAGTCTGTGACTCCCTCTCTCTCTGACCCTCCCCTGCTCACGCTGTCTCTCTCTCTCTCCTAAAAATAAATAAAACATTTAAAAAATAAAATAAAATAAAATACCCTTTTCATATATTTTGACAAAATTCTACTATCAACCATCCAGGCCAACTATCAAATGACCAAAAGAGATTTTTAAGGAACTATGTATTACAAAAGAGTATGGACCACATAATCCTAGGGTTTATCAATAGATTGCATGCCAACACTTTTTGAAAACATTGGTTTAGAACTCAGAAAACATTAAAAAAAAAAAAAAGATTTGAAATATGGCTGACTCCCAAGGCAGAAGCCTATTTAATGAATAATGCAATTTAAATTTAGTACAGTTCCCCATTATTTCACTACTGTAGAAAAATCACACTAAAATACAACTGGGAAAGCCAGAGTTGCGAAGCCACTATTTCTTCTTCAATCTTGAGAACAGAATATAGTTTTGCCATCCCTAATCTGCTGGAAATGATGATGGATGGTGATGGGAGGTAAGAGCAAAATCTTTCCAAGGGTACTTTTACTTTAAGGGCCACAGGAAGAAATTCTCTCCTGTTTTCCTGCCTTTGCCCATGTTATTAATCAATAGCAAGAAAGGACTCTCTGAACAAAAGCTGGAAAAATCAGAAAATACAAATCAGTACCTCTTTATTATATCTGCAATTTCTTGAAACAGTGCCTTCTCATCAGGTGCATAGGTAACTTCTAGTCCTGTAATTCCAGATCTAATCAGTAATGGGGTCTGATACCTGATATCTAAGAAATAAGCAAAATGTTTATTACATATAATTGTGTAAGTTACATAAACCCTTACTTTTGAGTGAGATTATGCTACTGAAATACTTAAAAGAGTATTCCCCAAGGGTGCCTGGGTGGTTCAGCTGGTTAAGCGTCCAACTCTTGACTTTGGCTCAGGTCATGATCTCATGGTTCATCAGCTAGACCCCTTACTTGGGTTCTGTGCTAACAGCATGGAGCCTGCTTGGTATTCTCTCTCTTCCTCTCTTCTCTCTCTGCCCCTTCCCACTCATATGCACATGTGGATTCTCTCTTAAAATGAACATTAAAAAAAGAAAAGAGCATTCCCCAAAGTAAATACATAATTAACTCTATTCCTTAAAAACTTTCCTAAAGTTTTTCTAGTTTAATATGCAACTGAAAATTCAAATTTCATTTTTTCAGTTATTTTCCTGAAAAGTCTACATTCACCAAATTTCTCAAGTAATAATGTGTCATCCAAAAAGAAATTTTATTACTTTGTTTCTCTTTACTCTTCCTATAGGAAGAGCTTTGTTTAGTAGAGAATATTTTATTTATTATTTTAAATGTTTATTTTCGAGAGAGAGCATATACACGTGCATGTAATTGGGGGAAGGGCACAGAGACAGAGGGGGGACAGAGGATCTGAATCAGGCTCTGTGCTGACAACAGAGTCCGATGTGGGGGGGGGGGCTCAAATTCATGAAAAATGAGACCATTGCCAGAGCCCACGTCATCACTTAACCAACTGAGCCACCCAGGTGCCCCTAGTACAGAATATTTTGATCAATAGTATGCTGGTAAATGTTTACAACTACCTCTCAAGATAAAAAAAAAAAAAAAGTCCCGATTCGTAGTGCTTGCCTTTTTCCATAAAAGACTCCTCTCCATGCTGATCTCAGACTACCAATACTACCATGTGACATCAACTAGTTCAAAGAGTTCATAAAAATGTAATAATTGGCCTGTGACCTGATACAAGCCAGATCAAGCATATCACTAATTAAACTGTAAATTCCTACATGGTTTTGTTCTGTGCTAAGACTTCCTTCTCAGCTGACTGAATTCACATATTACTATCCAAAACTACAGAAGGACGCTTGATATTTTATAAAATGCCTTTATATGGTATACTATATGAAGAAATCTAAGCCAAAAACATGCATATTTACGAGGAGATATCAACAAAATTGGAATACATCTTAAAAGTCTCTTACTAATCCATTAATTGACACTAATAACTTCCAGCACAGAAATTTGCCCCATTAAAAGGTTTATCCTAGGACGGGCAGGTACAAAATTAATAAAAATGAACAATACCTTGGCTGGAGATGGGCTTGTCTTTATCAATCACTATTACACCTGTGAGTTCTGTTTTGTCTGTATCTGGTAGTGGAGTATCAGATGAGATGCAGTAAAACAGAGCACATATTGGGTCAAATTCAGGATCTGGTTCTAAGTCTCGTCTAGTTCGAGCATGTAACTCCACACTGATTAGGGTAAGATTTTGTATCTATAAAAGGAAATAAAAATTAGGATTTTAGATTATTTTTTGACACATGTTGAAAGAAATGTTCCACCATGACTCCAAGGAAATATTGAAAAGAAAATTAAAAAAAGACCATGAAGGACATAGCCACAATACTCCAAAGATTAAAACTAAAGATTTTCACTTCTAAGTTAAATAATTCATGTTTTTATTTTAGAAAAACTGCTTATGCTGTAATTTCTCAGTGACAATACATAGTTAAAACTATTTCTTTAAAATACATGCAAATGCCTCTCAATTTCTTCATTCCTGTTTGAGAAAGAGAATGACTAGTCCAAGTGGTCATACATTTGAATCAAAGTCTACTACTTTTTACTTTCTACTCAGTTAACCATGTACAGTTTAAACTAAAGAGAGAGGTATATTTTAGTTTGAAGCTTCTATTAATTCTCTACTACATCAATTTACTACTGTATTTACAGGGCAAGTTTTTTATTGCAGCTTTTCCTGAAAAACTATCCTAAGAATATTATGGCATCAACTACAACAATAGCTAGATTTTTGCCTATACACATTTTCTCTATGGCAAAAATACAAAAAAGAGTAGTATTTGGCTTTTTACACTTATTTTCCTATGCTAATAAAAAATAAAAGGATTTAACTGTAATTTTTAGTTCTCTTTTTAAAAGTCAAGACAAAATGAATAGAAACTCTGGGTAAAAAAAAACAACAACATAAGTTGGATTCATGATAACAGCTAGAATTATAGCCGTCATTGTACCAGTAATACCTGGCAACAGAAAACAGTAGACTGCTGTTACAATGTTGGTAATTATTGAGGTTATATAAATTTAATGAAGGATCTGTCTTTTGTATTTATTTTGCATGCCAGTTGTTGAAGAAATATAATTAATACAAGGCTCTCCCTAGTGATGGGAGTAGAATTTAGTAAACCTCTTTGAAGGACAATTTAGAAATATCTATCAAATTAAAAAACAGACATATCCTTTGATCTAGCAATTCTATTCCTGAGAATACATCCTTCAGATATAATCATACATGTAGCCAAAATTTATGTATGAGAATGTGCATTAAAAATTATGATATTTCTAGTCTTTTATAAGTCATAAAAGACTAAAGACTCATATCAGTTGAGGACTGGTTACAAAAATTATGTGACATCCCATAAAGGCTACATACAATGGAACACTCTTTAACCTTTACAATTTTCAGGAATGAGTCAGTTCTGAATGTCCTAGTATAGAAAGATCACCATAATTGAAAAGTGGAAATAGTGCAGTATGTGTATATGTATGTAAAAAATGTTAAAGCACATGCACAGAAAATTTCTGCAGAGACATAAAACACAGAACTGCTTATATTGCCTTTGGGAAAGGAGACTGCTTCGTCTGAGGTGGGAGGGAAGCTTAACTTTCATTGTAAATCTTTTTGTCCTAATTGAGGTTTTTTTTTTTTTTTTTTTTTTTACCATATACATGTAATGTTGCATGCATTTATTAATTTGTAGGTAAGTACTTTTTAAACTATAAAGAACACTAATTATACATATATAAAGCATAAGGAATAATAAAACAAATATTCACAAATCTACCATTTTCCTTATACACTGCTGTTTCTTTAAGTTTATTTTTGAGAGAGAGGGAGTGTGTGTGTGTGTGTGTGTGTGTGTGTGTGTGTGTATACGTGTGTGAGTGTGAGAGGGACAAAGAAAATCCCAAGCAGACTCCAAGCTGTCAGCGCAGAGCCCAACATGGGGCTTGAACACACAAACTGTGATCATGACGTTAGCCAAGACCAAGAGTCAGACGCTTAACCTACTGAGCCATGCTGGGCCTGGTTAGATTGTTTTGTAACAGCCGTATTATAGGGGTGACGGGTGGCTCAGTCAGTTAAGCGTCTGACTCTTGACTTCAGCTCAGGTCATGATCTCACGGTTTGCGGGTTCAAGCCCTGTGTCGGGCTCTGTGCTGACAGCTTGGAGTCTGCTTGGGATTCTCTCTCTCCCTCTCTCTTTGTCCCCCACCGCTCATCCCACACTTGCTCTATAGCTCTTTCAAAATAAATAAAAATGAAATTTAAAAAATTATTTAAAAAATCTAACCAATAAAGTGGTGAGCTCAGGGAAAGAACTTCTACTTTTAAATGTATGCTCTCTAGGTTTATATATATATGTATTATAACACAGAGCACATATTAACTTAGTAAGTTAAAAATGTAACTGGAAAACCTCTAACTCAAACCAAAACAAATTTAATTAGAAAAGGATGAACATGTGGAAAGACTATGGAGAAGACAGAAGACAATTTCAGGTCAAAAGATTTGTGGAGGGTGATTTATTTATTAAGTAGGCCAAACTTCACATTCAAACTTCGCCTTTCTACTCCTTGATATAACATGCACTGTTGATCTAAAGGGCACTTTCTTTTTACGCAAATATATGAAATGAAGAGAGAGGGCAGAGAGGTAGGGGACAAAGGGGGATAAGGACATAACCTTTCTCTTCTGCCCTGAGTATTTATATGCAGAAGAGAGAGAAGTTAGTATAGCATAATGGGACATGGAAGAAAAAATGCTATGGGCACAAATTACTAGAAAAAGGACAGCATACACAGTGTAGATTTTGCTTGGCTCGTTCCCTATTTGACCACCAGGTGGCTGTTTGGAGTACACCTTGAGGCCTTCTTAGGGAAGAAGCTGTGAGCAACCTGCCAGTCCTCTAACTTCAAGAGGGCCCAGGATTCTGAGATGGGGTTATATAGAAATAAAGTAAGAGCGTAAGAAGAAAATTAAGTTTTTCAAATAAATAAAGGATAATCAAATGTAACAAGTCTTTGCTAAGGTCTATTACATTTGTTTTAATAATATATATATATATATATATATATTTTTTTTTTTTACCATGGTGTTTTATTTTTTAAATTTTGGGTATATCCTTTGTAAGACATGTATTCCTGAGTTCATTACTTAGTTTATCTTGGCTACAGGGAATAGGACAGGGCCAAGTAGGTATAACGCAGGAACTAAATGAATGCTATTGAGTGGAAAAATGTACAAACAATTAGGGAATTAGACTAGGTTCCAATTTATTTCTTAAAAAGCACAAATCTTAGTTCAAATTTAGGGTAAATATGAGGACAATATTTGAATATTTCTCTTAGTTTATGCTCATCTAATCTGAAGAACAGTTTAAGACAGAACTGACTTGAGAACAAAAACACAAAAAATTAAAAACTGAATTCTGTGTTCTAAAGCGGGCAAAGACCTGTAACAATTGTTCAATGGAAAGATCATGGGGGTGCCTGGGTGGCTCAGTTGGTTAAGCATAGGACTCTTAACTCAGGACATGATCTCACGGTTTGTGAGATCCAGCCCCGTGTCTGCTTGGGATTCTTTCTGCCCCTCTCTCTGTACCCCTCCCCTGCTCGCTCTCATGTGGATTCTCTCTCGAAATAAAGAAACAAAAAAACTCAAAAAATATATATCATGGAAGTCACATATAATTTAAAATTTTTTAGTAGTTACATTTAAAAAAGTAAAAATAGATTAAAATATTTTCATTTAATACATCTAAAATATCCTTTCAACATGCGTAATTAATATAAAAATTAGTAATGAATATTTTACATTCTTTCTTCCTGTTAAGTCTTCAAACTCAGCATGCATTTTACATTTATAGCACATTTCAATGTGGATGCTAAATTTTTGCATGGAAATACTTGACCTGTATTTAGCTATCGTAAAATTTACAGTTGATAAAGTAGTTTTAGATACCTAGGTTGTTCCACACATACTTAAAAGTTTTCTCATATAGGACTCAAGTATCAGTTTTTAAATCTAAATTATTTAAATAAAATGTAGAATTCACTTCCTAGATGATATACCTAAATTCTCAATAGGTAGGCACATTGCTAGTGGTGGCCAGCACAGATATAAACAATGAAAATATACTCTAATTTCCACCTCACTGCCAGTCAGATATGTGTTGAGTTGTGTTTTCTTTACTACAGATAAATTTACAGTGATCCATTCACATACATCCTCTACGCCATCCTGTGACTAATATCCAGTTTTACAAGATAGCTGCCTACTCTCTGGCATATGGTCTGTACTGTGAAGGGAACTGGGTTATACAGAGATGATGTGAACCAAATGAATTGTAACAAATGAATTAGCAAGCACTAATTCACTGAACTAACCCAACAGAAAATACTAGTAAATATCTCATTTGGGATATAACATTCTACTAGAACGATCCCAGAATAACTGAGATTTTCTAATAGTTAGAAAAGCTTTTCCAATTTTAGCTTGTATAAGCTGAATTTCAGCTATTAGATTTGTGAAAATTATGAAACTACAAAGCAGTCTCAAGAACTGATGGCTACTTCAAAAGGTTCTCTATTTTATAGATACATAAATAAAAAGAAAATGAAGATTAACAGGAACAGAATTCAATATATTCCTCCCACAGTAAGAAATTTCCATACTTGTTCCAACATATAAAACATAAGAGTTAAGTGGTGGTTGTGTCCTTACTGTTGTAGTTTTACCTCATGTAAAGCTTTTGCCTCCTGTAAGTTTTGTACGCTGACTTTGAAACCATAAGTATTGTTTAAAGATGGTCCATCAATCTGAGAAGTTTCTTTCTTTGTGGTATTTACTGCTGCAAATTGATTCTATTAAAGAAAAAACACACACATAGCCAGAAAAAGATAAATGAGCAATCTTTTTTTTTGTTTTTTGGATCACTTATTCCTACCTAGATAATCTGCTTTATGAGTTTGGTAAAATAATACATGATAAACTAGTATCACCTCTTTAGGCCCAAGAAGAAATGAAGTATTTTATTAACATTCTTTTCATGGTAGGAATTCAAGATATCAGAACTGGATATATGCAGAAACATCTGATTCAATCTGTAAGCAAACCATATGTTGATCTTTGAGTTTACAAACCCCAAATAGTGAAACTAATAGTCTTGTTGGAGAGTTGACATTTATACTACACGGACATTTATCTTGATCCAATTCTTGGAAGTATGGCAAACAAGCAGGCAATATATTTGCAACTAGTCTGGCTAAAGTTCATCAAAAATTTGAAATTCTGGGTTTGTATTTTACTCTAACATAACATGTGTCCGAAAGATGAATGAAAACATCAATAATCTTGAAGGGTTTAGAAAAAATAGAAGCTATTTTTTAAAAATATTTTCTGATTTCCAAATCCATTAACCATTTCCCCCAAGTGCTGATTTATGTTCACAACATATTTGCACTTATTTTTTAATATAAACAGCTTGCAATTCAATACTATTTAAAAATGAAAGTTTTAAAAAAGTATTTATAGTCTTAAAATAGAAATAATGACATATATTTCATATGGTTAATACTAATAAAATTTAGCCAATATGGAAGTAATTTCTGTCATTTATTTTTAAGGATACATGTCTAATGTTTACTTTTTTTTTTTACATAACCATATATTTCTAAGTATTACCTTATTTTTAGTATTTGAATAAAGATATTTATGATTTTTCAGAGTTTCAGTAGTAAATAATGTTGCTTTCCTTTGCTACTTAGTAAAATGAACTGAAAAAAAATCAATGTTATATCTGAGAAAAAAGTAATAAACCAAGAAAAAGGATATATTTTTGGTGGGATCAAAAAATCACTTACTTGAGCTCTGCTGTCATTGGATTGTTCTGATTTTGCCAGTAATCAGTTAATGTATTTGTATCCTCATAATCCACATTTTGGCTATCATATTCACTTTCTCTGTAATATTTGTATTTACATATAAGAATCTTTTAGATCCCAACAACAAAAAATAAACTAAAAAAATTAGGCAATTTCTTGTTGTCTCAAAGATATGTAAATAAAATGATGCAAAAATATAATAAAATTTTTAAAAATGAGACACAAAGTTATCAATTATCTAACTGAAATCTAAGATAAGAATGGATCTTCCACTGAACATTAAATATGTTTAGCATAGTTACCTTTGCTTGTGTTAAGAGTACTCTTCTAAGAGTGTCAGTATTACTTTCTTTCTTATGACTCAACTTCTGGGTTTTTGGTTCTGTAGAAAGAAATGTCATATTTAACACAGACATCAAAACTGCCTGCTTTAAAGAAAAATTGCTGTTCTAAACTCTTGAGTACCATCTGTGACAATTATCCTATTACTTCCTCTCTAAAACTTCATAATTTAAAAATAAAACTAATTCAAATCTCTGATCCCCACCAAAATAACTTTTAAAATTGGGTACTTCTGGGGCACCTGGGTTTGCTCAGTGGGTTAAGCGTCCGACTTTGGCTCAGGTCATGATCTCACAGTTCGTGGGTTGGAGCCCGGCGTCAGGCTCTGTGCTGGCAGCTAGCTCAGAGCCTGGAGCCTGTTTCAGATTCTGTGTCTCCCTCTCTCTCTGACCCTCCCCTGCTCACGCTGTCTCTCTCTCTCTCTTTCAGAAATAAATAAAACATCAAAAAATAAAAATTTGTACTTTTAAATAAAAACATTTCTATTTTAATTACTGAGTTTTATACTTCATTCAAATCCTAGGCAATCATTTAACTCATTTATTTTACTTATTTCTCAAGAACATCTGAAAAGGAAGAAAAGATACAATTTCTTCCCTCACAGGGTCTAGAATGAAAATCAGATATTCATCAAATGGATACAGAAAAATAAAATTGTAACTGGGGTAAGCACAACAAAGGAGAATATAAGTGGGAACTTTTACAAATATAATTGGGAATTGTTACAAGTCAGGGAGATTAGGAAGGCTTTTTTGTGCTAAAAATCAGGAAAAATAGTAATTAGCTAGGAACAGAGTGAGGATTTCCCGATTATCAAGCAAAAATGTGGAAATTACTAAGGATAGGATAGACATCCAGCTGAGAGATGATGACAGCTTGGCCTAAGGTTGTGATGGCAAAGAGAAAGACAACAGTAGAGAGATTTGGGTAATTTAGGGAACAAACAAGTGACAGAATTTGGTAATGGACTAGGAACCACAGGATGGGCAGTAAGGGAATCAGATAGGTGTTACAAACTTGTTTGTTTGTGCATGTTTCTGACTTGTGTAACTCAGTGACAAAGAGATGGTGGTACTATTTATTGAGGGAAAACCCAAAAAGGACCGTATAGGCTTCTATGTGTAGACATGTATGTTTGTGTTTATGAGTACACTGGGTAATTGGTAGGGAGTGTGTGCTGTAGATCATGAACTGAGTTTTAAAAATATTGACCTTGGGGTGCCTTTGATCATTCAAGTAAAAATCCCAAATAGACAGAGTGTTCTCGAGGTTAAGAGAGTTCTGAACTGGAAATTTAAATTTGTGAGTTATCTGCAGTAATCCTGTGGGCAGGAATTCACTCATTTAGGGAGAGAATGGAGAATCAAGCTTCAAAGGAAATCAAGTAGGCAGAAACAGAGGAGTAGGAGACAAGCCAAGGAGAGAAGAGGCTCCAAGAAGTAAGGTGTGGTTGATAGAACGATGGCTGTTTAAGAGGCCATGTGACAGCAAGACCAAAAAATACGCATTGGCTTTAGCTACAAGAAACTCACTGAAAATCTACAAGAGCCATACTGGTGGAATGATAGGGGTAGAATCCAGTGTTGAGTGGGCTGAGAAGTGAAGGCAAAAGAAATGGAGTTGTCAAATTACAGAAATCTTTCAAGAAATCTGGCTTTGAAAAAGAAGAAAAAGATGTAAGGTGAAGGCAGGTTTTTGGTCTTCCTTATATCTTAAAGGGTGAGAGAGACTTGGGTATATATTAAAGCCAGTGGGAAAAATCAAGTTGAGAAAAAGGAAGGCTTCTGAGAGGCCTCCTATATTTCACCCAGAAGGTAAGAAGAAAGGATGGAAGCATATGTAAGTAGATTTCATAGCAAAAAGATAAAAATTGTTTCCATGTGATGATTGATAACTTAAGAAATTATAATAATAACTTTTCATCAGTAGGGTTAAAATTTCATTTAAAAAGCTCTGCTTTTCATTATATAGTCTCATGTTTTCATTTCATTTCTAATCTTTGAAGAATTATGAGGTCTTCCTTTTCTTTGTAACCTTACCTGTTGACAAAGGGCTCAGGCTACTTGCTTCAGGAAGCCTTTCCAGAAGTTTTCTCTGTATAATTGGTGTACTGTGAAGGCAAAGTGATTCACATATTCCGGTTCTTGCCCTAACATTAATTGGGGAGACCACTAGAGGCTCCAAAGGCTCACTGCAGGGGCTTTTCTGTATACCATCTTTTACTGGTTTTAAGAAGTTCTCAATAGTCAAGGAATGTAGTTCCTCTACTGGTGATGCAGGTCTCTCATCTCCATCTAATGCTTTAGAATCTGGGGATGTTGCTTGTTGCCACGGTGGAATTACTGGAGAATCAGGGGAGCTATAACTAACATAATAGTCATCGTCATCATCATCATCATCATCTTCACCTCTCTCAGGATCATTTGCAGAAGCAACTGGTGGCAGTGTCTGACTTTCACTTACAGTTCGACTACATCCTGTGGTTAGCGCTTGCAAAGCAATCTGAGAATTGTCAACATCTTCCTTGGCATGTGCTGTAGTGGGGAGTATATGTGGAGTTGTATTCATTTTTGGAGACACTACAGGTCTGTCATCTGGATTAACTGAAGAGCTGAAGTTCTCAGCAGATTTTACAACTCCAGTTGGCTCAGGTTTAGACAGTTTCTTGGAACGTTCGTATTCTTCTTTGGCTTGAAGCCATGCTTGAACCAGTTGTCGACTTGGGGCACATTTGCAAGGCATAATCACAATTTTTTTATCTTCAACCATTTTATAGCTATTACTTGACCCTTTATTGACCACTGCTTGGCCATTGCGAAGGGGTGACCCCGGTCTTGGATTTTGAGTCATTGCTGAGAATGCTGTTTTCCACAGACGAAGTCCTTCCAAGGAAAAGTCTCCCTCAAACTCAGCCAGATCATTTGGAAGTCGAGTTTCTACCATGAGAAGCCGTCCACCAATCTCCCTACAAACAACATATTTTAGAACAACTGTTTCATCTCAAAGAGCAATTACCAAAATATTTAGCTTCCTATCCTAGAGATTTTTTAAAGTCTCTTTTGGATTCTTAAAAATGCCCATGTCTTCCCTTTCTACACCTTGTCCTTACATATTTTATGCAGGTATACTCTCTTTTAGTCTTAATATGTTTTTCTTCACAAGTATATGACTAAATTAAGTTCATCAATATCAGGGAAAGAAAGTATTTTTTAAGTGCCCCATGAAGCCTTTTCTTCAAGGGGATGGCACAAACTGATATTCATTTTCTCTAATCACCGTAAATAACTTTCCACTGTTACCACATATGAATAAAAACAATGGAGGAATTTATGATTAGAGACTATGTCCCTGGATTTTATCTAAAGCCTCTCTAGACATTTTCTAATATCTACAAGAGTTAAGCAAGACCAGTCAGTTCAAACATATCTTTGTACACTCCCCCACATCCCCTCAAACATTAAAATAATCACACACAATTGAGGTAAATTACCATAATTCCTTCTCCCCTTTACATGGCCAGGTTTAACACTACATCAGAACTTTGAGTTGGCAGTGTCCACAGAATGCATAGCATAAATGCTGATAATGTTTGTGCAGGTGGGGAACCACTATTAAATAGTAGACTGGCTTAGTTTTCCAATAGTTGTGAGCTAAACCACTCTCTTCCTCTAACATATATCCACAGGTACTATCAAGAAGTCAACTTTTTCTTCCTTATAAGGGGTATCTCTTTCATGGATATGAAGATAGTTCTTAGTTTTTTTCAATCACTTCTTCTAGGGCATGATTTTCCAAACATCCTACTCATTCTCTACATAAAACTCAATGAACTGCATTCATGTTTTCTAATTTGGAGCTGAAGGGTTACCATAGTTCCTTTTCTTCTTTACATGGCAAGAGTTTGGCTCTTATTAATTAATTCTGTAACCAAAATCTAGCACCTTTCCTGCACCCGCCTCCCAGCTATATGAAAAATTAGAAACAGAATTATTCCTACTGAAGAAAATGAGTACATATTATGTGCCGCGCCCAACTCTACTATTAAGGGTACAGAAATCATAAGTAAAACAAAACAAAACAAAACCCAAATTGGTGAGGTGTGGTTAAGTTCAGCTCTCTTGAAAACTGTCAGTAGCATGATAATTGCATGCATAATATATATTAAGAGCCTCAAATTTTTTAGTAATCCTACTTCTTTTTTCTCAAATTTCAATTCAAGTAGTTAACACATAGTGTAGTATTGGTTTTAGGAGGAGAATTTAGTGATTCATTATTGACATGTAACAGTAATCCTACTTAAAAAGGCTAAATGGAAAACCCCCAGAATACAAAAAATACTTTATGGAGAAAACAATCACATAATTATCTATCATATCAGAATAAGAAACAAGGTTTCTGTCCAATATATACATATGATAGGATCATTATGTAGCCATTAAAATGTTTCAAGAAACTCATAAATTTAGAAAATGTTTGTAATATTAAGTGAAAAAATTTGTATGTAATACTATGACTATAGTAAGATTACATTTCATAAAATAAAACAAAATAAAAACTATACATTTAAAGAAACAAAAAAATAAAAACATTAAGAATGGTCATCACTAGGTAGAGAAATGGTATAATTTTTATGCTTTTATACCTCCTATATTTACTATAGTGAAGACTTTCATATGAAAATACTGTTTTTTAGGGGCATCTGGGTGCCTCAGTCAGTTAAACATTCGACTTTTGATTTCAGCTCAGGTTATGATCTCACAGTTTGAGTTTTGAGCCCCACCTCTGGCTCAACGCTGACAGTGTGGAGGAGTCCCTCCTTGTCAAAACAAATAAATAAACTTAATAAAATTTGTTTTTTCAAAAATGATGACTATCATCTTTTTATTTTAGCTGCAGAACAAGTCTCAAATCTGGACAAGTAACAGCAACACAGAGTTAATGACTGACACATGGTAAGTTAACAGAGAACTAAAAATTAGTTGTTGTAAGGCTGAGGTAGAAAAAAATAGTTCAATTAAAAATATACCATATTTACCACCTATAAAGCCAAGGATCCCCATATAGTGGAAGCTAATGTGTAAGAAACAGACATTCATACATTCTGGCCATGAAATAAGAGAAACAGTCCCATTCATGTTAAAAGACCACATATGGGTACTAAGCAAAACAAAACTAAAACTATTTATTAGGAAGGGTGGGAAGGAAATTTTCTGTCTTCTACTTCAAGTCTTCAGAGGAAACTTCTACCCTATATTTCTGATCACTTTTTCTCAACCCTTTCTTAAATGGACTCCTGGCAGGAGTTATTGCTGATCTGCAGGGTAGAAGTCTCACATTCAGAGTGCCTTTTTTTTTTTTTTTTTTTTTTTTTATTAGGGTCAGGAACACGTGCTGCTGAAGGTTAGTGTACATACATGGTGGGGGTTCTTGCCTTAGCGGACTCTTCCTTTCTCTTCCCATCATTTAGACTAAACCAAGTGGGCCTCTGCAGTCCTAGCCAATGTCCTCTGCTTCTAGCTGAATGGCTGAAAATTGCCTCTCCTTGCAACTGGTTAGGTAAATGGAATCAAAGGCACAGTGGGGCAGGACCAAAAATCAACACTTAAACCACGTGGATTAAGTCATATTCTCCAACTTAGCCTCTATCAGTTATATTCCACCTTGGTGATGCAAGTAGTACAGAATACCTACTTGACTGGTTTATAAATAAACCAATACTGATTCCTTTCCATTTTGCTTGTGTGTGTGTGTGTGTGTGTGTGTGTGTGAGAGTGTGTGTGTGAGTGTGTGTGTGTGTATCTGTCTACTGCTTCTCTGAAGAGATTCTCTTAGAAAAGGAAGGATAAGGGAAACTGACGTCCATCTTGCACCCCTAATAACTGTACAAACTAACAGTAGTAACAATATGATTGAAGATGTTGGCAACAGGACAAGAAAGTGATATATAATACAAACTTAAAATAATCTTCATTTAGAGATATATCATAAAAGTACTTAAAACAAATGTGTGCTCATTTTCCAACACTTTTAAAAAATAAAGTTCTTTTAAAAATTATAAAAGTTTATACTTTTTAGAAATAAATACCATTTTTAAAATGATAAGTATACTTTTAAGGTATTATGACATCCTTCTTAACCTGGTATCATATCCCAGTGAGCCTCTGCATCTCTTATCCTTAATGCTGACACAGTGTTAACACACCTAAGAACAATACTCATCAACCTTAAAGTTCTCAAGGGGCAACCAGCCAGTTTGTGAATTTTCTCAAAAGTCCATAATTATGAATAGCTTTTACAATGATTTACTTATACAGTATTACAGCCAGAAAATTAACAGTCAGGTACTAATGTTATATTCATTATAATACTCAGAGTGACTCAAAGGGAAAAAATAATTCTAATTACCTGGGCCTTTCTGGTACATCTGAAGGATTGCTGCAAAATGGTTCCTGATAAATAGTTTCTGAAAGGTCATGATCCAACAAAGTTGCCATAATTTCTTCCCTACTTGGTGGGGACATAAGTGGTTTCAGAATGTGAGCAGTTCGAGGGGTGAAACTGCCATTTTTCGATTGTGAGGGAGAGCTGGTAGACCTTGGCGAACTATCAGGTGTTGGTGTCAATATATCATTGTTTCTTGAAACATACAATTCTAAATCTTCAGAGGCTGCATCCACAAGCTCACCATCAGGGGAGGATAGTATTGTAGTAAAAGAAGCACTGACTGAGTCAAGAGACTGTTGCATCTCTTTTCTGGTATGACCTTGAATCCAGTCTGAAGTGCCTGGCTGTGAGAGGCTAAGAAACACTTCTTTGCTTACTGAACTCCTATTCAATCTGGATTTTTCATTTAGACAGTCCTCTGTCTGCTGGACACAGAAAGAATCCATTATTGAAGTAGAGCGAGTTGTTAGAGGATGAAAGCTACTTTTCCACTGGGTGTGGCGATGATTCTCATTGCTATCTATGGACGATTTCTCAAATAGTTCAGGACTTAGAGTACCAGATCTAATCCATGAGTTTGAGTCTGAGGCATGATGTTTTTTGTCTTCATCACACTTCTGGTTATCATGACTTAAAAATTCACTTTTTTCTATAGTTTGTCCTGGGAAAAGATCTTGAGCTGCATCACTTAGGAACTTCTGTGGCAAATTCTGATCAGCTGGGACAAACTGACTTCCAGAATAAAAGCTACAAAATCCAGTTTGACCTATTGTATTAATATCAAAATTATAATTATGTTCAGGAGACAAGCTATCTTCAAGTGAATAACAACTCTCAAAACCTGGATCTGAAAAAAAGATGGGACTGTCATCTGACAGAGAGTTATCCACCTGGCCAGAGTTCTGTAAATTGAGAGAGTCTACTTTAAGAAGTTTGGGAATTTTTTCTTTCGGTTTTGTACTTCTAGGAGTTCGAGGTTTTCTTGAAGATGCTACTGATCGTGTTCGTTTAATTGTTTTGTTTTGTTCAAGGGAACCAGAAATACTTTTGTTCGGTTGAGGTTTATTAGATAATGGGTCCTGCATAATATTTGCATTTTGTGCTTTTTGCTGTCTCTTCTGTAACAATTCTTTTAGAACTGCCAGTCCAGATTGGCCTTCACCAAATGCTGAAGGTGTTGACACATTTCGACTTTTACACTGAGAAAGTGCTTTGGTTTGTGAAATTGCTTCTGACAACGACCTCTGTTTTACCCTTTCAGGTTTAAAATTTGACATATCTAAAATAAAGCCCCTTTGTTTTTGCTCCCATGCTATTTGTTTGATTGGACTTCTCAAGGAAGTTACAAAGCAATTATTAGGCATTTGGCTTTCCTCTGAAGCTGCATTTACTGGAGAACAAGTTTCACTGTGCTTTGACTGTTCTGCCATGCACACAATCTGCTGCTGACTATCTTTGCAATGCAAAAAGTTAGGGGCATATGCCTGGTCTGGCTTTGAGTCTAAAGAATTACGATATTCATTTAACTTTCCAATGGATGACAAATAGTTTTTCTGTGTATTTGCATTCTCTTCCGTCTTTGGAGACATTATACCCGAAGATATCTGTGTATTCTGTGCTACCTGAGATAAATGGTTGGAAAGATCAAATATATTTTTTTGAATCAAGGTTGATTCCTTTAGAGTAAACATAGTGCTTTGATTAAGAGACCTCTGAACATTAATTTTTGAGATTCCAGGTCCCAAAGAACTACAAACAACTGATGAATGCAAATCATCTCGTGAGTTGGGGAATGTTTGCAAATCAGGCTTCTTGCTTTCTAAGAAAGAAGAAAAGCAGCCAGATATATTCTGTTGTGCATGAATTCCAGTGGGCAGGGGAGCAGAAAGGGGATGATCTATAGCAGAGCTCATTAGTGACACTTCTTTCTGTTTAAAAAGCAGCTGAGCGCCTCCAGAACTATTTGAGGTCTCAGACACATTCTGATGTTTCAGCACAAACTTAACTTCAGCACCAGACTGAGATTTAATTTTTTCATCTTTAATTGTTATGTGCTTTCTTGACATACCTTTCTCATTTGTTTTTTGTTTCTGTTTTGCTCTCGGTTTCTTTTTTCCATCATCTCCTAGTTTATTTGTCTGATTTCGTTTGTTCCTTTTCTTAGTAACTACAGTGGGATTAACAAGCTTAGTTTTGGATTTTTTAACCTGCGCTCTTGCTCTACTACTTTTTTCCATACGAGAACTAACAGTCTTGTTATTACATGCATTAGGACCCTTAAAAAGCATTGCTTCTTTATCTGCAGCAGCCATCATTTCTTCAGCTCTTGGATCTGTGGGAGACCAGCAGCGAGGGGGAGAAGAATTTATGGGACTTGTGCTTCTTTCAGAAAGAAAACCTAGTTTAGACATAACATCACTATAATTCAAGTCACAGTCTTCGGTTTCAGCATTGTAGGATGGCGAGGGAGGAGACAGGATAGCGTGTGACCGTTTTCTCCTGAAAGACAAAGTTCTTTTAATATTTTCACTATTTGTCCTTTGTTGCTTACCAGTTTTTTTCTTTGCAGACTTATGTTTTGATTTTCTTCTGTGACTTTTCTTTGGTGTTAGTGGATAAATGGGATATTTGGTTGCAGGGGAGTCAGGAACTTTTGGCCAAAAATCCTTCAAAGGTGCAAGCTTTTTATATAGTTCCATTTTTTCCTCTGTCAATATAACTTGTTTTTCTTTAGAGTCTATTTTTCCTAGTTTCACAAGCATATTTTTTCTCCCTCTAAATCTGTTAATAATAATATACTTTATGATGACAGGGGGCAACTTTTTAGACATTTTTCTCCGTTTTCGAGATTTGAGAGTTCCATCTAAACTTTCACCAATTTCCATGGGATGAGGTAGGCTAATTTTTGAGTTGTGTGTTACAAAACTTGACTCACTATCTTCAGTCTCATAATTTACCTTGCGTTTGGCTCTCAGTGTATATTTATTTCCATACAATCCAAAGGACTGCTCAGTTTCTAAGGTTGTCACTTCTCCAAAGTGGCAGTCTATAAAACTGTCTGTGGGTGTTTTACTTTCAAAAGCTCCACGGGTGACTTTAATTAAGTCACTGGCCAATACATTATCCTTCTCAGGATTACTATTACAAGGATTATTTTGTATACAATTATCTTTTGTGGATACAGTCTCACTAGTTTTGGTAGAAGTCTCTTGATGACCTATAAGCTTCTTTTTATTCATTTTTAATCGGGACTGTTTACTGCTTGGTTGTAGTTTGTATGTGACAGGAGAGAGTTTCTGTGGTCTACTGAGACAGTTAGAAAGAACAACACTGGGAAAAAACATATAATGTGCTGCTTGCTGGCTGAGGCTTGGCTTTTCAGTTTTATGTTCTTGAAACTCTTCATATCTAATTTTAAGTTTATTTAGCCCACTTTCATCAGCAATGCTATCAAGAGAATGTACCATAGTTCTATTCTCTCCTGAGCATGACAGCAATTCACAATTTTCAGTTAATGATGAAGGGAATAAACTATTCAGAGCTGTGCTGTTTCCTTTTTCATTTCCGTCAGAAGATAATTTAGTTTTTGAATGACTTAGGTCAGAAAAGTTCAAAGAATTTTTGCCCAGTGTACTTTCACTACTATGACGGTTCATATGTATAAAAGGGGCATCCTTATCAATTTTTCTAATGTTTGTATACTTTCTACTTGGTACTTGTCTTGTAACAGATGGGATATCTTCTTCATAATCAAAAATACTACTTTCACAGGAAGATACTGGGAGGATATCTTTCTTACTACTTTCTTTATGAGAGTTTTCTGAATGGACAGAACTGCTTAAAGATCCAGGGTATTTCACAGAGTAAGTGCTTTCATTTGCAAAAGAAGCAACTGAATGATCTAGACATTTTTCTATATTGTTTGGCTGTGGGAGGTCTTCAATTAAATCTTCCTTGTTCAAAACATGGGAAGAAAGGGCACTTGTGTGTTTACACTGAAACGTAATTTTAGCAGAAGATGGGGGTTCTAATGTAGCAGCATCTTTGTGAAAGATGGAAGGTTTTACTGATAGTTTGCTTGTTGCAATCACAGAAGAGTGAGTTCTAGAATTTTCGTTGTTCAATGGATTGTCTGAAATGGGAGAAAAAAAGAATTTATTTCACCTCCATGCTTTTAATTTTTAAAATCTTTCCTGCCCTCCCCCACCAAAGAAAGAAAACCACAGGGTGGAAACTGCCAATAAAAATCAACTATCCTTTCTCTTCAAAAAAATAAAAAAATAAAATCTTTTCCCATACTATCACCTTGAAAGAAATCATATGAAATTTTCTATGCTTAAAATGGTTGTCTCAACAAAAAGGTCACTCCTATCATTAGGATAATAACTCAATCTAAATAATCAAGAATCAGTCATACTTGATTATTAGTCATTATTTTAAACATATATTCCTTTGATCAGAAATAAATTATTGGGGCACTGGGTGGCTCAGTCGGTTAAGCGTCCAACTTCAGCTCAGGTCATGATCTTGCAATTTGTGAGTTCGAGCCCCGCGTCAGGCTCTGTGCTGACAGATCAGAGCCTGGAGCCTGTTTCAGATTCTGTGTCTCCCCCCCTGTCTGCCCCTCCCATGCTCACACTCTGTCTCTGTCTCTCAATAATAAATAAAAACATTAAAAAATATATAATAAAATTTAAAAAAAGAAATAAATTATATTAATATTCAGTGCCACTGTGGGAATAGGGAAAAATACTGTCATCTTGAAAATTTTTCCTTAAACAATGTTTCGTTGCATTATCATTTCAAATAAGCTGAGCTATCTCTTTTTTTCAAAATTTTATTTAAATTCCAGTTAGTTAACATCTGACCATGTTTCTTATGCTACTTAAATGTTAACATGATCAACTGATTAAAGTTTATGAAACTTTAAATCAGTGATTTACAAATGTTATCCTCTTAGAAATGAGAAAGAATCACATACCTACATACTCAAAGAAAAAATCTTAGAGGACAGAACGTAAGATAGTATTGTCAGAGCCTCACACTTAGCCAATTTTGTAAGAAAATGTGATTAAAGTTTTAAAATCAAATACATTTTTAGCCCCTACATAATAAAATGGTCACAGTGCATTAGTTTACTTACCACTATTTTCATCTGCAGTTCCATCTAACTGAGGTATAGAAAGATTGGCTAGAAGCAAACTGTTATTACTCCATTCCATTTCTTCTTCTGAAGATGAATCATCTTCTTCAGTTGAGCTTCTATGGGTATTTCTACACAGTGATCTAGAGAATATTAAGATTCAATAGTGAGTATGATCATAGAAAAAAGAATATCAGATTCAAAAAGTTGCCTAATGTGATGCTATGATAGTAAAACTAAAAAGATCGAGAACCCAGTAACATCTAAAAAGGTGGCATCTCAGCATATTTTAAGAAGTCTCCACAAATATACAATCTCTATACTATGAACTGGAAACAAATAGGTAAGCAAGGGGGTACTCAGGTCAGGTTGAAAGAGAAAACAACAGGGATCAGAGAGGGGCTAGGAAGTGGTAAAGGTGTTGAGTTGGTCCCAGCAGTGGCTATAAAGACGGTTACTAAGGAATTCAGATGGGCTGTGAAATCCAGAATGACTTCATCTCTTATTGATTAAAATTTTTTCACTAGGTCCTACTTTCTATTTGGATGGGCAAACTTACTTTCTATCTATACCTAAGTTTTTCTTTCTCTTGTCTCAAAAATTTGGAAATGTCCTTTAATTATACATAGAACAGTTTCTCCATCAAGCCTTTACCAAATCACAATTTGTCCTAAAGTCACTCTCTTAGAAGCTCAAAGAGTTATTAGAGGTCATCCAGTCCAATTTTGCACTGAGTAGTGCAAAAACCTTATTTTTAATAGATGCTAAAATCTCTAGTTTTACATTTTCAGTATAAGGAACTTGCTGCCTCACCAGGTAATCTTTTCCACTGTTAATTTTTAGTGATTTTCTTCCTATATTTACACAATACTTTCCAACTTCCATGTATTATTCTTGCTTTTGTCCTGTGTCACTCTACGTAGCCAATCTATGCTATTTTCCATCTTTAATATATAACCTTTAATATATTTGAAGGCATTTATTATTTGTCCCATAATTAGATCTCTAATTAGATCAAACATCTATTCTTCCTATTGCTCTTTATTTTTTAAGAATGTTTACTTATTTAGTCCAACGGGGGAGGGAGTGGGGGGGGAGGCGTAGAAAAAGAGAAGGAGAGAGAATCCCAAGCAGGCTCTAGACACATAGCATGGAGCCCAACTCGGGGCTTGATCTCACGAATATGAGATCATGACCTGAGCTGAAATCAAGAGTTGGAACATTCATCTGACTGAGCTACCCAGGCACCCCCTTTGCTGCTCTTTAAAAGTGAGTTTTCACAGATCCTTCCTTTTCTTCCTCTTCTTTCCCTTTCCTTTCCTTTCTCAGGATTCTTAAAATATGGTAATTCAGGGCAGAATAGAACATTCACAATACAAGAGAATTGAATGATTCTTTCTTGACACTATACTTCTATTTTTCAATTTCTAATATTCAGTTATTAAATGTTTATTCACTGTTATGAAATGAAAGGTTTGTTTTCCCAAGGTTAACTTGGGGATGGTTTTCACATAATTGGTCCAGTCAATGAACATGTAAGCATTAATTAATCAGGGGATAAACTATGACTATTATTTTAAACAGGCTGACATTATTGGTAACAAGTAGAGAGTAACTTTATAAGAATTTTGTATATTTGAATTTTAATCTACTTGATACGGGTATAAAAGTATAAATGAGATGTAATCTGAGAAACTGTAGACAAAATGTTAATGTTATACTGAAGGTAAAATCAAAGTAACAATACCAAAATAAACAATAAAGAAAGAAACAAATGGAAAAAGGATAAAGTGAAATACCATAAGAACAAATAGAAATATCAAATAGTCAACACTTTACTAAAATATGAAAGAAGCAATCCAATTTATTTGATTACAACAAGACTTAAACACATCAAGTAAACACTGTAATTATTTTATTAATAAAATCCAAAATCTGTTAGAGTAATAAATGTTACCCCAGGTACAGCTGGTAGCCAATAATTAAATTCACTATTTTGGTAACCATATAACACTAAAGACTTATTGTGCTCTTAATCAAGTAAAATCATGGCTTTTCCACAGAAATTATTAAGCCCAAAATGAACTAAAAGTCTCTCTAGTCTATATTTATATAGCCGATTCACTGAACCTAAACATAGGACTCTCAATTAGGCATCACCTATTCAGTTACAATGTATTTTTGAATCTATATTTTGTCATCCAATGACTTACCAATCTCTAACGTTTGTGATAATCTCAATCCAATCTAGCATGATACTTGGCATTTAAGCATTTAGGTGGTTTATTAAAAGCAAATTCATGTATTCTCCTTACCTATTAGGATGTTATGTAAGACTTCACTAAATGCCTATTGAAATTAAGACTCAATAGGATTATAACATTCCCTTAACCATATTTAAAAAGGATATAAAGACCACAGAGCATGACTTGAACTGATATACTCTACTTTCCTTTCTAAGTGCCCATAAAATGTTTATTTAATAATCATAATTATTACCCTTACTAGAAAGGAGTAGGACTGGAAGCAAGGAGAAGGCCAGTTAAAAAGTGAATCATAGTATTCCAGACAAATGATAATGAAGGCCTAAGTTAGGATATTACCTTGGAAAGGAGGGGGGGGATAGAAGGACAGAACAAAGGCTATGGAGACAAGAGTTGACTGACACAACTAAACAATAAACAGGGGTATAAAGGAGGGCAAGTCAAATAAAACACTGAAATTACAAACTTTCAGAAGTCAGTGGGGTGGGAAGGGAATTTATTATTACAGAAATAAGAACAAAGCTATTTTTATTGGTTGTTGTGGCTGAGGCATTTCCCAATAGGATAGTTCATGGAAAGATTTATCAAATTTATATTAAAAAAATTAAAAAGCTAACATACAGACGAGCTACAAAAAGTTTTATGCCTTTTACTTCACTTTTTTAAAATTTTATTTATTTTTCATTTAAATACAAGTTTAACATTTAGTGTAACAATGATTTTAGGAAAAAAATTTAGTGATTCATCACTTACAATATAAGACCTAGTGCTCATCCCAACAAGTGTCCTCCTCAATGCTCATCACTCACCTAGCCCATCTCCCCAACCAATACCCCTCAAGCAACCTCCAGTCCATGCTCTGGATTTCAGAGTCTCTTGTGGTTTGTCTCTTTCTGTTTTTATATTATTTTTGCTTCCCTTCCCTTATGTTCATTTGTTTTATATCTCAAATTCCACACACATTTAAAAAAATTTTTTTTTAAGTTTTATTTATTTTTGATAGAGAGACAGCGTGAGCAGGGAAGGGTCAGAAAGAGAGGGAGACACAGAATCCGAACACAGGCTCCAGGCTCTGAGCTGGCTGTCAGCACAGAGCCCAACGCAGGGCTCAAACCCACAAACTGCGAGATCATGACCTGAGCTGAAGCCAGATGCTTAACTGACTGAGCCACCCAGGCGCCCCCACATACATTTTTTAAAAACAGATTAGGAAATATTGGCAAAAGACATTTTATGACACCATGGAGGGTCAAGTCTATCAGGAAATCAAACACTGATTCTGTCTGGACCAGGTAGCATTAGTTCTTCAAAGGTCAAGGGCTGAGTCTTTGAATGATTCATAACTGTCACAGCAAAGGGAACTGAACACATGAAGCTAGGAAAAGTATAAAATAATATTTTGCAGATTTGGAATTTTCTACTCATAGAATGAAAATGGAATTCTTTGTAGGACCATAGTGTGAAAATATAGAAGAAAGGGTTCTGATATACACCCAGATAACAAGGGACCAAAAATTTTATTTTTAAGTAGCGTTGAGAAACCAGAGGAAATCTTACATGTATATTTAATATTTATGGATTAATCTTTCACCCTTCAATAATGGCTCTGGGGATGAAAATATCAAACAAAAGAGTTTAGAGGCTTTAGTATGTCTACATAACTTTAAATGAGAGGCATACTCAATGTTTCAGTCTCAGAAGCCTAATCTCTTTGGACATACAGAGATATAACTCAAACCAATCAGGGTCACAAGAGACTGATGTGGAAAACTATCTTATTCATTTAGCTTGAGAAATGATCAGAATATCAATGTCTGTTTCTGAGACTCTTTTATTTATTTTTAATATTTAATTCCTTCAGTCTATTCACTCCTAAAAACTATTTATTTTCAAACTGACTCTAGAACTGTTGCTCCAACCCATAACAGGTCACCTCTCAGAAGACACTCTTTTTTCCCCCAATTCAGAGATAAGGAGGCCTCATTTATTTTGCCTTATTTATTATCCACACATATACAAACAGATGATTTCTACAACTTAGGTTTATGGGGGGAATGGGAATTGGAGGAAGTTGGTCAAAAGATACAAACTTACAGTTATAAGATAAGTACTAGGAAGGTAATGTACAACATGGTGACTATAGTTACCACTCCTGTATGATAAAGAGGAAAGTTGTTAGAGTGAACCTTGAGAGTTCTTATTAAAAGAAACATTTTTTTCCCTTCCCCCCCTCCTATTTCTTTTTACTATATCTATATGAGATGATGGATATTAACTAAACTTATTGTGGTAATCATTTTACAATATATGTAAGTCAAACTTTTATACTATACAACTGAAACTCATACAGTGATGGAAGTCAATTATTTCTCAATAAAACTGGCAAAACATACTTACGTTTAATCTTTTTAAATGTAGCAAAATTTTATTTTGCTTAGAATATGAAGTTATGCCACAAGAAAAACAGAGCACTACTTTAAAGAGATTTAAAAGACAACTATTAGTTTATAAAGTATTTAACATGAATAATAGTAAATAGTAATTTCTAACTAAAGAACAGTGATCATGGCAATAGGAAATTATTAAATTAATGGAAATAACTAAAAAGTTACCTCTTTTTGGCACAAGGTTCTTCAATATTGCTGTCCCATCTCTGAGACATCACCAAACTAAGCTCCATTTCCTCTTTTTCAATCTGTGGTTCATTTTCTTCATCATCACTATTTTGGGAATTTTTAGTGTGTCCAAAGAAATGACACTGTGATGGTATCCTATTTCTTCCCGCCTGATATCCATCATTTTCCAAACCAGCAAGAAGATGTACCAGAGCCTCATCAGGACTACTGTCCACTATAAAACAAGTGAAGCATCACTAACAAATAACTCTTCTACATAATTCAACAATTCAGATCAGTTATAAAACAAGGAAATCACAGATGTTGGCACATACTGAAAGAATAGAAATGACTTTGTTGATGTAGCTCTTTTATTAAAGTGTGATGATCTTTGGACTACTTGCACTGGAATGATTTTGTGTCTTTCCAGACCCCATCCTATATCTACTGAAGCAGAATTTCTGAGGTAGGGCCCACGAATATGCATTAATCAAGCCGCCCAAACTCTTACTGCACTGTTAAGTCCAAATAGAGTCACCAGTGTTCAAAACAAATATAAAATATGGAATAAATATATGATTAATGCTAAGAAGTGCCTTAAAAACAGTACATGTGAACACCTTATTCTCACTTAAGTTGTATTTAGCTAACAGGATAGACAAATGAAATCTGTAGTTGAAAAACACAAGAAAGCTTTTAAGTGGTCAATGACATTACTTAAAAAACCTTGAAGACTACAATGAAATGCCACTTCATATGTACTGGGGTTGACAAATCGAAGACAAATAATAAGTATTGGCAAGGAAGTAAAGAAATTCAAAACTTTCTACATTGCTGATCAGTGTGAAATGGTGCAGCAGCTTTGGAAAAAACCCTGATGATTCCTCAAGATGTTACACATAGTTACCATATGATACAGAATTTCCACTCCTGACATATACCCAAGATAACTAAAAACATATATCCACACAAATATATATACATGAATAATCACAGCAGCATTATTCATAAGTGCCAAACAAAGTGGAAACAACTCACATATCCATCATCTTAAGAATGGATAAATGAACTACGGTATATTCCTATGACAGAATATTACTCAGTAGTGAAAAGGAATGAAGTACTGGCTCATGCTACAACTTGGATGAACCTTGAAAACATTATGCTAAGCGAAAGGAGCCACCAACAAAAGTTATAGGATTCCATTTATATGAAATTACCAAAATTGGTAAATCCATTAAGGAGAAAATAGATTAGTGGTTGCCAAGAGCCGAGAGGAGGGAAGAATGAGAAGCGAGTGCTAATGGTTATGGGGCTTTTTTAGGGTGATAAAAATGACGGAGATAGACAGTGGTAATGGTTGCATAACTCTGTGAACATGACAAAAATCACTGTATACACCAGAAGGTAAATTTTATGGTATGTGAAATATCTAAACAAAAGCTATTATTAAAAAAAAAAAAAAAACAAAAGACCACGAAGGTGGGAGGTTTGTTCTAAGCTAATACATAACTTTTTTCTAAGAAGAGATAATATGCTCTCTATTTACCAAAATATCAGGTCCCAGGTTTTCTTCATTGACATTAAAGAAAATTGGTTCAAATATGCTACCAAATAGAAGACAAAAATAAAGATATTTTCTTGTAAAGGCCACTCTTGCAAAAATCTGTTTCTTAAACCTAGAACTACAATTCATTTTTCCTGTCTCATTCTTTAATAAAAGATTTACAAATGAACTACAGATATTTGACTTTCAGATCTTTGACTAACACGGAGATTGCATTTGTGACTAACACATAAATCCCAACCTTAGGCAAGGTGGAATTTATCTACTAATGATACACTTTATTTTCCTGATATAATGAAATAAGGATATACCTCTCTCACTCTCTTTTTCAATTCCTTCATTTCTCTGTGTTCCTCTTAGCTGCCTCTTTTTTCTTTGGATCATTGCTTTCTCGAAATGCCATTCATTTATAAAAGAAAATTTCCTACTCTTGTCTAAAATGTTCTTGAAATATAACTGGGTACAATAATTTTGGTATTGTTCCTAGTCAATTTGTGTTACATTCAAATGAAAATGAATATATCAGACAGAGGACACTGTAGAAAGCTGGGAACACACCTGATGCAATCTCTCATTTGATACAGTAAGAATGGAAAAAATACAAAATTCACACAAAAAAGAGACATAAAATCATTACACCAGGAAAAACAAGAAGCATGAAACTCAATGACATTTTTTTTGCAGTGAAATTTTATTTTAATGTTTATTTTTATTTTTGAAACAGAGAGCAAGTGCAAGTGCATGAGCAGGGGTGGGATAGAGTGAGAGAGAGAATGAAAGAGAGAGAGTGGGAGAGAGAATCCCAAGCAGGCTCTACACAGTGGAGAGCGCAGAGCCCAGTGTGGGGCTTGATCATGACCTGAAATCAAGATTCTGATGATTAACTGACTGAGCCACCCACGTGCCCCATAATGAAATTTTAAATAAATTTTTGAACAGGACGTCAGTAATTTAAGGTAAATTAATGAAATGAAATCTAACATGCCTTATGATGCTAATGAAAATGCATTTAGGGAAATGCAAAGACACAGAGAAATAACTGTCATGTTATATACTTGCCAAAAATTAATGGCTCAAAAAGAATTGTTCAGGAAATTTCTGATACTCACGAAGGAAGAATCAATTATGGTATTTAATTATGTACTCAACTTCGGAGAATTCTGAATTCAAAATAAATGTATTTTCCCCCTAAAGCAATATAGTTGTCCTCCAACCAAAGTGAAGTTTAAAAAAAAAAAAAAAAAAAAGGGAAAGAGGGGTATCTGGGTGGCTCAATCAGTTAAGTATCCGACTTCAGCTCAGGTCAAGATCTCACAGTTCATGGTCAAGCCCTGAATCAGGCTCCATGCTGACAGTACAGAACCTGCATGGTATTCTCTATCTCTCTCTCTCTCTCTCTCTCTCTCTCTCTCTGTCCTTCTCTGACCTGTGCTGTCTCCCTCTCAAAATAAATAAATTATCTTAAAAAAAAAAAGAAAGATTTTTTTTCCACAATTGTTTTTTAGAAAAAGCTGTGTAGATACTTCATTTAATTCAAGGTTCCATTTTTATACTTACAATAAGGATTTACTGAACATGCAACATTAACCTCTTTAAACCAAAGGAAAAATTCCCCCTCACGTACATACTTTCATTGATTAAAATATTGAAAATTTATAGTAGAATCATTACTTACAGAAAACTGGTGACTCACTCAGTCTTTGGGTCAAAGGCTGAAAAGTCTGACTATTTTCCATGAGGTTCAAAATTGCTTCTTCATTAATAAGAGCTTCCTCCACTTTGTGTGTAGTATGACCTTAAGATGACAAAGAATACAAAAACATTAAAGCAATGGCTTAAATCTAAAATTTATTGTTTAGAATTTGTGTAAATTAGGAAGCATGACAATGCAAACCTATGTAAAACTTGAAGTGTTAGTGATATACATATTAAATAAAAAACAGAATAAAACAGTAAAAGCCACAGGAATATCTAATCAGACACATGGGATTAAAAAGGAAAAAACCAACCAAGCACCTTGAATCTGTAATTCACTAAATATTTATAATCTCATTAACCTCTTTGGTCCTACCTAGTTTATACAGTTATATTTCTCTGGTAAAAAATATTGCAAATTAAAATATACAAACAGAAAAGTATAATATAATTCTTTATTCTCTAAGGCTTAAAAATCATAAATTTTACATTTCTCAGCTTTCAACCCCATGATCTAAAAATTTGTCTTTCAACATCTGATTTTTATAAATCTAATTTTTACAGAGGGATTAAATAATTTTAAGAATAAAGATAAAAGAGTCTCATACTCTAGTCAAAGAGAGAGTAACAATAGAAAGCAAATAGTAGTAGAAAAAAAGACAATAGTAAAACACGGCAGGCAGTTAGAGAGAGCTAACTTTAAAACAGTTCTTTTTTTGCTTCTAGTATGCAGACTTAAAACCTAGTGATTTCAACAGTTTTTAAAAGAGTTTAAAGCTTCAGGAAAAAAATATTTTTTAAAAGTTTATTTTGAGAGAGAGAGAGAGAGAGAGAGAGAGAGAGAGTGTTTGCATGTGCATGAGTGGGGGAGGGGCAGAGAGAGAGAGAGAGAGAGAGAGAGACAGAGAGAGAGAGATAGAGAGAGAAGCCCAAGCAGGCTCTGGCTCTCAGCACAGAGCCTGATGTGGGGCTCGACCTCACAAACTGTGAAATCACGACATGAGCCAAAATCAAGAGCTGGATGCTTAACCAACTGAGTCAGCCAGGTGCCCTCAGGAAGAAATATTTTTAACACATCCTAGGACACCGTGGTCTAATAAAGAGTACTTAATCAAAACAAAAGAACATACAAACTGTGAAAAATAAATAGCACATACTCAAACAAGACAACTTAGAGGATCAGTAAAAACAAAAGCTGGTTCTCAGAAGGTAATAATAAAATAGACAAGATTGGCAAGAATGATCAAAACAAAATAGAAGACACAAAAGATGTCAGAAATAAAAGGGAAGGTACCAAAAATAAGAGAGATGTTAAAGTAATATTATGAACTTTATGCCAAAAGCATGGAAAAATCAGATAAAATGGATAATTTCTTAGGAAAAATATGATATAAAACCTGACTCAAACAGAAACAGAAATCTTGAGTAGACTTACAACAGTTACGGAAATTGAACTAGCAGTCCATTCAATTTTCAGTCCCAACACAAAATTCACTCACTATTCACTTTGGATGTTTTTATAGATGAGATCTATCAATTCTCCAAACAGTAGATTATACAAATCTAATAAAAATAGTTTTGTTTTTAATTGAAGTATAGTTGACATACAGTGTTTATATTAGTTTCAGGTATACAACAGTGATCTGAGAATTTTATACATTATTAAAATTCTAGAAAAGAGTTCAAAAATAAACAAAACTCCACAACTCACTTAATGAAGCAAAGTATGAATCTTTCTTGATTAAAAACAAAAAGTATAGAAGGAGGCAAGATGGCGGAGAAGTAGGGAGCTCCGTACATTTTGTCTGTCTCCATCTCTCAAGCAGAGAAGGCCTGAAGCCATCCGACACTGAACTGCGGGAGTCTGGGAGGAAAAGAGACAGAGTCCACTGAGAGGACCTCATAGGTGCGTGAGTGTGGACTGGAAAAGATAAGGACAGCCGGGACCTGGAGACAGGGAGGGAGGGAAGGGAACCCCCTTCACTGGCTGCTGGGGTGAGTCGAGGGGAAGAGAAAGAGCGGCTGAAGGCTGAAGCTGCTCATAGAACTGTCCCTGGAGAAGAGAAAAACTTCGGCTCGGGATGGAGAGTGATCTTATTTCTAGCTGTGGTGCTGACTTTGGGCTGTGTGCCTCTGTCCCCGGCGGCCAGAAGAAACTGCTCCGCTGCTCTCCTGGCTCAATCTGCAGCAGGGAAGCAGCCCAGCCTGTGGGATTACATTTTTGGCGGTATCAATAAAGCAGTGAGCAGACTAAGACCTGGAAACAAGGCGTGGCTTGGGGCATAGGACATGGCCCACCTTGGCTACACCCACGGCACAGGGAGATCGGACCCAAAAGAGTGATTTGCAATGGTTGGTTCGAGAAGGGACTGGGGCACTGCCTTTTTTCTCCCCACAACCACCAAGGTGGGACCTCAGGGAGTGGCTCACAAAACCCCAGTGGAGGCTAAGACCTGCCTACACCAAACCATGCCCATCCCTGCTAGAGAGCTGTCTGGGGTTTTTTTTTGTTTGTTTTTAACAGGAGCCCAGGGCAAGATCAACATGGATGCACTGCCGTGATTAATTCTAGATTAATTCTTTCTATTCAGATATATTTTCCCTTGTCTCATTCCTTCCTATCCCTCCCCTCTGCTGGACTGGGCACTCTGGTCACTGGTTTGCTTAAACAGTCACATTTAACCCATTCTTTAGATGTATATTCTACACCTCTACCGCTACCTTTCTATCTCTCTCTCTCTGGAGTAATCAGACTATATAGTTTATTTGGGTAACATTATCTTAGTTTCTTTCTCCTCGCCTCTTACCATATTCTCCTCTTTCTCTCTCTGAATTAAGCCTCTTAGTCTCTCTGCCTGGTCATTTCTCTTCCAATTTCACTTCCTCCCCACCCTGTCATTTCTTTCTTTGTATATGCTCTTCTGTCAGTACTGCGTACACCCTGCTCTTTATTTGTAGCTGGGAATTTCAGTTTTCTGCTTTTAGACTGCCCTTTGTCTTTTGGGGTTTTTTCTTTTCCCCTTTCGATTTGGTTGTTTGTTGGATTTGCCTGTCGGTTTGCATGCCTTCGTTCCCTGTGTCTGTCTGTCTGACTTCCTTTCCAGGGATACATCAAGAAACAAGCCAAAGTACACGTGGTGGAGAATCCCAAATACCACTACAAGTAGGGAAATAAAATAACCAAAGTCTCAACAAAAGAGACCAAGAGACACCATTAAAAGAACACTTCCTGAACAGACAGGCCCTGCAGTCAGTGAGCCTTTTTAATATAGCAGTACTTGCAGGTACAGAGCACACAACAAGCTTTTAAAACTGACAAGAGACAGAAAGCTAGCCAAAATCACGAAAAGGAAGAACTTCCCCCTAACGAAATTCCAGAAAGAAGTGACAGCTATAGGACTGCTCAAAACAGATATAAGCAACTGTACAAGAATTGAGAACAATACTCATAAAATTAATCACTGGGCTTGAAAAAGGGATGGAAGACATCAGAGAAGCTATTGCTACAAAGGCCATGGAACTTAAAGATAGTTGTGATAAATTAAAAAATGCTATAAATAAGGTGCATAATAAAATGGAGGCGTCCAATGCACAGAGTGAAGAGGCAGAGAGAATAGGTGATTTAGAAGATACAATTATAGAAAAAGAGGAAGCCAAGAGAAAGAGAGATAAACTGATCCAGGAACACAGAAGAAGAGTTCCAGAGCTGAGTGATATAATCAAATGGAACAATATCCATATCATAGGAATTCCAGAAGAGGAAGAGAGAGGGACGGGCGCTGAAGAGTCCTTGAACAAGTTATAGCTGCGAATTTCCCTAATCACGGGAAGGAAGCAGACACTGAAACCCAAGAGGCACAGAGAACTCCCCTCAGACCTAACCTGAATCGATCTTCTGCATGACACATAGTGAAACTGGTAAAACAGAAGGACAAAGAGAGAATTCTGAAAGCAGCTAGAGATAAAAGGGCCCTAACATACAAAAAGAGATCTATCAGAGTAGTTATAGACCTATCTACTGAAACTTGGCAGGCCAGAAAGGAATGGCAGGAAACCTTTAATGTGATGAACAGAAAAAAAATGCAGCCAAGAATCCTCTATCCAGCAAGCCTCTCATTCAGAATAAAAGGAGAAATAAAAGTCTTCCCAAATAAACAAAAACTGAAAGAATTCGTCACCACTAAACCAGCCCTACAAGAAATCCTAAGGGGCACTCTATGAGGGAAATGTTGCAAGGAATACAAGGTACCAGAGACACCATCACAAGCATGAATCCTACAAAGAAAACAATGACTCTAAAGCCATATTTTTCAATAACAACACTGAATGTAAATGGACTAAATGCTCCAATGAAAAGACACAGGGTAGCAGAATGGTTAAAAACCAAAATTCATCTATTTGCTGTCTACAAGAGACTCATTTTAGACCTGAGGACACCTTCAGATTGAAAGTAAGGGGATGGAGAAATATCTATCATGTTACTGGAAGTCAAAAGAAAGCTGGAATAGCCACACTTATATCAGACAAACTGGACTTTAAACTAAAGGCAGTAACAAGGGCTGAAGAAGGGCATTATATAATAACCACAGGGTCTATACATCAGGAAGAGCTAACAATTATAAATGTCTACACACCAAATACAGAAGCACCCAAATACATAAAACAATTAATCACAAACAGAAACAATCTTATGAATAAGAATGTGCTAATAGCACGGGATTTTAATACTCCTCTTACAGCAATGGAGAGATCAACAGAAAATCACTAAAGAAACAATGGACTTGAAAGACACATTGGACCAGATGGATCTGACAGATATATTTAGAACTCTACATCCTGAGGCTATGGAATTCACTTTCTTCTCAAGTACACATAGCACATTCTCCAAGACAGATCACCTACTGGGTCATAAAGCAGCCCTCAATAAATATAAAAGAACTGAGATCATACCATGCACACTTTCAGATCACAATGCTATGAAACTTGAAATCAATCACAGAAAAAAGTCTGGAAAACCTCTAAAAACATGGAGGTTAAAGAACACCCTACTAAGGAACAGATGGGCCAATCATATGGAAACAAATGAAAATGAAAATATAACAATCCAAATTCTATGGGATGCTGCAAAGGCAGTCCTAAGAGGAAAGAAAGTACATTGCACTCCAGGCCTATTTCAAGAAATTTGAAAAAGGGCAAATACAAAATCTAACAGTGCATCTAAAGGAACTAGAAGGAGAGCAACAAGAGCACCCCAAACCCAGTAGGAGAAGAGAAATAATAAAAATCAGGGCAGAAATAAACAATACAGTATAAAAAAAAAGTTGAACAGATCAATGAAACCAAGAGTTGGTTTTTTGAAAAAATAAACAGAATTGATAAACCTGTAGCCAGGCTTCTCAAAAAGGAGAGAGAGAGACTCAAATAGACAAAATCATGCATGAAAATGGACTCATTACAACCAATCCCTCAGAAATACAAGCAATTATCAGGGAATACTATGAAAAAATTATATGCCAACAAACTGGACAACTTAGAAGAAATGGACAAATTCTTAAACACATATGCACTACCATAATTCACATGAGAAGAGATAGAAAATCTGAACCGACCCATAACTAGTGAAGATATTGAATCAGTTACCAAAAATCTCCCAACAAATAAGCGCCCTAGGACAGATGGCTTCCCTGGGCAATTATACCACACATTTAAATCAGAGTTAAAATACCCATTCTTCTCAATCTATTCCAAAAAAACAAAAATGGAAGGAAAACTTCTGGATTCATTCTGCAAAGCCAGCATCACTTTGATTCCCAAGCCAGAGACCCAGCAAAAAAAGAGAACTATATAGGCCAATAATCCTTGATGTATATGGACGCAAAACTTCTCAACAGGATACTTGGAAACTGAATTCAACAGCACATAAAAAGAGCTATCCACCATGATCAAGTGGGATTCATTCCTGGGTTACATGGCTGGTTCAATATTTGCAAATCAATCAATGTGATACATCCATCAACAGAAGATAAAAACCATATGATCCCGTTGATAGATGCAGAAAAAGCATTTGACAAAATACAGCATCCCTTCTTAATAAAGACCCTTGAGATAGTCGGGATAGAAGGAACTTACTTAAACATTATAAAAGCCTCCTATGAGAAGCCCTCAGCTAACATCGTCCTCAATGAGGAAAAACCGAGAGCTTTCCCCCTGAGATCAGGAACACGACAGGGATGTCCACTCTCACCACTGTTGTTTAACATAGTGCTGGAAGTCCTAGCATCAGCCATCAGACAACAAAAGAAAACAAAAGACATCAGAATTGGCAAAGAAGAAGTCAATCTTTCACTTTTTGCAGATGACAGGATACTCTACATAGAAAACCGGACAGACTCCACCAGAAGCTTATTAAAACTGATCCATGAATTCAGCAAAGTTGTAGGGTACAAAATCAACGTACAGAAATTGGTTGCATTTTTATACACCAATAATGAAGCAACAGAAAGAGAAATCAAGAAGCTGATCCCATTCACAATTGCACAAAAAAATCATAAAATACCTAGGAATAAACCTAACCAAAGATATAGGAGATCTGTACGATGAAAACTATAGAAAACTTATGAAGGAAATTGAAGAAGATAAAAAGAAATGGAAAAACATTCCATGTCCATGGATCAGAAGAATATTGTTAAAATGTCATTATTACCCAAAGCAATCTATACGTTCAATGCAATCCCTATCTATTATGCACCAGCATTCTTCTCAAAACTAGAACAAACTCTCCTGAAATTTGTATGGAACCACAAAAGACTCCAAATAGCCAAAGTAATATTGAAGAAGAAAACCAAAATGCGAGGCATCACAATCCCAGACTTTAGCCTCTACTATAAAGCTGTAATCATCAAAACAGTATGGTATTGGCACAAAAACAGACACAAAGACCAATGGAATAGAATAGAGAACCCAGAATTGGACCACAAATGTATGGCCAACTAATCTTTGACATAGGAGGAAAGAGTATCCAGTGGGAAAAAGACAGCCTCTTTAACAGATGGTGCTGGGGAGAACTGGACAGTAACATGGAAAAGAATGAAACTAGATCATTTTCTCACACCATACACAAAAATAAACTCAAAATGGATAAAGGACCTGAATGTGAGATAGGAAACCATCAAAACCCTAGAGGAGAAAGCAGGAAACAACCTCCTTGACCTCCACCGCAGCAATTTCTTCCTTGACACATTCCCCAAAGGCAAGGGAATCAAGAGCAAAAATGAACTGTTGGGACTTCATCAAGATAAAAAGCTTCTGCAGGGCAAAGGAAACAATCCATAAAACTAAGAGCCAGCTGATGGAATGGGAAAAGATAGTTGCAAATGACATATCAGATAACGGGCTAGTAGTCAAAATCTATATGGAACTCACCAAACTCCACACCTGAAAAACAAATAATCCTGTGAATGGGCAGAAGACATGAACAGACACTTCTCCAAAGAGGGCAACCAGAGGGCCAACAGACACAGGAAACAATGCTCAGTGTCCCTCATCATCAGGGCAATGCAGATCAAAACCACACTGAGATACCACCTCACGCCAGTCAGAGTGGCCAAAATGAACAAATCAGGAGACTATAGATGCTGACAAGGATGTGGAGAAATGGGCACCCTCCTACACCATTGGTGGGAATGTAAACTGGTGTAGCCCTTCTGGAAAACAGTGTGGAGGTTCCTCAAAAAATGAACAATAGAACTCCCCTATGACCCAGCAACAGCACTGCTGGGAATTTACCCAAGGGATACAGGAGTGCTGATGTACAGGGGCACATGTACCCCAATGTTCATAGCAGTACTCTCAGCAATAGCCAAATCATGGATAGAGCCTAAGTGTCCATCAACTGCCAAATGGATCAAGATGTGGTTTATCTATACAATAGAATACTACATGGCAGTAACAAAGAATGAAATCTGGCCATTTGTTGCAATGTGGATGGAACTTGACGGTGTTATGCTGAGCGAACTGGGTCAGGCAGAGAAAAGACAAATACCGTATGTTTTCACAATAGGTGGATTAGGAGAAACTTAACAGAGGACCATAGGGAAGGGGAAGGGGAGAAATAGTTGGGGAGAGGGATGGAGGCAAACCATGAAAGACTCTTGAATACTGAAAATGGGCTGAGGGCTGATGGGGGTGGGGGAGAGGGGAAGGGTGGTGATGGGCATGGAGGAGGGCACTTGCTGGGATGAGCACTAGGTGTTATATGGAAACCAACTTGACAATAAACTATGAAAGAAAAAACAAAACAAAACAAAGTATAAATTCAAAACAAAGTTTTAGCAAAGTAGACATAGCAGTGTTTCAGAAAAACACCACACTGTGACAAAGAAGAGTTTATTTCAGTAGTGCGCAGATAGTTTAACATTAGAAAATAAAAATTATTTAATGTAACTATATTATCAGAGTGAAAGGGGAAAAGTTTCAATAAATTTATTTCAATAAATTCAGAAAAGAACAGTTGGTAAAATTTCATTTAATATCCATTCATGATTTTTCAAAATCTAAAATTCATAGCAAACAAGAAATAGGAAAGATATTAACCTAATTAAAGTTATCTATGAACATCCTGTATAAATTTCAGGTTTAATGATGAGCTATAGAAGCCTTTCCCTTCAAAACCAGGAAAAAGATCATTATTTTTACTTAACAGTATTCTAGAGTTCTTAAATAGTGCATTAAAAAATGCACTTTTTTTTTTTTATGTATGAGTATGGGAAAAGAATAAAATTATTATTTACAGATGATGACTCTATACCCAAACTATCCAACAGAAAGGACATATAAAACTATTAGCACTAGGGCATTTTGGCAGCTCAGTCGTTTAAGTTGTGGGCTCCTGATTTCAGCTTAGGTCATGATCTCATGAGCCATAGGATACCATGTTGGGTTCTATTCTGATAGCGCATGGAACTTACTTGGAATTCACTCCCTCTCTCTCTGTGTCCTTCCCCTGCATGTGTGTGCACACACATGGATGTACACTCCCTCCCTCCCTCAAAATAAAAAGAAACATTAAAAAGGAAACTATTAGTGCTAATAAAGGTTGTTGTATGCAAGACTGACATATAAAAGTCAGTGAAGCTCCTAAATACCAGTAATTACAAGATGTAATTTTTGAAAGATAAACTTATAATTGAAACAATTAAAAGACACCTGGTGTATATTTAATAAAAGATGTCAAATTTTACGAAGAAAATGGTATAACTCTATTAAAAGATATGAAAGAAGACCTAGTAAGATGAGAAACATATAATTTTCATAGATGAGATGATCTGGCATACATAAAGATTAAAAAATGTTAATAAATCAGTCTACAAATTCAATAAATTCCCAATAAAATCTGAATAGGTTCTTCCAGAAATGAACAATCTGATCCTAAAATTAATAGGGGACAGTTTTTTTTCTTTGTTTTAAAGTTCAAGAGTAGAGACACCTGGCTGGCTCAGTCAGTGGAGTGTGCTAGTCTTGATCTCAGGTTGTGAGTTCGAGACCCATGTTGTATAAAGAGGTTACTTAAATTAAAAAAAAAAAAAAAAAAAAAAGATCAAAAGCAGACAATTTTGAAGTTGAACAAGATAAAGTCTGCCCCTGTTATATATAAACACTTACATATCAACAGTAATTACGACAATATGATATCAACGTAGGGGGATGTGACTACATGACTGAGGTGAGAGAATTCAGTGGGAATAAAATTTCTTTCAATAATATGTTGTAATAACTAGCTATTTATATTTAGAAAAATAGATACAATTAGATCCTTATCATATTCAAGTAAAATTTCAGATGCATTAAGGACCTAAATGTGAAAAACCAAGTTGTAAGCACACGTAGGCCTTCAGGAGAAAAACCTGCATTACATCAGGGTAAGAAAGGACTTGCAAACCTGGTACAAAGGCCAAATCATAAAGGAAAAAGAAGTTGTTACACTGACATCAAAATTGAAGATGCGTGAATAAACCTAACCAAAGATGTAAAAGATCTTTATGCTGAAAACTATAGAGAACTTATGAAGGATATTGAAGAAGATATAAAGAAATGGAAAAACATTCCATACACATGACTGGAAGAATAAACACTGTTAAAATGTCAGTACTACCCAAAGCAATCTACACAATTCCAATCAAAATTGCACTGGCATTCTTCTCAAAGTTACAACAAACAATCCTAAAATCTGTATGGAATCACAAAAGACTCCAAATAGCCAAAGTAATGTTGAGAAAGAAAACCAAAGCAGGAGGCACCACAATCCCAGACTTTACCCTCTACTACAAAGCTGTAATCTTTGAGACGGTATGGTAGTGACACAAAAACCAGACACACCTAGACCAATGGAATAGAACAGAGAACCCAGAATTGGACCCATAAATGTACGGCCAACTAGTCTTTGACAAAGCAGGAAAAAGTACTCAATGGAAAAAAGACAGTTTCTTTAGCAAATGGTGCTAGGAGAACTGGACAGCAACATGCAGAAGAATCAAACTAAACCACTTTCTTACACCATACACAAAAAAATCCTCAAAATGAATGAAAGACCTAAATGTGAGACAGGAAACCATTAAAATCCTAGAGGAGAAAGCAGGGAACAACCTCTTCAACCTTGACCACAGCAATTTCTTGCTCGATACATCGCCAAAGGCAAGGGAATTAAAGTCAAAAATGAACTACTGGGACCTCATCAAGATAAAAAGCTTCTGCACAGCAAAGGAAACAATCAGCAAAACTAAAAGGCAACTGATGGATTAGGAAAAGACATATGCATATGACATACTGGATAAAAGGTCAGTATTCAATATCTATAAAGAAATTACCAAACTCAACAGCTGAAAAACAAATAATCCAGTGAAGAAATGGGCAGAAGACAGGAACACACACTTTTCCAAAGAAGACATCCAGATGGCTAACAAACACATGAAAAGATGCTCAAAATCACTCATCATCAGTGAAATACACATCAAAACCACACTAAGGTACCACCTCACACCAGTCAGAATGGCTAAAATTAACAACTCAGGAAACAACAGATGCTGGTGAGGATGTTGAGAAATGGGTACCCTCCTGCACTGTTGGTAGTAATACAAACTAGTGCAGCTGCTCTAGAAAACAGTGTGGAAATTCTGCAAAAAATTAAAAATAGAACTACCCTACAGCCCAGCAATAGCACTAGTAAGAATTTATCCAAAGGATACAGGAGTGCTGATTCATAGGGCACTTCCACCCCAATGTTTATAGCAGCGCTTTCTACAATAGCCAAATTATAGAAAGAGCCTAGATGTCTATCAAAAGATGAATGGATAAAGAAGATGTGGAAGACTACTTGGCAATGAGAAAGAATGAAATCCTGCCATTTGCAGCAATGTGGATGGAACTGGAGGGTATTATGCTAAGTGAAATAAGTCAGTCAGAGAAAGACTGGTATCATACGTTTTCACTCATATGTAGAACTTGAGAAACTTAACAGAAGGCCATGGGGGAGGGGAAGGGGAAAAAATAGTTACAGAGAGGGAGGGAGGCAAACCATAAGAGACTCTTAAATACAGAGAACAAATCTTGATTTGATGATTACAGAGAACAAACTGACTCTTAAATACAGGTTGTTGGGGGGATGGGAGAGAGGGGAAAACGGGTGATGGGCACTGAGGAGGGCACTTGGGATGAGCACTGGGTGTTGTATGTAAATGATGAATCATGGGAATCTACCCTCAAAGCCAAGAACATACTGTATACACTGTATGTTATCCAACTTGACAATAAATTATATTAAAAATAATAAAGAAATAAATAGCAAAAAAATAAAAGTCATGGAAACATAATGCATACACGGTGACTACAGTCAAAAAAAACCAAACAAACCCAAAAAACCCCCAAAAATAAAACAGAATTGAAGATGCTCAAACACTTAAAATGAGCCAAAAATATGAATAAGCAATTCTCAGATAAAGAAACAAAAATGCTCAAACTTATTAGTAATCAGGAAATGCAAATTAAACTAAGAATATTCCATTTCAGGGAATCAGAATGGCCAAAAAAATTTTTTTAAAATATAAGCTCTAGTGGCGCCTGGGTGGCTTAGTCAGTTAAGTGTCCGACTCTTGATCTTGGCTCCAGTGATGATCTCACGGTCCGTGAGTTTGAGCCCCCATTGGGCTCTGTGCTGATGGCATGGGGCCTGTTTGGGATTCTCTCTCTTCTCTCTCTCTCAAAATAAATAAAAAATTTTAAATTTAAGCTCTAATACACTGTGGGAATATAAAGTTAGATACAATCATTTTATAGACCAATTGTGTAATATGGCATTACTACTATAATGTGGTATTTTTATTGTTAACATACTTCAAAATCTGAAATATGGAACTCTAAAAATAACAGGGCTTATGGGGGGAAAAGGTTAAGGCAAAACCAACGCAACTTTGTAACCACAGCACTAACAAAATCCAATAATTGGTACCTGAGGAAATAACTCTAATCAGCCCAGTGTGGCTAGAAGTTGTCATAGTGGATATTAAAATGCCCTGAAAATCACAGTATCAAAATGATGGGTACATTTTTAATAGAGTGGGGCTGGCAGATGCTAAGACAAAGCAAATGCAAGTAGAACTGAGTCAGTAGGCTGCCATTAATGTGAGCTCAAGAGACCTCAGGTGCAACCTGCTGCGAGTCAGAGATTGTACAATGCTGGGATGCATGTCTGAGGAAGGGGGAAGCCCTGGGTGTAGGTGCTCATTTTGATTTGTAGTTAATATGGTCAAGAGGAGAGCCTGGATGGCTCAGTCGGTTAAGCAGCTAACTCTTGATTTGGGCTCAGGTCATGATCTCAGGGTTGTGAGACCGAGCCCCATGTTGGACTCTGTGCTCTCCCCCTCCCTCTCTATTAGAAATAGAGTCTTAAAAAAAAAAAAAAAAAATATATATATATATATATATATACACACACATACGTATATATATATATATACACACACACATATATATGTATGTATATGTATATGTACATACGTATGTATATGTGTATATATATATATATGGATATACGTATATCCTAAGGCCTGGCAAATTACACTTCTATATGTCTTCTATAGAGAAACTCTTGCATACAGCCACAAGATGACAAAAATAACACTATTAGTAAGAAAAGTGCAAAAGTGAAAATCATCTAATAGCTGTAGAGAAGCTAATGAACTTGTTTAGTCACACAAAGGAACGCTAATCAGCAGCTAAAATGAGTGAACTAGAATCATGGATCAACAAGGATAGATCAAAGTTATTATGAGTTGACATAAAAGATACTCAATATCATTAGTAATGAGTGAAATGATACTTAAAACCATAATGGGATGCCATTTCACACACTAGGATGGCTATCCAGAAAAGACAAACAAGTGTTAGTGAGGATGCTGATGGTGGAAATGTAAAATAATATAATCACTTTGAAAAACAGTTTTGTAGTTTATTCAAAAGTTAAATACAAGTTTACCAAATGACTTAGCAATTCCACTACTTGATCTCTCTCAAGAGAAATGAAAATACGTATCCACACAAAGACCTACATATAAGTGTTTGTTCAAAGCAGCATTAAGTGCCAAAAAGTGAAAACAACTCAAATATCAATCAACTGATGACTCAATTAACAAAATATGTATATCCATAGAATGAAATACTATCTGGCAATAAAAAGGAATGAATTATTGATAGATACTACAACACAGATGAAACTGAAACTTAAACTAAATGAAAGAAGACACAAAAATTCACATATTGTATGCTTTGTTTTATAGGATATATCCAGAAAAGGCAAACTTTGAGAGATAAGAAAGTGAATTAGTGGTTACTAGGGGTTGGAGGTGAGAACAGATATGACTGCAAAGAGACACCAGGAATCCTCTGAGGTAAAGCAAATGTTCTAAAACTGAATTACGGGGATGCCTGAACAACTCTATAAATTTACAATTCATCATTGAATTGTACACCTTGAATGAGTGCATATTATGTTATACAAATTATACCTCATTTAATAAAAAACTATGTTGAATGAAAAAAGCAAGTTGCTTAATCTATGCCAAGTAGGACACCATGTATGTAAAAGTTTAAATCTAAAATAACAGTATATATTATGGACATACACATATAAGAAAATGTAAAATCATATATGGCAAGAGTTTATACCAACTTAGAATAGTGAGTGCTTACATCTAGAGATTAAAAAAAGGTAAAAGAATGGGAGGAACTTAGCTAACTCAACCAAATGTTAATATTACAGTGCTAGATATACAGATGTCTATTATGGTATTTTCTGCGTATTTGAAAACCTCACCTTTGCTCAACTCTGTATCTTTGTGGACTTCTACCATATTAGCTGGTGTACACTGAGGAATATCAGGAGACAGAACTTCAGAGCGTAATGTTAACTCAGCAGAGAACTCCTGAGATCCATCGCTGTAGTCCACAGATCCTGATAACGTTCTGCTTAATTAAAACATATCCTTTAAAACAAACTAGATAACAAAGCAATAAAATTAGTTCTGAGATCTAGAATAAATAAACACTTACACAGAGAAATCATTCTGTTTGAGAATTTCCTGAAGTCTCTTCTGAAAAATTTTTTCACTTTCTGTTGCTGGCACAAACCTGCGATCTTTGAATTTCAAAAGTGCATTAAAAAATGTAGATAACAAATGAATGAAATATTTCCCTTTTTCTTAGAGAAGCTTTTAAAATGGTAACAATTTCTTATCTTTCTCTTGACATATTTAATACTACCTAAAAGTAGTTCTATTAGAAAAGCAAACAAAAGAGAAATAGTTGTTACTGAAGCTATAAAATTAAGCACTTAAAGTCAGTTCAAGATTAAGTTCTATAATTATAACTTAAATCTAAAACAAAAACATTGTTTTGTACCCATAAATGTATTGCACACTCTGAAGCTAGAAATTTCTACCCTATAAAATATAATAGTTCTATTTTAGAAGGCATTCAAAATTTACCACAGCATTTTTAGTGCCCAAGACATAATAAAAATTTTAATTGGACTTCAATGTATGCTTACTTCTATATTACAAATATATTTACCTTCTGAATTAGGTCTTTTATTTAAAATTTTTTTGTTGTACACATGGCATTTATGTAAGCCCTCATTTTCTTCTATAATGTAGAATTTAAAACTATATAAAATGAGTATTTTCTTCAGAGCTGTCCAATTGATTAAAGTGGAAGTTTTTATGAACAAAACAGTACAGTGTTTGTAAGTTGGGACTCATGATCTTCTGTGAGTATTCTAGAACATGTAGAAATACAAAAGGCTAGAAAATACTAGAAAATAAAAAAGGAGCAAAGTGGTGGGGCAAGAGGTAAGGTAAAAACCAAGGACAATGAAGATGCCAGTTTCTTCTGGGGGTGGGGGTAGAAGGAGAGAACAATGAATGACACCTCAGAGGTAAAGAATTACAGTTCAGAGTAATGACAATAGGAAAAAATACACAGAACAGAAAGGTAATTTGAAAAATAACATTTAATGTTAAGGTAAAATCTCAATGGCTTAAACTTTTTCATTAGAATATCTAGTGTAAAAAAAATCACTTATAAATTGTTAGGTTTATACCTTGTGATTCAGATTGGCTAATTTGAGAAGTTTCATTTCTGTTTCTTCGCCGTTGCTTTTCATCTTCCCATATGGCCTGGAGACCAGGGTTTCCACCAATTTGAGCTATAATCACAACAATACTTCAATACAACAAGGGTCAAAGTGAAAAAAAAAGAAATCCAAACTTTCAGAAAATAAATACTGCCTTACAAAAACACAACCGTTACCTGTTTTGTGTAATATAATGACCAAACTGTCCAACTTAACATTTATTACATTCCTCCTTTTTTAGTTTTCTTCCTACTGGCTCCCCAAAACCTAGCAAGTGAGTAAGATCCAAACAGCTGATGACAGGCAATATACCTAAGAGTCCCCTCCCGTTTATATCACCTGAAAATTATTAGTTTAAAAGGCAGAGTATATTAAATTCTTTTATGATGGCTAATGTATTTAGTGTCACACTTACTTTAGGCTTATGTCTATGCAAACATACTCACATAAATGAAAATATTCATGAAAAAATAATGACTATCTCATCAGAGGTTAATAAATCTTCATAACATTTTGCATCCTCCTTCTAGAACATGTTACTTCTATAATAAGATTTTCTTCCCTACTTTTCTCACTGTATTTTGGTCATTAAATTTTAAAAATAAAAACCTATAGGTGCGCCTGGGTGGCTTAGTCGGTTAAGCGTCCGACTTTCGCTTAGGTCACAATCTCGCGATTCGTGGGTTCGAGCCCTGCGTCGGGCTCTGTGCTGACTGCCAGCTCAGAGCCTGGAGCCTATTTCAGAGTCTGTGTCTCCCTCTCTCTCTGATCCTCCCCTGCTTACGCTGTCTGTCTCTCTCTCTCTCCTAGAAAAAAAAAAAAAAAATATATATATATATATAACAAAAAAAAAAAAAAAAAAGAAAAAGAAAACCTATAGGGGCACCTGGGTGGCTCAGTCAGTTAAGCTTCTCTTGATTTTAGCTCACAGTTTGTGAGTTCGAGTCCCATGTTGGGCTCTGAACTGAGTGCAGAGCCTCCTTAGGATTCTCTCTCTTTCTTTCTACACCCATCATCCCCCTCAAAATAAACTTAAAAAAAGAGAAAAGAAACACATTAATAATTGCACACATACCTTCAATGTCTAGCCGATTTAAGATATCAGCAGCCACAGCATCCACTTCTAATTCACACGTACTCTGTGGTTCAACACCTTCCAGTATTAAAGAGCTGTATTAAAAAGATATAAAAAAAATACAATAATCTAGGGCACTTGGCTGGCTTAAGTGGTAGAGCATGCAACTTTTGATCTTGGGGCTGTGAGTTCAAGCCCCAAGTTGGGCACAGAGATTACTTAAAAAAATAATAATAATAAAATAACAGATTAATCACATAAGAGCAAATTTTCTGAAGACTTTGTTTATAGAATTTTTCATGTTGAGTGATATTATATTAAGTCACGACGGTTCTCGAAACAATTGTTACTGTGTGTATACATATAAAGACATTAAAAAAAAGAGGAAAAATACAAAACTTGCTGTATTGACAACTCTTGAGATCCTTTTGCAGTATATTTTACATATTATGGTTCATTATATTTTATATATAAAGAATGCACGATGTTTTAGCATGTGGGTCATATCCAGGGTAGAATGGGATTAGATAACAGAGGGACAAGATAGGGATATATCAAAAACCATATACATATGCAATCACTTGCCTAGAGGCATCTTGCTCAGCAATCATAGACAGTTGTTAAAAATGATGACAGAGTATGCTACAAGAGATTGGGGAAAGGGAACATACTGAAAATGGGCAAATGATACTGTTCTCCCTGCCCTCAACTACTGCTAAGCTGAGGAATGCTTTAAAAGTCTCCCTAACTACAAACTGAGAAATCATAGGAGTTCAACAATGCAATCATAGCTAAGAGAAGTGGTGATTAATTAATTAATGACCATGAGGTCATTAATTTTTATGATAACTACAGAGGATTATGCCCCGTTAATGCTGTGTAACTCAAAAGCATTTTGTTTTTCATCAGAGCCACAAAAAAATAAAATTAGGAAGACACCATATATATGTCCCTGCTTGATAGAATGAATGTACCTCTAATGTGGATACCAGTTTACTCATTCCAAAGTTTAGATCTCCTACTAACACAGACCCCAAATGAAAAGGAGAACTTTTACTAGAAAGTGAGTGATGGCAGATTTGATTAACATTTTTATTTGAAAGATTTTCTTTTTATGTTTTAAGAGAAACATATTAGCGAAACTTCATTTTCCATTGTCTATCCCTCACAAAATCTGATGAAACATTATAAATTTCTTAAACCACAGAATTGTTATAGTTCAAATCAAATATATACATAGATATACATCCAGATAAAAAACACACATATATCTTTTTACCATTGATACAGAAGGGACATATTAGCCAACCTATCACAATATATCCTTTTTACTTCCAGAAAAAAATAATTCTCAATGTAGCTTGTTTTTTTAATTCATATAATTTAATAAAGTAAGTTTTGCCATGAACTGAAGTAGTAGATAAAATACTTTTTGGTCAACAGTTTTCTCCTTATACTAAAAAGTTTCACAATTTTTGGAAGAATTATATTGTAAATTTCAAGGGTAAATTTTCCAGGAGTAGCACATCTGTGATTAAGGAGGGGAACAATAACATCACAAAATGCAATCTCATAGTAGAAATTTTTAACTATTTCTTGCCCTTATTACAAAATTACTTTAGACATTCAGAATAGGAAGTGTTTCTAGGAAAAGGAAATAGTTTTCACAATTAAAAATGTCTCCAGTAGATAAAACACCAGAAGTAAAACTTGAGTTAGCAAATACATAAAAACCATTCATTATAGTCATGAATAGTAGATAAGTAATATGACAGTAACTAGACAATTATGCTTCTCTGAACATTTCTGTTCCTAGCTTAAAACAACAGACCTACCAATTAGAATCATTGAGGGTGGAGCTCAGACATCTACAATTTTAAAAGTCTCTTTCAATCAAGTGATGGGCAGTCGGGGTTGAGATTACTTCAGTAGACTTGACATTTGTGGATTCAACATTCTGACAAATGACCCTGAAGGGTCCATGATATGTGGTAATTAACAATGAGTTAACCAGTAAAGTTAGCAGGACTGATAACTGAGCACTCCCCATCTCTTGAGTTTGCTGCTCTCTGTTTGTCATGGTCCTTGTAATAACGTTTGCGAAGAAATATAGAATATTTGTTTAAAAAAAAAAAAAAAAGGCATCCAGCAAGAAGGTGCTAGCAACACTGGGAACAGAAATGAGACTGATAAAAATCTAATAAGAGTACTGACTTATGGCAAATTTTTTTGACATTATGTTATTTGGACTTGATGAAATAATGGATTTTCATATTTATTATAAGCATCTCCAAAATACAAAAATATGGGATAACCTGAGACAAAAATATATAACTATACTATATTTATTATAGATTCTAATTCTGAATACCTTGTGTAATTTCACTAGTTTGCCTACTCATATCTTTGCTCATAATTGGTTGTTCGTTAAGAGTAATAAAATAGGCTCCTTTTAAAAACATTCTAAAATACAAACTTTTCATTATAATATATAGGGTTTCCCTAAACTTACTTCTAACCAATAAAGCCTTACTATGATCTAACTAGAAAGTTAGTTTGCTTACAAAAAGATTTCAAACACTAATAAACTCTTGTCTTACTTGATCATGCAAAATACAAGTTATTAAAGATATAAAACTTGGAAAATCAAGGGCTCTAGTGAATAGGTAAAATCCTTGGGTCATGCTGATGTACTCCAATTTCAGAGAGACAGACAAACTGTATCACAGGCATAAAAAAAATGAAGAGAGCAAGTAACTTGTTGATCACTTTGGTCTGGGCTGATGAGAACTTGAATTTGATGTGGTAAATAATATCCTATCTAAACTTAATACCATTTCAACCTGATTAAAAAATAATTCTGCCGTATCTGAGAAGAAACCAAGAAGCACACATATATGCATATGTTTATGTGTGTGTGTATGTTTGTCAGAAAGTCCTGATACTTGTCAAGGTCAATCAAGAGGTAAGGTGAGTCATTTCACTTTGAAGTCCTTGAAGTTTTATTCTGGTATAATATTCTTGTCACTAAATAATATGTTTCTATCATTATTTAATGAGATTCTTTCTTAGAGGTCTTTCGTTTTTTTAGTGTTTATTTTTGAGAGACACAGAGATAGAGAGAGAACAAATGCGTAAGGGAGGGGCAGGGAGAGGGAGGGAGACACAGAATCTGAAGCAGGCCCCAGGCTCTGAGCTGTCAGCACAGAGCCCAATGTGGGGCTTGAACTCACAAGCCATGAGATCATGACCTGAGCCAAAGTCAGATGTTTTAACTGACTGAGCCACTCAAGTGCCCCTAATGAGATTCTTTCTTAACTTCATGTCAGACTCTACTGACAGCACAGTGCTCTGCATCAGGCAACAGCCTGGAGCCTACATGGAATTCTTTCTGCCCCTCCCCCATGGTAGACTTTCTCTCCCTCTCCTTCCCTCCCTCCTTCAAAATAAATGAATAAACAGTTTTAAAAAAATGACAAATTACTTATTCATACACAGTATGTCAACCGACTTTTTTCCATAAAAACATTTAGAAATTTGGGGGTTACTTTTTTCAAAAATATTTGCTACTTAGATTTTAAATTGTAGTTTTGTGATTTTTATTTGACAAGTTATAGGATATCAATTCAGAATGCACAATGAAGACAGATGTTGGAAAGAAGTATAAAAATTTATACCCAGATTACTTTTATTAATTAGGTAATAACTAGGTCCATTTTCATCCTGTTTTCAAGGTCTGTGTTTAAAATCTATGATTCCATGTAACATACTAATGTTGAGATGTGCTTCTTTGACAAACTTATAGACTTTTTTTTCTGAGAGAAAGAAAGAAAGAAAGAGAGAGAGAGAGAGAGAGAGAGAGAGAACAAGCGCAGGAGAGGGTCAGAGAGAGGGAGACACAGAATCTGAAACAGGCTCCAGGCTCTGAGCTAGCTGTCAACACAGAGCCTGACGCTGGGCTTGAACCCATGAACCGTGAGATCATAATGACCTGAGCCAAAGTCGTACGCTTAACCGACTGAGCCACCCAGGCACCCCAGATAAACTTATAGATTAAAAACAAAAAGTAAGATTAAAATTAAATTACAACAGCCACTGATTTTTGAATACAGTAGGATATACATAAATAGGTTTTTTCCTTTTACAACATTAACTAACCTTGGTATTTCATCTTCTTCCCACCGAAATAAAGTACCAGTAAGAGAATTTCCTGGTAGCTGATCCTTGCAAGATCCAGTTGTATGCAATGGATCACCTAGGAATAGGAAGATAAAAGAAGGTAAGTTCTACTTTTAACTTGCATATACTTACTGCTATAAGTAAAATAATACATAAATATGACTAGTTCCTAAAATTGTGTCCTTAAAATTCATATACACACAGGAATGCATATGCACAGTTGAAAATAATGGCTCTAAACTAAGAGGAGAGAAAAGTGTAATATAGATATGAGAGAGAAATAGCTACAATGCTTACATACTAGTATGATACATTTAAATGTGTCACTGTGGTAGGTAGAATTAAAATCTCACTTTGAAAATAATGAAAAGTTAAGATTGTTTACAGACTTTAAATTCCTAGGGTATTCTGTAGGAGTCCCAATTAAAATTCTAATGGAAATCAGATTCCAGGTAAAATTCAAAACATACTTTAATACTAATCCCTGAACAAAGAGAAAATACGCAATGCATTCCAGAAGTGATAGCAGTTAACAGTGAATGGAAACCTGGGGCAAATGCAAATACAATTTGACCAGAAGTAGAAGAAGGGACAATGCATGTTTGCTTAGTTGCCTAAGTTTCAGGAACTGAGTCCTGATGTCATGCTTTAGAAGTAGTTTCTAAATTCTAGCAATTGTTCTCCAATCTATTGTGGGAATTTAAATTCTAAGACAAAGCTTAAATGAGTGACATAGAATCCTAACATTAAGAAAGACACTAATTTTGCAATTTTCTAATTCAGCTAAATTTAATACTGTCTTGTATTTGCTCAGCTTGATCAAAAAATGGTGTAAATAAGACTGATGTCATCAGGTATTACCATCTTTGTTATTTCGGCAAAACATATGCCAAAACATGTAACTGATTCTACATATCTTTAGAAGTTTTTAAAGGCTTTGCTATCAGGTGGTCAGGACATTATTATGAAATTACTTTGTAAAGTTGTAAATTACCATAAATATTATTTTCTAATAAATTTATGTGAATAAAAATCTATACATGTTTACTGATTCAGGCAAGCCTGGGTGGCTCAGCAGGTTAGGTGTCCGACTTCAGCCCAGGTCATGATCTCACGGTTTGTGGGTTCGAGCCCTGTGTTGGGCTCTGTGCTGACAGCTCAGAGCCTGGAGCCTGCTTCAGATACTGTGTCTCCCCCTCTCTCTGCCCCTCCCCCACTCATGCTCAGTCTCTCTCAAATATAAACATTCAAAAAAAAGTTTACTGATTCAAAGTTATCGACATAAAATTTCACATCTTACGTATATTTTTTATGCATTGTTTTAGCATATTTTCCTAAAAAAAGGGGAAACTCCCTAATTTAAATGCATATATATAATTTTTCAACTGTGAATGGTAAAAAATATAAAATGCCTCTTTAGTGCTCAAAATATTTATTTACTTTATAGGCTTCACTTTAACAACTGTAGTAGTTAGCACCATTTCTAGTTCATCTGACACTACTTGATGATGTGACTGAAGTACTGAGGGAAAAATTGCATATGCATATATACTATTAAATTTTCTACATCTTTTTCACTTTTGAATTTACTCTATTTTCTTTCTTTTTTAATTTTTTAATGTTTTATTTATTTCTGAGAGAGAGAGAGACAGCGTGAGCAGGGGAGGGTCAGAGAGAAAGGGAGACACAGAATCCGAAATAGGCTCCAGGCTCTGAGCTAGCTGTCAGCACAGAGCCCAACACGGGGCTTGAACCCACAAACTGTGAGATCATGACCTGAGCCAAAGTTGGACACCCGACCAAGTGAGCCACCCAGGTGCCTCAAATTTACCCCATTTCAAAAGTAAGACTACATTATGTACTAGGTTAACTTGTCTTGTAAGATAAAAATGTTAAGTTATACATATATGTAATATGTAGATATTAATTTACCATAAGTTTACTGTCAGTTTAACTGTGAGAAACATGACAAAATAAATACAAAAAGTGATTCACTTATTCTTCCCATGATTTCACTATAGTCTTTTATATATTCTAATTAACATTATACTACTCATCTAACTTCTGTATCTAAAATAAATGCCTTACATATATTTGAGAACTCAATCTTTTCTCAGACTTTTTACATACTGGAAACAAACTTTTATGAAAATTATTTCTTTTTCCTATAAATGCCTCCTGTTCATGGTCTATAATCTTTTCCATTCCTCAATCCTAATTGAACTCTCATCTATATTTGATACTGTTAATCAGCCTGTTATATTCTTTTGTCCTGCAAAAACCTTTTTATTTTGGAATAATCTTACAATTACAAAAAAATTGCAAGGATAGTACCGAGTTTCCATACACTGCTTAACAGGTCTTTCCTACTGTTAGCATTTTGCATTACCACAGTACCTGTGTCAAAATAAAGAAACTGACACTGGTACCTTAATATTTAACTAAACTAGATATGGCATTTGACTTTCACCAGTTTTTCCACTGTTGTCCGCTTTGTTCAGGATCCAATCTAGGACCCCACATTGCATTTAGCTATCATGTTTCCCTAGGTCTCCTCTGGTCTATTTCTCAGTCTTTCCTCATTTTTCATGGCTTTGAGATTCATGAGTACTGGCCAGGTAACCTGTAAAACATCTCCCCCATCTCCATCTGGGTTTGTCTGATGTTTTTCTCATCATTAGACTGTGGTCATGGGTTTCTGAAAGAATATTACAGAGATAAAGCATCCTCATCACATCATATGACACCACTGGGGACATTAACCTTCAACATTTGGTTAAGAAATGTACAGTTCTATGGGTTTGATAAATGTATAGACCCAAGCCAGTACCGTACGGAATAATCTCTTCACCCTAAAAGTTCCTCTGTACATTTGCTTGGTAGTCAATACTACCTTCTCCTCCAACCCCTAGCAACCATTAATATGCTTTCCATTTCTATCATTTTATCTTTTCCAGAATGTTATATAAGTGGAATCATACCATTAGTAGTCTTTTATGTCAGCCTTCTTTCACTTAGTAAAATGCTTTTAAAGGCTCAACAATGTTGTGTGAATCAATAGCTTGATGTTTTTTATTGATAGGTTTTATCAGTTTATCCACTGCCCACAGTTTATCCATTGTCCACAATAATGTGGACATCATGGTTACTTTAGACCTTTGGTAATTATGAATAAAGCTGCTATAAACATTTGCATACAGGTTCTTGGTTGGGCAGATACAACTTTTAAATCACTTGGTGGATAAATGAGAAGGAATGCAATCACTGGATCATATAGTAAGTCTATGTTTAACACTATGAGAAACTGCCAAACTATATTCCAAAGTGGTTTCATTATTTTGCATTCCCACCAGCCAAGAATGAGAGTTGCTCTCCTTCCACATCCTTACCAGCATGTATTGCTAATTTTTAGATTTTAGCCATTCTATGTAGTGGAAGCTCTCTGTGGTGTCAATTTGTATATGCCTAATGGTACATTATGTTAATTATCTTTTCATGTGTTTGCCATCCTTACATCTTCTTCTTTGCTAAAGTATCTGTCCAGGTCTTTTGGGCATTTTTAAATTTAATTTCTTTTATATAATTTTTTTAATGTTGTTTTTATTTCTGAAGCGGGGGGGAGAGACAGCATGAGCAGAGGAGGGTCAGAGAGAGGGAGATACAGAATCTGAAACAGGCTCTAGGCTCTGAGCTAGCTATCAGCACAGAGCCCGACACAGGGCTCAAACCCATGAACTCTGAGATCATGACCTGAGCTGAAGTCAGACGCTTAACGGACTGAGCCACCCAGGAGCCCCTAATTTAATCTGAGAGAGAGAGGGTAGAGCAGGAGGGAAGGATGAGGGAAGGGGGTGAACGGGGAGAAGGAGAGAGAGAGGGAGAGGGAGAATATCTTATGCAGTCTCCAAGTTGAGCACAGAGACTGATGTGGGACACTGGGATCATGACCTGAGCTAAAATCAAGAATTGGATGATCAACTGACTGAGCCACCCAGGCGCCCCTTGGCCATTTTTAATTGGGTTTTTGCTTTTTTACTAAGAGTTCTTTATATGTTCTAGATACATGTAATTTATCAGATATGTAACCTGAAAATGTTTTTCCCCAGTAAAACACAGTAGTAAAAACTACAGGATTTCTTTTAGAAGTGTTGGAAATGTTCTAAATTTGATTGTGGTGATCATTATACAATGATGTGAACATACTAAAAGCCAATGAATTGTCCATTTTCAATGAGTTGTATGATATGTGAATTCAACTTTAATGAAACTATTACCAAAAAAATCTTTTGAGATTACTTTTCCATATTTTGAAAAAGAATTCTTGATAAACCCTAATACCATTCTGCATATTTCTTTTTTATTCTTTATCCACCCAGTAGTTATTTTCTAAGTACATGTTATTTTATAAATAATCAATTACATTAACATTTGTCTCAAGTTTTAATTTGAACTTATGAAATCAACCTTACTTTTCCTTCTTGCTTTTCGGAACTTCACAGCAGCCAGATTTATTAAATTCATTCCATACAGATTGTAGTCAATGAACAGCTGTAGGAGGTAGGGAATATGCGCTTCATGAGGCTGGTAAAATTTATTCATTATGGCTCCACTTTGCAAAAGTTCACATATCCTAGGTTAGAAAAAAAAGTTACATTCTAAAATTATGGTTCCTAAAAAGTTAAGTGAAACAATAATTACCCTACTATAGAGAATGAAACACATTATATTAGCACACAAATCTTTTATTTAAATTTTACTGGAAATTTGTATTTTGTTAGAAATTGAAAGTTTAAGTTTTAAAGTCAGCTGCACACTCTGAAAATGACAAAAAAAAACTTGGATGAAGAGTATTTTGACTTCTAAAACCAACTTAATATGAACTATATTAAAAAACCGAAATGTCATAAGTTTTTAAAATATGAGCTTTTCCTTTTAAAAACTGAGAAAGGAACTGAAGTACATGAAACATCTAGAAGGGATATTAATAAGATAAAGTCACAGAGGCTATTTCTGCAAAGCCTTCCTGAAGTCTCTAAGCAAGAGACTAAATGATGAATTAAAGATACTTCTACAAAGAAAAGGAAGAGTATTTCACACAAATTAAATTATACATGTAAAGGGTCATAAGAAAACGTGGCTTATTTGAGAACTGAAACCACTGAGTGTGGCTTAGTGACAGAGGCTGTGGGGAGTGTGTCTATGATGGGGATGGGCTAGAGAGGTAATGAAAAGTCAGATCATGCACAGCTTACTAAGACATCTCAAGAAATAGCAGAATTTGTCTCCGACGTGAAGAGTGAGGAAGAGAAATGACCATGTTAGCTAGAGAACACACAGGACTAAAGATACAAGTGAGAAGGCTATTGCAGAAAACTAAAATGATGCTGGCTTTAACAAAGATCATGGCAATGTGTTGATTCAGGAGACAGGCAAAGAATAAAATGGTCAAGCCCTGATGACTGGCTAGATGTGGAGGGTGTGGCAGAATAGAGGAGTTGAAGATGATGCCTTGATTTCTTGGTGGTGCCACATTTATTGGAATAGAAAGGGCTGGATGAGAACACGTTTCTTTGCAGATTTTCTGGAGGAGGACTAAGAATGAACTCAGTTTTAGACACAATGGGGGTTAGGTATAGTAAAGTATTAAGGCATATTTCCATGAAAATACTGGTAAGAATTATTTTATTTATACAGCAAAGGCAGCTAACATATATTGAAGCATTAGGTACTGGACATTGTGTTAGGTGTTTTAAATGCTTAATCTCAAGTAATCCTCACTACAAACCTGTGATATCACTGATCCAGAGCTCTGGAGGAAAATTTAGGCTATTGATATATACCTGGAAGTCAAATACATAAAGATTAACAAAGAGAAAAACCAAAACAAACCAAGAGAGTAGATAAGACTGTACAGTGAGGAGGAAGTACAGAGAGAAAAGATGAAGGCCTAAGACACAACCCCAAGAACAGCTGCAGATGTTCAAGGAGGAACTAACAAAATAATATAAATTTGAATGATCGGACAGTAGGAGGAAAATCAGAGGAGGTTTATATCAAAGAAACTTAACACTTAAGGTTATTTTAAGGCACTATAAACACTGACACAAGGTCAAAAAGGTGTTAACTAAATTTAGCAACATGGAGGTCAATGATTTGACCACACAAATCTTCTGAAAGGGTCTCAGGAATCTCTAGTGCACACTTTGCTACACTGATGGGTTCTATTTTCTCTATGAAGTAGGAGGCAAAGCCTCAGGAGGGGCTTAGTTAATATTTGAGTAGAGAGGGTGAAGAATGGTAAGAAGATAATTTGAGAAAAGCAGAAATACGACAGGGCAAGGAAGGGCCCAGGTGAAATTGAAGACCATGAATTCACAGTGGCTCCATTCTGCTGTGATTTTTTTTGTTTTTGTTTTTGTTTTTGTTTTTTTTGTATCCTACAGTGCTCAGAAGCCAGAGTTTAGCAGAGAAAGGGAGTAAATAAATGGATTAATCCAGAATTGATGGTTTCACCTGACAGACAAAGGAGTTGGGAAGATAAAGAGTAGAATCTAAGATGGAAAGGAAAAAAAATTAATTGCAGCAGAAGGCTACAAAATGGAACAGTAGTAGTGAGGCTAGAGAATTTAAAACCTAAAAACAGGTAGAATGGGAGTAACTCAGGGACAGAGTTGAAAAGATTAAAAAAAAAAAAAAAGGATGTAAAGAGTCTTATTAGAGCCATGAAAAGGTTCTATAACTGAATTATAGTGCGTAAATGTACAATTCAGTAAATTTACTAAAAATCACTGAACTGTGTATACTTAAAATGTGTGAATTTTGTGGTAGATAAGTTATATCTCAAAAATTTATTTAAAAAAAAGATTACCGTCAGAAGCCAAGATGTTTGCATTTAAAATCTCAGAGGTAGGGCAAGTTCTAGAGTGTGGTGAGAATAGACAGTTCAAGAAGAATGGAAGTAAAGCTCACAGGAGATGACCAAGTAGAGAAAGCAAAAGGCCAGTCTCCAAATGATATGTTGCAGCATTCATTCATTTATTCCACAAATAGTTATTGACTATAATGTAGTGGATACTGTTCTAAACACTGAGTACTAAGGAGCAAACATAGCAGAAAAAAGCCTTTGCCTGTGGACTTACATTCTAGCATGATACCAATTTTATATGGAAAATTTAAAAAGAGGATATGAATATACTTGTATATATATATATATTTATGAAAAATACAAAGACCTACACCAAACTCTTTAACAACTACTGCCTCTAAGGAAAAGAGTTATTAAGAATTAGGGTAAGGGTAAATTGTAATTTAACATTTTTCATATATACTATAGCCAGCATTTACACAGCACTTATAATGTGCCCCGCACTGTTCCGAGTGATTTATAAATAACTTTGTTCAGCGTAACAGCGTGCACTAACATCAATCCTATTTACAGATGAGGAAGATAAGTCACAGAGACATTAAATAACTTGCCTAAAGTCTCTCAGCTGGTAAGTGGCAGAGCCAGATTTTGAATACAGGCAATGTGGTTTCAGAATCTACACTCTTAACTACTACATTATGTATTAGTTTAATACTATAACACAAATGATTCATGTATAAAGGTATTATAAACAAATACCCCAAAAGGGGGAAAAATTTTTCTTTCACAGAATCCTTTTCCTTCATAGTACATACTACAACTTTTGGTTACATATTTGGGCTACACATCTACTGTCTGTATCTTCTGATATGCTAGAAGATCCCTGCGGGCAGGAACCAAGTAAACTGTTTATCACTGTTCACAGCAAATTCTATAGTGCATTAAATAATGTGGGTATTTTACAAATATTTATTTTGAATTAAATCAATAAATGAATGTATCTCTCAATAAATCAGGGAATTTCAGATAGGGACTGATATAAACTATGTAATTTAAAGCAAACTTACTGGAAATAGCTTAATAAGTATTTGATTGCTATAGTCATAAGAAAGAAAAGCAGATTATATTTATATATTTTCTCTCAAAAACAGTATGTAGGCTGGAAAAGAATAGAGCTCTTTGTGATCAATTTAGGAAAGTTTCATGTAAGATCCAGAACTTAAGATCGAGTTAAGCTATGAACGAAAGAAAAATCTGAAGCATTAAACACAATTTGTTAGAATTAGTGTTGACTCACTAAGAGGAATTTTGGGAATAAGAAATAAAATTTCGAAATATGAAAATAAATGAATCAATAAATTATATTGCTTATGCCAAAAAAAAAAAAAAAACCAGTATGTAGGCTATTTATAAAAGATGTATGCAAATTTTATTCAAGGTTCCCTTTCTAGCACACTTGGATGACATGAGAAAGAGTAGAAATGACTAAGGTGTACTCTCCTACCCACTGTATGCGCAAGAAAGGGTTAAGAGTTCACAGGGACTCTTAGGGACTCTTTTGGACTCTAAGGATAGGAGAAAGTGTGACCAAAGGGAAGTGGTACAAGAAAATCATTGTCTCTAAGTGCCTATTCTGGAAGATGGTTTTGGTACCCTACATAACAGAAGCTGTTTGGGATAAGGGTAGAGGCAGATTACAGAGAAAATTAGTTTTCACTGGTTACTTGGAGGAGGGAATAACCATGGGGATTAGGGTACTGATTCAGTGAAGGCCTCACTGAGGGTAAACCTCATATCCGGGATAGCTGTGCCTCTTGGTGCCTAAATTCACTCTGGGGAAACCTGCAATATGCTCCTTACCAAAAGATTATCTTTTGAAACTTAGTACTTAAGCCCTTACACTGGGGCATCTCATACATTTCTTTTTGCTTTGAAACTGAAGAGCAAATTTCTCCTGGTATTGAACATTTGGTCTGCTATTAGGGCACTAATATCCTACAAGGCAGCCATCATCTCTCCATATCTACTTGTACAAGCTCTCTAAATCTAAAACAGAAAACCAGCGGTTAGGGACTATAAAGCAAGGTCCCTTCACTCTTTTTTTTTTCTTTAAATAAATAATTATTTTAATTATAAAAAAAAAAGCATAATGGGGTGCCTGGATGGTTTAGTCGGTTAAGCGTCCGACTTTTGCTTAGGTCATGATCTCGCGGTTCGTGGGTTCGAGCCCCGCATCTGGCTCTGTGCTGACTGCCAGCTCAGAGCCTGGAGCCTATTTCAGAGTCTGTATCTCCCTCTCTCTCTGACCTTCCCCTGCTCACGCTGTCTCTCTCTCTCTCTCTCCTAGAAATAAATATTTAAAAAAAAAAAAGCATAATAAACAAAAATACAAACATATGTATGAACACGTTTCTGTTTAATAAATACACAAATATAAAATAAACCAGTGCTTTTCCCTTGCCTTATGGCCAATCACATTTTCCCATTGTAATAAAAAGAAGTACTTGTTTACACTTCCATAGCTTTCTCTAGCTCTATCCAAATATATACAAACACAGAATTGTATATAGAACCATTCTTTGCTTTCTCATTTAAATGAGCTCAGTATTTTCCCAACTGCTCCAATCAAAAGATTATATACCAGCTGCATCATGGATATGTTGGACACCACATATAGATCTATGTAATTATTTTTATTCATCGCATATTATTCCACTGTATAATTATAGTATAAATAGGGTCAACAATGTCCCGATTAATGAACTTCTTGATTGGTTTCTCTTGCTTTGTTTTGGCCACTAAAACAATGCAGCACATATCTTTGAATATACATTTTTATACAACAGATTAAAGATTCCCAATAGATACAGTGTCAAAGAACATGTATACCATTAATTTTGATAGGTAATGCCAGATTTATCAGAATATGACAATGTTCTACTTTCTCATTATGATTTGCTTTGTATTTCTATGACTGCTAATGAGGCTGAGCAGATTTTCATTGTGAATTACCAATAATATCTTTAGCCATTGTTTCAAATATAATGTAAAACTTTATCTCACTGGCATATAGGATTTCTTAGTTTTCTAATATTTCTAATATTTATATCTTTAATTCATCTAAAATTTATTGGTGAGAAATAAGGGTCTATCATTCACAGCTTACATATGAAAAGCCAGCTTTAATCTCATTTTTTATGGAAACATACATTTCCCACTGAAATAAAAAGCCACTTTTACTAAATATTTAGCTAATTATTATATATACTTGGATCTGCTTCTTTTTCTATTCCATTGTTAATTTTTCTCATGGCCAGTAACATGCTATTTTATTTTATTTTAATTTTATTTATTTTTTAATAGTTTATTGTCAAGTTGGTTTCCATATAATACCCAGTGCTCATCTACCTGTAAGTGCCTTCCTCCATGCCCATCACCCCCCTTCCACTCCCCCCCACCCCCATCAGCCCTCAGTTTGTTCTCGGCATTCAAGAGTCTCTCATGGTTTGGCTCCCTCCCTCTCCCCCACTATTATTCCCCTTCTTCTCCCCCATGGTCCTCCGTTAACTTTCTCCTAATCCTCCTATATGTGCAAACATATGGTAGCTGTCCTTCTCTGCCTGAAGGTCCCTTCACTCTTAAAACATCCTTCCTAGAGGCCAAGCCATGGATCTCTCTTTGCACATAAATATACTATTATGGTCCCTTTCTTTAATAATGCTACAAATGATACAGTCCTTTCTTCTAGATTTTTCTTTTTATTATTAAAATACTTAAGGGATAGTTATTCATATTTTATCTTTGTACCTTTTTACCATCGCAGGATTGTAAAGATAGATCTTCATAAAGTGTCTTTCCTTCTCATGATAACCATAAAAAGGCCTGAAACAAAAGAAAAAATATTTCAAATTATTTTCATCATCCAGAGATGAAGCAATGCAACTTATTGCCCTAATTAGACTCAGCTGGCCTAATTCAGTCTTATTTATATTCAGTATTACCCTAAACCTCAAAAACCAAACAAAACTGCTCTAAAACCTTTCAATTAAATTTACCACAGGTTAACATATAAAATATTGAAATCTGGTTACTTCTTTTAAGTTTAAAAATACCACTTTCAAAAAACGAGGGACAAAAAAAGTGCCAAACTATTTACACCTTAATTTCAATCATAATAACTCTACTAAAAAATGGCTTTTTTCTCTATACTCTGAACATGTATGAGAAACCCAGAGTCCTTTCAAGTACCTTCACCCACTTCTGATTTTCTGTCAAAAACTAAAGCTCTTCATTAACAAAGTCCTTTAATTAACAGCACTCATGTCACTGTTTGTTTATTACTAATTTTACAAATTCACTAAGCAGAGACAATTCGCATATTATATATGTACAAGTACGTGTGTGCGCACGTGCGCGTGCATAACACACATGCAAATCAAATGAAGCCCATGAAAACTGTGTAGACAGGAACTTAAGAGATTAAAAAGACCATGACCTTACTTAAGGACCCTAATTATGTTGAAGCTGCCTTTTTCTCTAGGGTATCAGCCAGAATGGGGAAAGGAAGAAGCAAAAGTCTACACAGTAGAGAGAAGTAAGTGTTCAGAGCAAGATGAAATAAGCTGGAATATCATTTTACATCATTTTAGGAGGATCTGAAACTACACCAGTACCTCTGATATATAGACTACCATTTTTTTTTCCTCTTTTCATTTTTGTAAAGTAGGCACCATGCCCATCATGGGGCTTGAACTCACAACCCTGAGGTCAAGAGTTGCATGCTCTACCGACTGAGCCAGCCAGGCACCCCTATTTATTTGTCTAGTCTAAAGTAAGCTCTGGGGCACCTAGGTGGCTGAGTTGGTTAAGGATTCAACTCTTGATCTTGGGTCAGGTCATGATCTCATGATTCATGGCATTGAGCCTTACGCTGGGCTTTGGGCTGACAGCACTGAGCCTGCTTGGGATTCTCTTTCTGCCTCTTTCTCTCTCTCAAAATAAATAAATAAACTTAAAAAAAATAAAATAAACTTTATGCCCAACATGGGGGCTTGAACTCATGACCCTGAGATCCAGAGTCACATGTTCTACCAACTGAGCCAGCTAGGTGCCCCCAGATTATCACTTTCAAAGATGATATAATTAGAAATAATATATAAACAGGTATGAATTTCCATGCAAAATAAAAAGATCTGTATCTCCCTAGATTTAGTTGTAAATAAGTGGTTGGTTACATCTTTAGGTAGATAAATCTATTCACTTTTCATTAACAAAAAACTCTCTCAGGGAGGCTGGGTGGCTTAGCTGGTTAAACACCCGACTCTTGGTTTCTGTTCAGGTCATGATCTCGCTGGTAGCACAGAGCCTACTTGGGATTCTTGGTCTCCCTCTCTCTCTGCCCCTATCTGACTCACACTGTCTCTATCTCTCTCAAAACAAATAAATAATCTTAAAAAAAATAAATCAACAAAAATAAAAAATACTGTCCCTTTCTAACGGGCACTTAACAGAACTTATCCTCATTAGGACCTCATTTCTGTCATGTCTGACAGTGTAGCTGACATTAAATACAGGAGTAATTTGGCAGCAGTCATTATTTGAGGTATGAACATTTTCTCCCCTAGCTATTGTCAAGCTTTTAAATCAGAGCCTTCTGTATGATTCTTGTAAAGCAATTTTTATTTTATTTTTTTTTTTTAAAGTCCCCAGCTAGGGCTCCTGAGTGGCTCAGTCAGTTAAGCGTCCTACTTCAGCTCAGGTCATGAGCCTTGCAATCTGGCTCTATGCTGACAGCGTAGAGCCTGTTTGGGAATCTCTGTCTCCCCATCTCTCTGTCTCTCACCTGCTTGTACTCTGTCAAAAATAAACGAACATTTGAAAAAAAATTCCAACTATTTGCCAAGGTATAAAAAGACTTTTAAAAATTTTTGTAATGTTTATTTATTTTTGAGAGAGAGAAAGCGAGTGAGCGTGTGAGCAGGAGGGGCAGAGAAAGATGGAGACACAGAATCTGAAGTAGGTTCCAGACTCTGAACTATCAGCAGAGAGCCCAATGTGGAGCCTGAACTCACAAATGGTGAAATCATGACCCGAGCTAAAGTTGGACACTTAAGCAACTGAGCCACCAGGCACCCCTAAAAGGTTCTCTATCTTTTCCTTGCTACTCACTCCAATCCCCTTTTCCTCTAGCCATGCTAAACATTTTAGTCCCTCCAACTTGACCTACTCTCAAGTACTTTGCCATTCTCTCTGCCTCGAAAGCCTGCCCTGAACCCTGGCATGGTCTGCTTTCAGTCTTCATTCACATCTCTACTTAGACTCACTTCCTCAGCGAAGTCTTCTCTCACCATCACTCCCTATCCCTGACCCTTCACCCTTCGTCTCTTTTTCTTCCTTAGTATCACTTAACCACTTGCTGTCTAGTCCGCTATTTACTCCATTTTTGTTGCCATGAAGGAAGGGGTGAAACAAAGACATGTTGTTACCTGAATGATCTCATTCTTTCTCACTGGCAAAATGCAACTATTCCTCCTGCTATGGTATTTTTCATGTCGTTATTTTAAGCCAAATAAATGTGGGGCAGGAAGGAAGAATTAAATCTGCTATGTGGTCCATGTTATCTTTGCTTGTTTTGGTTTTGCTAACAATCTCTTAGGGTTTTACAATTAGAATCTCATAAATTTCAAAAATTAAATATGTTAAGACTATCAAACCTCTAAAATTCTTTGTAAATCTAGGATTCTGTTTTCACATCTATTGCCCCAAAATATAGCCTGGAAATTCTACAAATTCAGTTTTCTGTGTAATTTAACCTGCAACCCTTACTTCTTGCTGTTGACTTCAGTTGATTCTGCCAAAAGAATTCCTCAACAGGGAACCTCTTTGGAGGGAAGAAAGTAGAATGGAACACAGTTTGAGAGTAGTTATTTTAGGATTAAAAAATTATATCTGATAATTAAGAGTTAGTTTTTTAATATAGCATTGAAAAGGAAAATGAAAATGGATAGCAAAAAACTCAATTCACTTAGATGGATTAAGAATCTCTTTATAGGGTATTTTCTAGAATCATGGTAGTTAAGTGGCAAGGAATTCCAGAAATTAGCCTAAGGTCATAATCCTATCTCTTGACCTGGCCTCAGAATACTGCATTATCTAAAAAGACTGGAAGTAAACCTGTATAAATCTTAATTTGGTAGCTAGATGCAACTTTGTCTACCTTAAAGAAGTAGGAAAAATGGAAAGACTAAAATAATCAAAGAAGCTAGAATGTATGCTAAGGAAAAGGAGAATTAGGTTAAGAAAAAAAATTAGAATAAGAGGAAAAAGAGAATGACCATCATAGAACAGTTCATTTTTGCCTCAGGGTATTCAGATTCTTAAAACTATGACAACAGAAAGATTGGGGACTGGAGTGCCTGGATAACTCAAATTGGTAGAGTATGTTAACTCTTGATCTTAGGGTCATGAGTTCAAGCCTCATATTGGGCATAGAGCTTATTTACTTAAAAAGACTGGTGACTATTCAATTCACTAGATGGTGTGGAGATTCAGCTTTGAATTTCTTTTTAATGTTTATTATTTTTGGAGAGAGAAAGATAAAGTGTAAGTGGGGCAGGGGCAGAAAGAGAAGCAGACACAGAATCTGAAGCAGACTCCAGGCTCTGAGCTGCCAGCACAGAGCCCAATGCAGGGCCTGAACTTACAAACCATGAGATCATGAACTGGTTTGAAGTCAGAAGCTTAACCAACTGAGCCACCGGGGAGCCCCTGGAGATTCAACTTTGAAATGAGAACACGTATAGGAAAGTTTTAGAAACTATTAAACGTTAAAAAAGTTAGAATATAAAACTCATAATTATCTTTAACCTGTTACTATCATAGAACAGATGTGAACTTTTATCTCATTTAGTCAACAAAATAGTTTTTTTTTAATGTTTATTTTATTTTTGAGACAGAGACAGAGCTTGAGCGGGGGAGGGGCAGAGAGATAGGGAATCACAGAATCCAAAGCAGGCTTCAGGCTCTGAGCCGATAGCACAAGGGCCCAGATGCGGGGCTCAAATCCACGGACCACAAGATCATGACCTGACTCAAAGTCGGCCGCCCAACCGAGTGAGCAACCCAGGTGCCCCAACCAAATAGTTACTGAGCCATATATACTAAGTGCCCAACACCACACAAAGTGCTAAGGATATAATGATGGACAAGACAAGCATGGTCCTTTTACTCATGGTGCTTACATGTTGAAGGGAGAAATACATAAAAATTAAGTAACCAAAAAATTAAAGTAACTGCCAACTATATTAAGTGCTAAAGGAAACAAGAATAGGCAGAGATACAGAATAATAATAATGATATAATATTTTATATTAAATAAATACTAATTTTTTAAATGTTTTTAAAATTTATTTTTGAAAGAGAGTGCAAGCAGGGTTGGGGCAGAGAGAGAGGGGGCCAGAGGATCCAAAGCAGGCTTTGCACTCAGAAGCGGGCGTTGTACTGACAGCAGTGAGCCTGATGCAGGGCTTAACTCACAAACTGTGAGATCAGGACCTGAGCCAAAGCTGGACACTCAACTGAATAAGCCACCCAGATGTCCTAACCTATTTTAAGTAGAAAAGTCAGAGAAAACTTCTCTGGAGAAGTGAAGAATATGAAAGGCTGGAAAAGAGTAGAGCACTCAAGGAAAGCAAACTGCATGCATGAACGTGGGAAAGAGCTTGATACATCAGAGGAATGGAAAGAAGACCCATGTTTCTAGATGGAATGTAGTAAACAAAATTACAGAGGTAGGCAGGGGTCAGATCACATAGGCTGTGGTTAGAAGCTTCAATTTATTCTATGAACAATATGAAGCCACTCAAAGATTTTAAATGATTTTAAAAGGATCCAATTTATATAATAAGAAGAATGTTTTTCCAGCTCTGGAACAAGATAAAAATAGAAGGAAATTCAATTAAAAGGATACTGTGGTGGTCCAGAGGAAAGCCTAGATTAAGGTAGGAACAGTAGACAAATTTAAGATGAATATAATATAAACATATCAAACTCAAAATATTCTCGTATAAGCTCCAAATCTGTCCTGCCAGCCTGTTCTACCTGCACCCTCTGGACTCACAATTTTATAGTTATCTTTGACTCCTGTCATAACCTTCATCCAATCAAACAATGAGTCTATGAGCAAAGCTCATAGACTCAACTTTCAGAATAGATCCAGAAGCTGACCACTGCTCAGTACTCCCACTACTCCCCAAGTGCAAGCTACTGTATTTTCTCATCTCACCCAGATGAAAGACTCATGTTCTCCCCTGCTTCTACCCTTATCCCCTGATGATCTACTCTTCACACAACTGCTTAAGTAATCCTTTCAAGTTTAAGTCAGATTGTGGCTACTCAAATTCCTGCAAAAAAACTTAAGATTAAAAGCCAGAGTCCTCAGAAGAGCCTAATGCAGTGTTTCTCAAACTTTAGTGTGGATCAGAATCAATACAAAGGCTTATTAAAACACAAATTGCTGGGTCCCACCACCAGAGTCTCTGATTCATTAGGTCTAGGGTGGGACCCAAGAATATATTTTAAGTAAGTTTCCAGGAATGTTAATCTGTATCCTCTGAGAAATAGATGCCAATACGTGCAAGAAACTTATCAGGGGAAACACCTGTGAGAGAAAATGAAGAGGGACCCAGGAGAGGCTGGGACAGCCACCAAACTTAGACAACATCTGATCCCAAGCGAAAGAGAGAGGGACAGAGGGAAAATCGGTAGAAATATCTTCTATTGCAGCATGATTCTAAACAAAGTGTAGAAAGGCTTTCAGAGAGTTCTCAAGTGCTTCCTAGAAACAGGCCTGCCCTAGTATCCTTACCAGGCTTGGCCATTGGCTGGGAGTAGCTTATGGAAAGCAGCTTCAGTTCATATGGAATGATAGATTTCAGTGCTGTAGTGGGGCTACTGTTCAATTATGCTCCATGTATTTGGAGATCTGACAGGTGCATTCTCATCACTTTCAAACCAGGTAAAGTTGATGTTGGTGATCCTGGAAATGATACTTTAAGAACCACTGCCCAACATGATCTCCATCCATTCATCTTTCTCTAACCTCATTTGTCCTATTCCCTTTTCCCTCCATTCTAGCCACCTGGCCTCCATGTTGTTCCTACTCCCTCACCTTCAAGTCATTGCTCAAAAGTCTATATACCTTGTCAATAACACCTTCCCTGATTACCTATATAAAATTGCTACCAGTCCATTTCCCTACCCTACACTACTGATCCTTCTTATCCTGCTCTACATCTTTATTCTATAGCACTATCATATTAATAAATGAATATTTATTTCATGTTACATCAACTGGTTATTTTTCTATTTCTCATTATTAGAATGTAACCTCCATGGGGGCAGGGATCTTTGTTTTGTTCACCAATATATCCCAAGCACCTAGAACAGTGCTGTGCTCAATAAGTATTTGATGAATAAATTACATGAATTTCTGCAGGTCTAAGAAGTGGAGAAATAGAAAAGGTTAAAACAAAAATCACTGCTAACCATTTGTCTTTCAGTGCAATAAAAATTTACTTTAAAAAGTTACATAGTGGGGCCGCCTGGGTGGCTTAGTTGGTTAAGCTTCCGACTTTCGCTCAGGTCATGATCTCGCGGTTCGTGGGTTCGAGCCCCGCGTCGGGCTCTGTGCTGACTGCCAGCTCAGAGCCTGGAGCCTGTTTCAGAGTCTGTGACTCCCTCTCTCTCTGACCCTCCCCTGCTCACGCTGTCTCTCTCTCTCTCTCCTAGAAATAAATAAAACATTAAAAAAAAATAAAAAAGAAAGTTATATAGGGGTGCCTGGGTGGCTCAGTCGGTTCAGTTCGGCTCAGGTCATGATCTCATGGTTTGTGAGTTCAAGCCCTGCATCAGGCACTGTGCTGACAGCTCAGAGCCTGGAGCCTGCTTCCGATTCTGTGTCTCCTTGCTCTGCCCCTCCACTGCTCAAGCGCAAGTTTGCACTCTCTCTCTCAAAAATAAACATTTATACATTTTTAAAGTTACAATATAACATTTGCCCCACTCCTATTAGATAAGAAGTGATAGAAAAATAAACCGTATCTTTAAATCAGATAGATTTTCTTTTACTTAGTATTAGAAACATAGATAAAGAAATTTAAAAAGATGTTAACATATACTTACATTCCTGATACTAATGACACTTTGAACACGTGCTGAGCAGTGGAAGATGGATTGCCTAAAGCCACATTAAGTGCTCTGTCGATACTGAATGCCATCTGAGAAAGATAGCTTTCTGGCTGCTGTCCATAACCATCGTATGGCACATAGAGGTAAGGAAAGATGCCATGTAGATGAAGACATGTCTTCTGACCTAAAATGTAATACATTATAAAGTTTAGTCTTGAGATGCATTTTAAAATTTTAACATTATAAAGCACAGAATGCAAGTCATTTAAATATTCAACAACACAGCTTATCTAGGATAACAGTTGAAGAAAATTAACCTATAATTAAAGCCAGCTATTTTTTACATTTTACACCTACATTTTACAACAGAACATTTAGAATCATTTTATAAACATAAGCATTCTAGTATGATTTAAATAGTTTTGGTGAAAATGTTTGAATATTTTACTCTCACAATGTAACTAGTTTTATATACTTCACTGAATTGCCCTATAATAATATGACTTAGCACAGTGTTACGAAGCTTATAAAAAGTCACTGAAAGTTCATTAAATACATGAATATCTGTCTTGGCATAAATGTTTTCAAACAAGAGACTTCCCTGAGACAGACTGCTCTAAATACATGCTGTTCAGAAGATAAAAGCAGTTCCAGTATGTGTAATTTTGCTAACAGGGTGGGGAGGAGAGTCTGGGGCGGGGGGGAGGGGGGGTTGGGGGGGGTAAAAATGAAATTTTGCTATTAGAAAACAAAACCAAAAAAGACAAAAACATATCAGTTGTCTGGAATAGACTTATGCATATCTAAACTGCACATCTGGTGGACAGAGGTAGACACAATGAGAGGTGAAATAACTACACTTCCCAGGAAGCCACTGTAGCAGGCAAGGTGCAGAAGGGGTAAATGGTGCTGACTTGCCAACAGAAAATCCAGCACAGCCATGACAAAGAAAGTAATATGAGTAACAACCCACAGAAGAAGTGCCACAGAAACAGTAATGTATCCATTACAAGGTTAAGTAACAATAGCAGCAACAAAACATAGATGCACCATTACTAATCTCATGAATCTGGCAGGGCTGTATAGAAAGAAGTGGCTCCTATCCTCAGAGCACTGTCCCTCATTCCCCTTGGATACATGCCATCTGTCTATTTCAAACAGAGAGAATGGCAGTAATGGAAGTACATTTCCATTTTTCTCATGCTGTCACTCACTCTCACGGTCCTGCCCTGCCAACACAGTCCTGGCTTCTTCCCTACCACTTATCCTACTCTGCTTCACTGGGATTTTTTTTTTTTTCTTTGTAGGAAAGTAACTATTTGTTTGCTTACTATTTCCTGTTTGTAATTCAGAATGATTTATATAAAATACTCGGAAAATAGTTTTATATTGTTGATATGTTATATTTCACACTTTCTATAGTGAATAACATCAGCTTATTTTATTTTTAAGGTACAGCTGTAACAGAATTAAATAAATCTGGAACAGTTATTACATACAGCATAGCAAAACTAGAAAGAACAATCACACAATGGAATAAAATCTACAGCCTTGCAAGTGCAGTATTCGAATTTCAACTACCAACTTTCACACTTTTGAAGAATTACAAATTATGCTGCTGTTAGACCAGTTTCTATTTTTAGCAGCAGTTATGCTGCTTAATTTAATCCCAAAGGAATGGGAAAAAAACCTTTCAGTTAAAAGCAAATTCACTGACTATTTTTGTTTTATTTCAAACAGGTACTATTTCCTAAATATTGCAGTTTTTTAATTCTTCAAATAGAAAAAAATCAAATTGTAATTATGAATCTTAAAAACATATTTAACTAGTTTACTGATGATCTACTTGAATGCTTTTTAAACATCTCATGAAAAACGTTATAACCATTACCACTCAAGATATAAACCTCAATTTGGTTAAGAGCAAGTGGCATGTGAAGCCACGGGATAAGGGAGGTGGGAGACAGAGAAGTATCCTCTTCTAAGCTGACAAATTTAAGACCAGAGGTTACAGAATTAGTTTAATAGTATATTTTACAAGCAATATTATAAGCTCCTAAGTTATTAATTTTACAGTCTCTATATCTCAATAAAGGAAATTTAGATAAATTTTACAAGAAATGATTATAAAATCTGACTTATACCAAGTTTCTTTATAGGTAGGATTTTCAACGTTCATAGAATTTTTTTTAATCCCCACTTTTCCATCTCCTGTGAAGTAAGGGCCAGAAGAATTCTCTATTTACAGGCTTTGAAACTTTGGTGTATGATTCAGCAAAGCAGCAGAAATGATTTATTCAGCAGGCACTGAACTAACTGCCTTACATACTTTATTTCTAAAACATACAACAACCTTACAAGTGTCACAAAGATTTATTTTCCCCAAATCACATACCTATTAGGTAACGAATCAAACTTTAAAAGCAGATCAACAAAATCTAAAATCAGTGCTCTTTTCATTTAACCATGCTGGTTCAATTTTTTAAAAAGTTATTGATCATTCCCTTAACTCCCAAGCTCTTATTTTGTAATGTAAACACCTGTTTCCTTATCTGACTCTCCCATTTGAAAATTCTTTGGAGCTGGTGCCGTATTTGAAAGATCATAATATCCTGAAGACCCAGCACCGAGCACATAATATGTGCTTAATAAATATTTATTAAATGAACAAACCCTTAGTAACAGATTTATTGTTTAAGGAAAGGAACGGTATAAAAGCCTTGAGTATCTGAAAAAAAACAAATCTATGAAAACAGAGGGACTTTGATACAACTAAGGATTACAGAGTTACAGGGGGCAAGGGTGTGGGATGAGTCCTCAGCTTACTGAACTTTCCTGCCCTGAATAACCCAATGTCCCACGCTACGCTGCAGTCACTACAACAACACAGGTGTATCCTCCTCTGGTTCTCCAGAAGCTAGGGATGACTCAGCACCTTACCACTCTTGCTCAAGAACAACCTCCTAAAGAACCACCACAGCACAAAGAATTCTTGGCATTGAACTGATGGCTCTAATATAGAATGAGTATCACGGAAAAGAAAATGAGGAGAAACAAGATAAAATAAGTTCAAAAAGTTAAGCAAGGAAAAAGAAATGTGTAAAAATGAAATGTGTGAGTCAATTTTTTTTGGAAACAGTATGTCTTTTATTATTGTAAAGTTGGTAGTTCTGTAATTGTATTACTTTACCTGGACAAGGTACAGACCACTTCTATAGATTTGCCTCCATCAAATCTACCCCACACAAATGTGTGGGGCCACACACGTAAAGTCTCATGGACATAAACTATTCTGCCCCCAACCCCCATCAGTTAGGATTAGATTCAGCTATGAGAAAACACCCTAAAATCAGTGCCTTCAACATTCAATTAGTGGCTTCTTGCTCATAAATTAAGTCCAGAGGTAGGCAGCTGGTACTGGGCACTCAGGCTTTTTCAACATCTAGTTAGTTGCCTAATTAAGAACTTGCAACTTCAGAGATTGGGCACATTCAGGGTGGTATGGCCATAGACAAGAATTTGCAACTTTAATACAGAGGCCTTTTCACTATACTCTGAAGAGCTCCATACACAGGATTCTTTTAAGAATGTTTTTATAAAGTTAGTGAAAGCTATGCTATTTTGAAACCTTGCTAAATGATTTGGGACTCTTAAACTGTTTAAAGTATTAGCTATCTCTAAGTAACATGTGCATCTAAAGAAAGCAAGCGACCAGCATTCTTTATATCTGATTTCTGAATGTCCCCTCTTAGTGTCATGTCAAATTGAATTAAGGCAGCAAACTCAGCAGGAATAAAGACTACCGTTAGGAGAATAAGCATATATATACAGGTTTCAAAAATTTTTAAGAGTTTGAGCTTTGCAATTTGACTGATGTTGCCTAATTCAGAAACTGCAATAAAGAGGTTTCAGGAAAGCTCCAGAGAAACTTGTCACAGCATAACTGCTGGCTTTTAGACACCATGGCAAAACTGTGTGGAGTTGGCTATTTTCCAACTCTGTGTAAGTAGGGCTTCTATAACAAAGGTAGGTATCTCTGTAACAGCCAGTACTTGGGTACTGTTAATCTAATCTTTTACAGAACTTAGAAGTACACCAAATATTAAGTCCTCTGTATTTCAACGTATTTTATGTCACTCTCCCACTTTCCTTCTTCTATATTTTAAGTGCCTTGGTTTTGTTTCTTAATTGAACTGATAAAATCTTAAGTTTATCCACAGCAAAATTAACTATATATTTTTTGTACATCCATTTTTGATAAACAGAAAAACTAACATGTACCTTTTCACTAATTCTGAGGTCTGCAATTTTTTTTTCTGTGAAGTGGGAAACAGTAAATATTTTAGACTTTATGGGCCATACTGGGTCTGATATAACTACTTAATTCTGCCACTGTAGCCTGAGAGCAGCCACAGACAGCAGCACACAAGTGAATGTGCATGGCTCTGCTGGAACAGCACAATTTCATTTACAAAAACAGGCAGCGAGAAGGATTTGGTCCATGGTTACTAGTTTGCCAATCTCTGCTCCAACTGATTAGACTTCATCATCCAAAACAGAAAAGTTTACTTTTTCTCTTTTCTTTTTAAAACAAGCTGACTGGTCACCACAATCAAAATCATGCTGGCCTAAGAGTATCCTAGGAGACTGAATAAGAAATGCTTACCTCCCAAATCTCAAACTCAATATATACGAGATTTTAAACAAAACTCTAGAGAGCTATCAAGCAGAAAAACTTGGTTGTGAACAGGAAAAAGGGTATTTATGGAATTTTTCATATTTTCTTCTTGAAGTATCTCTTTTTAAGTTTTATAGCACTGTCATTACCTTAATCTGTTTCCTTCCAAGCAAAGCCTTTCTTTGCTTCTTTCTAAAGTTTCACTACACCTTTCTTTCCCCATTCCCACAAAACCACAACATGAATCAAGCAAAACTTACAGTCACAGAAAGCAAATGTTATATCACCCATTACCATCTAAGAAAAAAAAAGTCTTAAGTACTCTTAGCTCTAGAAATGACATTTTGAGAATTTATTCTTAAAAAATTTAAGAATGTACATGAACATTTAAATGTTAAGATATTGGGGCGCCTGGGTGGCTCAGTCACAGTTGAGCATCTGACTTCAGCTTAGGTGTTGAACTCAAAGTTCATGATCTCACGGATCATGAGTTCAAGCCCTACCTCGAGCTCTGTGCTGCCAGTGTAGAACCTGCTTTGGATCCTCTGTCCCCCTCTCTCTGTGCCCCTCCCTTGCTCACACTTTCTGATTCTCAAAAACAAATAAGCATTAAAATAAAAAAAAAATAGATATTAAGATGCTAAGACAGTATTACCAATAGTGAAAAAAAATTGAAGACAATATAAACTTCCAAATTAGGAGATTAATTATGATGTATCTACATCATAGATCTATGGCTCTCATACCAATTCCTGCTTACTGGTTGTTTCTGTAAATACAAATTTATTGGAACACACCACATCTATTTGGTATAGTCTATTGCTGCTTTGCTAACAGGCAGAGTTGAAAAGTTGCAACAGAGACCTAGCCTGCAAAGCCTAAAATATATACTATATGGCCCTTACCGAAGTATGCCAACTTCAGCAACAGATAGTGTTGTAGTATATTTCCAGGCATGAAGAGATGTTTATGATATATTTATTTCAGGTGATATTCAGGTTTATTTCAATTATAAAAATATATATAACACATTAAACGAGATAAAGATTTTATTATTTTCTTTTTGCTTATTTTCCAAATATACAGTTTGTGTAACAAAAAGGCAGGAAGAAGTCATCTACTTCTAAATGACCCAGAAATTAAAAAAACAAAAAAACAAAAAATCTAAGTATAATCAATAACCATACAAAAGGCATATGTATATTACTTCCTGATACAGTTTCTCTTCATTTTCTCCTTTCATTTGTAAATAATGCTTTGGAGTTTCACATTATTCATGCCATTTTATTTCTTCAACTAAAGTATATATATTATTTAGAACCATTGGCTTTAAGTTACCAATCCCATATTACTAACAGAATTATATCCTTCAAACACCAGATGTTTCAAAGGTCTATTTTTTATACATTTGTCTAGTATATCTTTGTATTTCCAGTGCTAAACATGATTGGTTTCCTCATTTTTTTTTTAAGTTTATTTCCTTTGAGACTGTGTGCATATGCACACAAGAGGGGGAGAGGCAGAGAGAGAGGGAGAGAGAGAATACAAAGCAGGTTCTGCACTGTCAGTGCAGAGCCTGACACGGCTCAATCTCACGAACCGTGAGATCATGACCTGAGCCTAAATCAAGACTTGTATACAACTGACTGAGCCATCCAAGTGCCATTTGTTTCTTCATAAATTCTCTGTGTAGGCATAAATTCTCTGTTCTTTAAATACTTTGTGAAAGCCCAGTGTTAGGTGCTAGACCATAGGCTGCTCATAATCACAGTCCCTGAACTCATGAACTTTTTACATTCTACTCAGAGATAAAGATGAGTAAATAGGCAATTATAGCATGTCAATTCTATATCCAAAAGTATCTAACTCAGATTTGTGAGAATATAGAAAGGCTTCTCAGAGGAAGCAACAGAAGAGCAAAGTGAGGAGTGTTGCAGTATAGACAAAAACCTGAAAGCAAATGAGAACAGACATGGCCTGGAAAAATGTAGTTAGGAAGAAGCATAAAGTTCAATGGAGAGAAAGGCAAAATGTGTATGTGTGTATATGCGGGCATGTGTAGATTCTGTGACCTGTGTGGATTTCCATTTTTTAAAGTTCCCTTTAAACTTTGTGGACACATTGTAGAAATGCTAGGGACAGAACTTTAATAGGAAAATTGGTTTCGGGGGCTGTTGAAGTAAATTCAGGAGAGAGAAGTCAGTAGAGATGGAGAAAACCTCAAGAAGGATTTAGAGCACAGAATTTAGAGGTAACCAACTGAAACTTGGGAGTAAGGCAAAAGAAAAAGAATCAAGATAAGGCAAATTTTTGGTTTAGCCAACTGGACAGATGTGACTGTTTTTCAAAGAAAACTAAGAAGGAAGAGTAGGCTGATTTTTATTTTGAATTTGTGGAATTTTACATGTTCACAGAATTTCCAAATGGAGATTTACATTAAGCATAATTAGGTACACAGATAAAGAGCTTAAGAGGGAGATGTGGGAGATGTCTTCTAGAGAAGACAGATTTGGAAGTCTAAATAATGGATGGGTAAAAACTGCTCAAGAGAATACAAAGACAAGAGAAGGAGCATAGATCAGAAATTTGAGGAATACTAATATTTAAGGGAGGAATAAAGGATTTCAATTTATATGGGATATGAGAGAATGAGCCCCTGAGAGGGCTGCCAGGCAAGTATATTAGTAATGGAATCAGAGGGCAACATTAGAAATGCATAAGAGAAACATAAGCAATGATTGGCTGGATCAGAGACTTGAAGCAGGATGCAGATAAAAGTATATAGAAATGGCAAGAGATATTTCCAGAATGGCAGAGGAAGAACCTTTCAAATCCACTCCTCTCCATAAAAGCAACAGGAACACTGGCAAATTCTGTCAAAATTAACTTTTTTCAGCTCTTTGGAAATTAACTAAAAGGCTTGCAACAGTCCAAGGGGTGTTTATTCAAGAAAGCCAGTTTACTCAAGAAATCTTAGCAAGAAGAACAAACTTTGTGGTACTCTCACTTGCCCTAATCCAATCCCCTCCGCTCCCCAGCTCCAGAGCAAAAGGCTGATCACCAGAAAACTGTCACCATTTGACCTGCCTGGCAGCTCACTGAAAAGCTCCATTCTCAGGACTTGTCTTTATTTGATCAGACTCAGAACTCACTTCATGTGTACAGACAGTTCCATATGCAACATATTTGTGGAAAACAATCAGCAGCAATTGTTTAACATTACAGTTGTCTGAGGGAGTTTTACCAGTTGCAGCTAACAAGAGGCTAAACAAAAACTTAGAAGGAAAACTGAGGACTGACATAGTCCTGGGAATTCATAAGGCTATGCATGGATGTGTGGAGCTATGCTCAGGAAGAGCTGAGAAGGTGCTAATCTCTCAAGAGTGACTGACCTGGAGGCTTTGCACCAACACACATGCATATAGAGCTCTTCAATACTTGATCTTAGCCAAAAGGACGAGAAGTGATAGAGAGCTCTTCAACAAAAGCTGGAAGGAGATCTATTAGCTCAAGACATTTAAAGGAATTTCTGAACAATAAGTTAGCTAAACAGGGATTTCAAAAAGAACATAGACTGTATAGAATTAACTCAGGAAAGTCACTAAAGAAACAACATCATCAACAGAACAAAAACAAATCATGAGTTAGGGAGAAATATGACTTCCTCAGCTGTCATATTGCTCAAAACGTCTAGTTCCAACATAAGACATACAAAGAAAAAGAGAATGGCCCACACACACTGGGAAAAGGAAGTCAATAGAAACTGTCCCTGAAGAAGCCCAGATCTTACTAGACAAAGACTTTAAACCAGCTATTAAAAATATTTCAAAGAACAGGGGCGCCCGGGTGGCTTAGTCGGTTAAGCGTCCGACTTTCGCTCAGGTCATGATCTCGTGGTTCGTGGGTTCGAGCCCCGCGTCGGGCTCTGTGCTGACTGCCAGCTCAGAGCCTGAAGCCTGTTTCAGTCTGTGACTCCCTCTCTCTCTGACCCTCCCCTGCTCATGCTGTCTCTCTCTCTCTCCTAGAAATAAATAAAACATTAAAAAAAATTAAAAAAAAAATATTTCAAAGAACAAAAGGAGATCATGTCTAAAGAATTAAAGGAAAGTTTGAGAATCATGTCTTACATAATAGAAAATATAAATAGAAAGAAATTATAAATGAGAATCAGAAATTTTGATGTTGAAAAGTACAATAATTCTATTGTACTAAAATTGTACTAAAGACAGTCAAGAACATATTTGAACCGGCAGAAGTATCCATGAACTTGAAGACAGGTTAGCTAATTTGAGGAACAAAAAAGAAAAAGAATGACAAAATATTAACAGAGCCTCAGAGATCTATGGAATTCCATCAAGGATACCAATATATACATAATATAAGCTTCAGCAGCAGAAGAGAGAAAAGGATGGAAAGAATGTTTGAATTTTTTTACAATGTTTTATTTATTTCTGAGAGAGAGAGAGAGAGAGAGAGAGAGAGAGAGAGAGAACGTGAGCAGGGGAGGGTCAGAGAGAGGAGGAGACACAGAATCGGGAGCAGGCTCCAGGCTCTGAGCTAGCTGTCAGCACAGAGCCCGACATGGGGCTCGAACCCATGAGCTGTGAGATCATGACCTGAGCTGAAGTCGGACGCTCAACAGACTGAGTCACCCAGGCGCCCCTGGAAAGAATATTTGAAAAAAGAATGGCAAAAAATCCCCAAATTTGATGGAAAATATTAATCTGCATATCTAAGAAGCTTAGTAAATTGCAAGCAGAAGAAATTCAGAGATCCATGCCAAGATGCATCATAACCAAACTGCTAAAAGACAAAAAGAAAATCTTGAAAGTGGCAAAAGAGGGGCACCTGGGTGGCTCAGTCAGTTAAGTATCAGGCTTTGGTTCAGGCCATGGTCTCATGTTTGTGAGTTCAAGCCCCGCATCTGCACTGTTAGTGCAGAGCCCGTTTGGAATTCTCTCTCTGTCCCTCCATCTCTCAAAAGAAAGTAAAGTGGCAAAAGAAAAGCATTTTATCATGTACAAAATTTCCTCATTAAGATCAAGAACTAACTTCTCATTAGTACCCACGGAGGCCAGTGGCATAAGAGTCAAAGTGATGAAAGAAAAAGACTACTAACCAAAAATTCTGTAACTAGCAAAACTACCGTGTAAAAACAAAGGAGACCTGGGTAAGGCGGGAAGGAAAAAGAAATCAAGACATTCCCAACTAAATGAAAACTGAGAGAACTTGTCACTAGAGGACCTGACCTGTAAAAAATATTAAAGGGAATTTCATTTCAGGCTAAAATGCAAAGACAATAGGTAGTAACTTAAATCCACACTAAGCAATAAAGAGTACCAGTAAAGGTAACTACATAGGTAAACAAAAAAGATAATAAACACTTATTTTTATAATTCTTTCCTTCTATGTCACTTAAGACACGTGCCTAAAATAATAATTGTAAAATTGTGTTGAGAGGTTTATAATGTGTAATGATGTAATCTGCATGAATGATGTTATAATGGAGCAAAATTTTCATATACTACAGGATACTGAAACAAACAAAATTAAAAAAAAATAAAAATAAAGACACAGTTCAGGGGTCTGGGTGACTCAGTAGGTTAAGCGTCCAACTCTTGACTTTGGCTCAGGTAATGATCTCATGGTTTGCAGGATTGAGCCCCATGCTGGACTCTCTACTGACAGCACTGAGACTGCTTGAGATTCTCTCTTCTCCCTCTCTGCCCCTTCCTTCTCAAAATAAATAAACTTAAACAAAAATACAGTGCAGTTTTCATAAAACATGGCCCTGACTGGGGGTCAACTATTTCAACTAGAGCTCAACTGAAAAAAAGTGATCAGTGTCTAGTCTCTCTCTATATTTTAAGTTTATTTATTTTGAGAAAGGCAGAGACAGTGTGAGCAGTGTAGAACCTGATGTGGGGCTCCGTCTCACAATCCATGAGATCATGACCTTAGCTGAAATCAAGAGTCAGATGCATAGCCGAATGAGCCACCCAGGTGCCCCTATGTCTATGTACAAGGAAATTTTGCCTAAAAAAGGCTTTAATCTCATACCTTTGCTTCAAAACTTAATTCCCATGTACAACGCAACTTCACTGTCTTCATTTCCCTACCTACAGCATGAGTTCCTTGAAAACATGCACCATGTCTTTTTATTCTTCCTACTCTCAGTGCCTAGCAGAGAGCCTAGAATACAGTGGGTATTTGATACATGTTGGATAAGCATGTGTGGCTTAATAAAATATATATATATTTGGTCTTTGTGCCCAATTCTTGGCACAAAAATTCTCCTAAAACCCTTGGTATTTCCTGAGTGACAGGATATCTTTGGTTATTAATATGGACTCCTTTCTATTACAATGGAATTTATACTAATGAGGTGACTCTTGACGGGCTATTTAGATAGCTTCAGAACAGGGACTGGTTGCCAGAGGAATCAACCATATCATTACAGGATTGGTATTTTCAACCCCATTTCCCACACACCACCTCACCTCCAGGGAGGGAAGGACTTAAGATTTAGTTCAATCATAAACAGCCAGTGATTCGATCAATCATGCCCGTGTAATGAAACTTCAACAGAAACTCTTGAACAATGAAGTTTGGGAAAGCTTCATGGTTGGTGCTCAGGACCCTTCTTAACTTTGCCCTATGTATGTCTTCATCTGACTATTCATTTGTATACTTTATAATAAATTGTGCAAACACAGGGTTTTCCTGAGTTCTAGAAGTTACTCTAGCAATTTATTGAACCTAGGGGTTGAGAGAACCCCCAAATTTGTAATTGGCCAGGCAGAAGTACAGGTAGCCTGGGTATTGAATTGTGGCTGGCATCTGAAGTGGGGGCAATCTTGTGGAATTGATCCCTTATCCTGTGGAGTCTACACTAATTTCGAGTAGTGTTATAACTGAACTGAATTACAGAACACCCACAGGTGATGTTAGAGAACTGACAGTTTGTTGTTGGAAAACCAACATAACAGGATGTCTTTCCACTTAGTCTAGTAGAAAAATTGGACCACTTTTATTTTTTCTCCTCACAATTTCTTTTCAAAACCTAACAAAGATATTTATAATGTTCTCCTACCTTCCCTTATTTGCAAGGGGACTAGAAGGGATTGAATTAGGGATCAACTTTCCATAATAAACAACAATAAACTAACCAACAGTAAAATATAACAAACATTTTTAAGATTAACGTGTCAAGAATGTGATGAAATGACATGTCCAAAGTTCATATGTACTTTAGTTTGCAATTATTATTATAGAAAGGAAACTAGTAATTACTTTGTCCTTCACAGTGACTGGGCACCTCAGTTTGGGTACTACTTAAAGGCTCACACAATATGGTATACCATCACATACTTCTAAAAAGTATAGCTTTAAAAAACTACACTGTAACAGTGCTTTCAAACCAGAATCTCACCAAGAAAATGTTTACTTTTCAGACTAAATGTCATAAAAATAACTAGTATCTATTAATTTTTGCAAAAATTAAAATTCTGGCTTATAAAACAAATATTGTTTTGGGGCTCCTGACTGGCTCATTCAGTAATATGACTCTTAATCTCAGGGGCGTGAGATCAAGCCCCACACTGGGCGTGGAACCTACTTAAAAACAAAAACCAAAAAACATAAAAGCAAATACTGTTTTAATTTCAGAGGTTTTACAGCCAGTATGGTCACACATATTAATCTTTGTGGTATTTCACTGAAAGGTAAGTAATTCAAGGTGTTAAAGTAAAATTAATAATCTGATTAATATTTGAAAATTTACCTCTGGTGATTTAAAACAGTATTAACAGGGGTGCCTGGGTGGCTCAGTTAGTTGAGCTCAGGTCATAATCTCATGGTTTGTGAGTTCGAGCCCTCCATTGGGCTCACTGTTGTCAGCATGGACCCTGCTTCGGATCCTCTGTCCCCACCTCTCTCTGCCCCTTTCTAGTTTGTGCTCTCTCAGAAATAAACAAACATTTGAAATAAATAAGTAAATAAAAATAAAACACTATTAATAGCTAATCAAGATGAAATTACTGCTATCCAGTCAAATCTGTATATAAATGCCTGAATTTTCTTTCAAAGACATATAAATAAAATATTACAGGCAACTTAAATTATGCAAATCTATTAAACTGCACAACCACTTTATGGTAGCTGAACACTGGAGAACCTTTAAACTTTACCTATCTACATGAAAGTAAAAGGACAATACACTGAATGAGAGATATAAAAATCTTGTTTGATAAGACTTACAACTCAGTAATAAAGAGACAACCCAATTTTAAAATGGACAGGACAAAGGATTTGAATAGACATTTCTCCAGGAAGATATAAAAATGGCCCATAAGTACAGGAAAAGATGCTCAACGTCAGTAGTCATCAATGAAATGCAAATCAAAACCACAATGAAATACACTTCACAACCACTAGACAGCTATAATCAAAAAGTCAGACAATAACAAGTATTGTAGAGAAACTAGAAACCTCATCTACTAGTGGTGAGAATGTTAAATGGTATAGCTGCCTTGGAAAATAGGCTAGTAGGTCCTCAAAAGATTAAACAAAGTTATCATATGACCAGCAATTCTATTCCTACATATATATAGCCCAAGATAAATGAAAATATACACCCACACAAAAAAATGGTACATGAAGGCTCATTATAGTAGTTTTCATAATAGCTAAAAGGTGGTAATAACCCAAATGTCCGTCAACTGATGAATGGATAAATATAATATGGAACATCTATACAATGGTGTTATTGTTATTCAGCCATATTAATGGAATGAAGTACTAACAGATGGTATAACATAGATGAATAGGGAAATTTATAAACTACATCTGAATAAAGCTCTTACATAATTTTTTAACCTATCCATACTCATGGGTTTTTTTTTTTTTGAGGTCTCTAATAAGAAGACCTAATTTTGGATATACGATTAGAGTCAATGCATACATTAAAATGAATTATTGTATTTGCATCATAGAAATTATGAATATACTGAGAGATGAAACTTAGCCACTAAACAACTTATATATCTTTATTTCCATTTAATGATGCATTAAGTATACTATTTTAAACCTTCAATCACATTAAGATATGTTGTCAAATTACAGACAGATGCTGTACTTAAAGTGATCATTACCAAAAACAGATAAAAAATTAAAGATTAAGAACTGTCAATGTAAGAAAGTTTTTCAAACAGTAAAACTTTCAGGCTTTACTTAATAACAATAAAACTAAACTACCAAACATACTTAATATTTGTTCTGTCTAAAGGCAGAAGCAGCATAGCCTCTTCCCACCCGTTAAACGCCCCCCCCCCCCAAATATCACACAACTTTGTATATGGAAGTTTTCTTAGGACTATGTTTAGTTACCTAACAGTACCAGACTGATATGGCCAATTAGTTCTACTAAACATAAAATTGGTTACATGGGGGCCTGAATAAGGCAGTTATATCATGAAAATTAGAATTCCAAAATGTTAGACAAGAACATTGCTGAATTTATCAAACACAATGAAAACGCGAAGTCAATGGAACACCATCTTTAAGTATTAAAAGAAAAACTATTTTTTAAATGGTTGCTTTAGAGTTTATAGTATACATTTAATCTACATCCATGGTCAAATAACATTATACTGCTGTTTCATGGGTAGTTGCTTTAAAACACTATTCCAAATTCCTCTCTCCTGTCCCTTCTAACATTGCTATCTAATTTCACTTATCTATACGCTATAATTACCCAATACACTGTTCCTATTATTTTGAAGTTATCTATTACACCAGTTAAGAATAAGAAAACCAAAGGGTTTATTTTACCTTCGTTTATTCCCTCTCTAACTTTCCTTTTCTCTGAAGAATTTAACATTTCTTGCAAGGCAAGTTAACAGTTCTTGTTCACAACAGTTTTCTTCAATTTTTGTCTGAGAAACTTTTTGGTTTCCCTTCACTTTTGAAAGATCATTTCAATGTATACAGAATTCTACATTGATTTTTTTCTTTCACCACTACGTATTTCACTTTTCTTTCTTCTTGCTTGTATGGTTTGTGAAGAGAAGTCCAATGTAATTCCTAACCTTCTTCCTGTATAGGTAAGGTGTTTCTTCCCCCCTCTGGATTCCTTCAAGATTTTTTCCCGGTCTTAGGTTTTCTGCAGTTTGTATATGATACGTCTAGGTGTAGATTTGGTAGTAGATATATTTGGTGTCCTCTGAGCTTCCTGGATTGGTGGTTTGGAGTCAGTCATTAATCCTAGAAAATTCTCAGCCATTATTACTTCAAATATTTCTTTTGCTCCTTCCTCTCTCTTTCTGATGAGCCAGCCTATCAAAGGCATTCTTCACTTGTTACAGTGCTTTTGATTTCTAGTATTTTCTTTTGATTCTTAGAATTTGAATCCCAATGCTTACATTACCCATCTGTTCTTACATGTTATACACTTTTGCCATTAGATCCCTTAGCATATTGGTCACAGTTATTTTAAATTCTTCTGACAATTCCAAAATCTCTGCTATGTATCACTAGGAATTAGGTTGAATTTACAGTATAAAATTTCCTCAAATGTCCTTGTGGGTTTTTTTTAAAAGTTTATTTATTTTGAGAGAAAGAGCACACAAGCAGGGGAGGGACAGAGAGAGAGGGAGAGGGATAATCCCAAGCAGGCTCTGCACTGTCAGCACAGAGCCCAGTGTGGGGCCTGAGCTCATGAACCATCAGATCATGACCTGAGCTGAAATCAAGAGTTAGATGCTTAATTGAATAAGTCACTCAGGGGTCCCTAATGTCCTTATCTCTTCTTGTTGTCTTTGGGTTTCCCTAGAAACTCCCTAAAGTGCAATCTTCATAGTTCTTTCATCTATAATCCTTTATTATTACACAGGAGCCCTGTTGATGTGGTGGTAAAATGTAGAGGGAAAGGAAGTATTCCATAATCCTATAATGAGATCGGAGTCTTTTAGTGGGTCTGTAGCCCTGGCTGTGGCTTTTCAAAGTACCTCTCCATCTTTTTTTCCCCTCTTAGATGAGACAGCAAGATTAGAAAGGAAGTTTGTTTCCCCAAGTTTGGTTAGGCTCTAGTAGTTTCCCTTTTGGGCAGGGAGAGAACAGAATGCTGCGAGCATATTTCAACATGGTTACTATTCATCTCCTGCTGGAGGCATGAGGAAATACCCGCCCCCCAATCTTAACTGTGAGAATCTGGTGGAGCTTGTGGAGGAAAAACTTACAAAAGTTTGGGAGCCCTCTGAAAACTGGACCCCCAGGAGTTTTTAACTATCAAGCTAATCCACACTCAGCTTCTGGCTGGTCATCAGTCACAGTTTTCCTACTACTTCCTAGTTTCATTAGCTTATGCTCCCAGCAAGCTGTGATTCTTTGTATTCACCTGTCTCTCCAGTTAGGGGGGCATTAGTTTACTCTGTGACCTCAGTTCTCTGATGTATCTAAGAAGAATTGTTGCCTTTTAAGTTTGTTCAACTTTGTTCCTATTTTAAGGACAAGAGTGGGGACTTTTAATTTCTTTCATGTCTGAGTGGAAACCAGAATTTTTATGTCCTTGTGATGTATTCCCATCATTCCTTGTACACTTTTTAATTTTCTGGAACAATAAGATGTATCAGGTTCATCTTGTAGTTTTCTCAAGGGAGTCTTGGTTACTTTTAGCAGAGAATACTGTTTAGAAATGGATGCAAAGTGTGCTCATTGCTTATGGGAGTATCATTACTTCTAGAATCTCTAAGCACGCACTGAGAAGTTTATATATTTATATACATATACACACCCTATGTGTATTTCTCTATCCACCCAATCTTCTCTGGATACGGTAAAAACTGACTTCATACTCATACCTCCAATTCCAACCCAACACTCCGGAGACATTCTAGTTATCCTTATATCCATGCTTTTCTCTTGTCCAACAGAGAGAAACCTGGCTCTCATTTTCCTAATATATTTACTCATTTGCACAATCCTAAAAAAACATAAAAAGTAGTTTCAGAACTACTATCCACTACCACTAAGAAAAGCACATATACTGACTAAAATTCAGTATTTGTGTAGTGCTTATTTTGGCAGCACCTATGCTAAAATTGGAATGATAAGGAGAAAATTAGCATGGCCCCCATGCAAGGATGATTGGCAATAATTGTTTACTCTTCCTATGGAGGGGGGAGGAGTGGTAAATTTTCCAGATAATGAAACACACAAATACTAACTACACCTTATTAATTTTGACAAATGTGTGTATGTTTATTAAGTTATGGAACATTTTCCATTTTCACCACCCCAAAAATTCCCTTGTACTGCTTTTCAGTCAATCCTCACCTCCAGTGAGGCAATCAGTGTTCTGATTGCCCACAATCGTTTTGTCTAGCACTTCATAAAAAATGGAATCACACTGTATAATATTCTTTTGTGCCTGAATCCTTTTGCAGTACTGTGATGTTAATATTCATCCAGGATGTCACATGTATCAATAATTCGTTCCTTTTTGTTGTTCCATAGTAACTTTGTATATGTATATATCAGTTTGTTCACCCATTTTATATATAAGAGATTCAAAGTACCTAAGTCACACAGTTAATTGGATGAGAAGAATTCCAAGGACTTCAGAACTATAATAAGTACTTTAAACTCTTGATCCTTAGTGTGGTGTTTTTACTTTACCAAAGCACCACTTCAAACAAATTTTTAAAATAACAAAAACTCCAGAGATATATTTTTTATCATATAAATTTAGTGACTTACAAGGAACTGCCTACATATAATCACATTACAGATGTAATATTTAAAAGAATCACCACTGTGATATTTTCAATAAATTCTTAGTAGGAAATGAAAAATATCCTAAATTAAAAGGTCATTGAATCAAATATTTTTAAATCTTTAAGAATATCTGTACAGTTAACAACACTGACATTTCTTCCATAATCAATCCATACTCCTTCCTAATCCTTACTTCTGCCAATGCTGATTTCAAATTTACCTGGCATTTCTCAAATATCTCTTAAACATTTATCTTATTTTTAGTCTTAAATGAAAGTAATTTGTATATTCATTAATGTCTTCAGTTTAAACTTATTAACTACCAAAAAGAATACTCTCTTAACTCTAACATTTCTAAGCAATTTTTAGCCTTCTGAGTCTCTCAAGTCTGTCAAATCACCCATTTTTAATTCCCTACTTAGAAAACCTATCAAATCTGTCTCTCCTTAAAACATAATAAAAGACAGTTCTTCAACCCACAATGTTTAAGTTCCTTCTCAAACTACAATTAACTTAGTAACTCCGATCTAAGGATGATAATTTTTCTGTAGTATGAAATGCTCCTACTTTCCCCTAATCAAAGTTTACGGTAGCGCCATTCAACATGACCGTAAGTCACTGCCACAGACTGAAGGGTCAAGAGAACACCAAGAAGGAGACTGCTATTAGGTTGGGATGTCCCACCACCTCCTGTTGCCCCAAACATACATACCCTACATCTTGGCCCAGTCTCGATGAACTTCCTTAACATGAGGTAATGGAGAATTTGAGGTCTCCTCCTCAAAATATATGAATGAATCTATGGATCTATTATATTTGATGTAAGCCCACTGTATAACAGTTCCCCTCTAATAGGTTTCTAGAGCTCTCAGGTATTCCAAAACAACATCCATCTCATAAGAACATGGTGAACTATAAAGTGCACCTTAAAGTACTGAGCACCTGAAGATGCTATTTTAATTTGAAATGCTTCCACAAATTAGGGGTTATTATCCTAATTATCCTAACATGAGAACAGATTAACTTTACACCTAATCTACCTTATATATGATAACCCATGATCTTAGTCTATAACACAAATAAGGTATATGAGATTAATGGATTTATCTTATTTCATTTATAAGCCACAATCCTTAGCTCATAATTTATATGAAATAAAATGTCAATTACTATTTTCAGTGAAGAAAATGAAAAGTTTAAGATGTAATCAGAGCACTGAATAGAACTCTAAAACAAAACTTCCCAATATCAGTCATTACCATCAAGGACAAATGACGGTTTCATTATTAACAGCTATGACAAAGACAGCTGTCTAGAATTTGGCTTCACCTTTTGGTTTTAGCTTCTGAAAATTCCTGTGAACTTCTACTTTCATTAAAATTTTTGTTATAGCCAAGATAACACGTCTAAAGAGCTAGACTCCACATCTAATGAAATTAGACTTCTTTGAAAGAAAAAAAAATGCCAGGCCTGTAAGGTTACCTGCTCATGTTTCCTTTTTGCTCTCAGAAAAACTTTACTAAGTAGGTTAATGTTTAAGGCATACTTACCCCAACTGGCAGAGAATGTAATAATTTACATCCTACTTCTTCCCTATAAATATAGTGGCCAAAATAAGGGAGATTTATGGAAGGCAATGATTAATCCAGAGAACAACTTGAGTAGTCAGGCAACTGATCATATCATCTTCAAGAATTTTAACTGAAGATAATAAGATGGAAACGAGAAAAGAACATAAGTTCTTGGTACACAGCAAACTGCCTTGAAAGGGAAGGAAAAATAGAAACTTTTGACCCCAGTTAAAGCATCAATGAGAATATACTTCTATCTGAAGGTTAAAAAAAAAAAAAAGTGTTAAGAATGCAGGTAAAGAGGCGCCTGGGTGGCTTAGTCGGTTAAGCGTCCGACTTTCGTTTAGGTCATGATCTCGCAGTTCGTGGGTTCGAGCCCCACATCGGGCTCTGTGCTGACTGCCAGCTCAGAGCCTGGAGCCTATTTCGGAGTCTGTGTCTCCCTCTCTCTCTGACCCTCCCCTGCTCACGCTGTCTCTCTCTCTCTCTCCTAGAAATAAATAAAAATATTAAAAATAAATAAAAATAAAAAAAACTTTATAAAAAAAAGAATGCAGGTAAAATAAAGAAAAGACAATTAAAGGTAGTAAATAAATTTAGAAACCGGATTATTACAGTTACGCTTACAAAGAAAGTATCGTTTAAAAATACTTTCTTGCCTATTGTTCTAAGGAAATTAGGAGAATAAACTATCAACCATACATTTTTACTGAACACCTAGTACATAAATGGTTTTGTATAAGTAATGTGGATTTTTAAAATGAATTAAATATAGTCTCCCACCCAATCCCTAACTGGGGATAGGCACTGGGGCACAAAGACACATATAAAACAGAACAGAAGTGGGACACAAAATGCCCAGGGAGCCTAGAGAAGAGAGAAATTATTTAGAATGGGAGTGTGGCAAAAAAAAGATTTCACAAAAGTGCTATTTGCACTGGACTTTAGATGGGCAGGAATTTAATAGGCAAAGACAGAAAAAGGTAAATCAAGAAAAAATGGAATAATATAAGAAAGCATGGGAGTTAGGAAAAAGTGGAGGATATAGTCAGGAAAATCCAAGTATCTAAGTGGGGCTAGAATACAGGGTTCATGGTAAAGAGAAAAATGAGAAAAGAAAGCCTAGAGGGGCGCCTGGGTGGCTCAGTCAGTTAAGTGTCCAACTCTCTGTTTCACCTCAGGTCATGATCTCACAGTTTGTGAGTTCAAGCCGAACACCTCTAGTTCTGCACTGACAGTGTAGAGCCTGCTTGGGATTCTCTCTCTCCCTCTCTCTCTGCCCCTCCCCTGCTCACACAGTCTGTCTCTTTCAAAATAAATAAATAAACTTAAAAAAAAAAAAGAAAAGCCAGGAAAGGTGGATTGAAAGAGACTGAGGAAGTCCCTAAACATTACACAAAAAATTCATTTTTAGCAGTGGGGATTCAAATTATTTTGAGCCTTAGAGGCACACATAATCTAGGTTCTTACTATCAGATGAGCCTGTGTTCGAATTATATTTCACTTTTACAACTGTTACCTTGCAGCCATCAATCACCAACTCTCCTGCAAGATTTAGAATTAGAATAAATGCAGAAGTGAGTTAAACACTAAATTTTAAAGCAGATCCAGCTGTTCAATGGTCAACATTATTATAGATAAGTAGGGTGACCATATAATTTGTCATCTAAACTAGGATCTTTCAGAATAAAGGGAGGGCACTATTAATAACTATGCTAGTATAAATTAGGAACATCCCAAGCAAACGGGGGTGGATGGTTAACCTCGTTATCAAAACTCCCAAAATCAAAGGGACTCTTTACTTTTTCTGTCTTAGATTCTCTTCAACAGGAAACTCCTACTATTGAGCAGGAGGAGAATCTAGTATATGATACTGAGATTACTGGCTATGGCATTTTAAAGAGATAAGCACACATTAAAAATTAAGAACAGATCTATTCTTTTTATAGTAACAGAGACTTGAAGGGTGAATAACTTCATGCAAATCTGTCAAAGACTTCTTTACCTTAACGAACAACAATCATGAAGACAGAGGAACAACATTCTGATTACTAACCTCACAAGCACATTTAGACTCAGATGGTATTCCTGGAATTTGTGTTTAATTTCTTATTTGAAAACAAATTAATTTTCAACTATAACAACCATCTCAAAGCATATTACTTTTTGTTTTAATACACTACAAGAGAAAAAATGTTTTTACTGCTAAAATTACAGAAAACACTTGATGGTTTGCAAAAGACTGTTATGTGGGTAGTTGCAACACTTGGCCTTTAACCTCTTGCCAAATACCACATCACATGTGTTCTGAATCACCAGTAAACCCAGATGCCCTTATAGGCGATATTTCAAATCCATCCAGAAATTAAGAGACAAAACAACATGGTCTTCATGAATGAAGAACATCTAAAAGAAAGAGTGGTCGGGGGGGGGGGGGGGGGAGAAAGAGAGAGAGAGAGAAAGAAAGAAAAACAAAGGGAAAGAGAAAGAAAGAGAAAGGAAGAATCAAGTGAACCAAGAATTTCTAATATCAGGACATTAGGACAATATTTAACTTCTTTCTTTTTAATGTTTATTAATAAAATTTTTAAAAATGTTTATTTTTGAGAGACAGTATGAGAGGAGAGGGGCAGAGAAAGAGGGAGACACAGAATATGAAGCAGACTACAGGTTTTGAGCTGTCAGCATAGACAGCCCGATGTGGGGCTCAAACTCATGAACGGTGAGATCATGACATGAGCCAAAGTAGGATGTCCAACTGACTGAGCCAACCAGGTGCCTCTTACGTATTTTTTGAGAGACAGAGCATGAGTGGAGAAGGGGCAGAGAGAGAGAGAGAAAGAGAGAGAGACAGAGAGAGAGAGGGAGACATGGAATCTGAAGCAGGCTCTGCACAGAGCCTGACGCAGGGCCTGAACTCATGAACCATGAGATCATGACCTGAGCCAAAGTTGGAAACTTAACTAACCGAGCCACCCAGGTGCCCCTAATTTAACTTCTCTCTAAATATTCATTCTGATCAAAGTCTAAGACCTGATAAAGAAGGTCTTGGCACTACAAAAATAAGTCAAACTTTTGATATTAAAAAATATTTTTATTCACCTATTCCAGGGGTTGGCCAACTTTTTCCCTAACAGGACAAATAGTAAATTTTTTAGCCTTTGTGAGCCACAGAGTCTCTTGCAACTATCCACCTCTCTATTTCTATTTTATGTTTTTTGGAGAGAGAGAGAGACAAAGTATTATACACTTAGTATGGAGCCCAATGCAGGCAGGGTTTGATCTAGTAATCCTGGGATGATGACCTGAATCAGAATCAACAGTTGGATGCTCAACCAACTGAGCCACCCAAGCATCCCTATCCATATCCTTTTGAAGCACAACAGTACCTACAGATATGAAAATGAGTGGAAAGGGCTGTGATCCAGTAAAACTTTACTTACAATAACAAGTGGTGGGGCTGGACTTGGTTCTCAGGTCTGTATAAGAGTATAAGCTCTTTTCTAGAATATAAGCTCCTTTTTATCACTTTGGTCTTGGAAAGTGCCTGGTATATAATATATGCTCTGAAAATGTTTATAGATGAATCATATTATTTAATAATCAAAAAACAAGCAAAATGTCTGAGCTACCTTGGTACAAACATTGCGCTTATTGAGTATAGAGTTTATAGGTTGCTATTTCTCACACAAAATATTTGTAATTTTTTCATTAAAAAACTTTAATTGTAATATTAATCATGGTCATGTCACTATTGAACTCTGCTTACCCAAGATTAATACTAATTTTCTGGCTCTTTGAGGCCATTTAAATAAATAGGTAATCTGATTACACAGTATAAGGACTGGAGCTGAAAGGTCATGTTGAGTTAAAGCCAATATTAATACCATGGCAAGTGAGAGTCAAAAGCAGGTGGAAAGAACCCTGCAGAGAAGACGTGTGTGCAGAGAACGGAAGAAAAGACAGGACTATCTGTACCATGCAGTGAAGATCTGAGAAATTTCTCTGCATTGTAATAATAAATCTCCTTTTTATTAGAGCTTCTTTGAAAGGGCTTCTATTCTTTGCAGTTAAATGATTCCTGACTAGAAAATGGATTATGAAACATTCTGGAGAGGAGTTAATATTTGAGATGAATTTAAAAAAATGAATAGAGATTCTAGTCTACATGGAATAATAGGGAACAGACTTACGATCCTGCCTGAAACAACATTAACAAAAACAGAAGAAATATATGAAACAACAGTTTTCAAACATTGGACAATGGCGGTATAGGAGAGTAATCCCTGACAGAAGGAAAACAAAGTGAGCCCCCTGGGAGTAGAAGAAGGAAGCTAGTGGACCTCAACAATCTCCCTGAGCTGAGGAAGTATGAGCCCAAGCTTGCTGGAATCTGCCGAGTACTAGAGAGGAGAGAGTTGCAGAGACAGCAGAGTAGATCTGCAGAGGCCCCATCAACACTGAGTAGCATAGTATCAGCACATGCTTAGGTAGGAATCTACCCAAAGCTAGGAAAAGAACTAAAAACAATTGTTGCAGAGGGAAAAATCCCAGGAGTCAGACAATGGCAAGAATAATTTGTTTCATCCAGAAAGGAAAAAAATCTCCTACTGCACAGGACATCAGGCAGAACAATCATAAGGTCTCAGTAATGGAACAAAATTAGTCCTAGATAATTGCTGCGGTTCCACCTGAATAAGCATAAAAATAGCACTAAAAGTGTCAAACTATTTCCAAATAACAATGTCCCAGAATAAAATTCAAGAATACTTCTAGGAGTTGGGTGCCAGGGTGGCTCAGTCAGGTAAGTGACTGACTTTAGCTCAGGACACCATCTCACGGTTCATGAGTTTGAGCCCCCTGTCGGGCTCTGTGCTGACAGCTCAGAGCCTGGAGCCTGCTTCAATTCTGTGTCTCCCACTCTCTGCCCCTCCCTCACTCGCACTCTGTCTCTCTCTCAAAAATAAATGAACATTTAAAAAAACAACAACACTACTTCTAGGAATGGCTCAGTCAGTTAAGCTTCCAACTCTTGATTTCAAACCAATCTCATGCTTTTGAGATCAAGCCCCACATCAGGGTCTTTGTGGGCATGAGCCTGCTCAAGATTCTCTCTCCCCTTCCCTCCCCTCCCCCACACCCTCCCTCCCTCTCTCTCAAAAAAAAAAAAAAAAGTATTTCTAGAAATAAAAAATATCCTATACATAAGGTTAAATTCACAATGTCTGGCATGTAATAAAAAATTATCAGGCATGAAAATAAATAGAAAAACATGGCCCATATGATAAGAAAAAGCAGCAATTTAAATAAACTAAGAACTGACAAATACTAGAATTAGCGAAGATATTAAGATAGATCTTATAACTGTAATCCGTATGTTGAAGGCGGCAGAGGAATGCTTGGACATGTTAAGCAGAGGTGTGGACAATATAAAAAGAATGTGAATCAAAATTTTCATCCTACCAGAGGTGAAAAATAAATGTTTGAGATGAAAAATACAATGGATGGAATTAATAGCACATTAGAAATGTTAGAATTAAAGATTAAAAACTGGAAAGCAACAACAGAAATTACCCAAAATAAGGCACAAAATAAGCCTGAAAAATAAATGATGAAAACATTAGTAACCTACACATGAACTTATATTAGTACCTACACATGAGCTTTAAGCAGTCTCATATACATGTAATTTGAGTCCTCAAGGTGAAGAATAAGTGCTATATAAAATTACCAGAGAGAGAGAGAGGAAAAGGCCTCTAAGAAAGTAAGGACTCAGATTAGGATGAGACGGTATGCAAAGAGAGAACTGAAAATATTTTAAAGGAAGAAATAATAGGAATTCATGATTAGCTATATGCTGGAAAGGAGAATGTTAAGAAGTTTAAATTTTGAAAAGGACCAAACTAAGCTTGAATCCCAGCTTTTCTATCTACTATATGACATTGGAGATGTTATTTAACATCTCTCTTAGTTTCCTCATTAGTAAACTGTAGAATATAGTAGTACCTATCTAACAGGGCTGTTTTGAGAATTAAATGAGTTAAAACATGGAAAGTACTCTGACATGCAATACATGCTTAATAAACTCTGGCTACTGCAGTCCTCAACCTCTTGGTCTCAGGACTATTTTTCACTTTAAAAAAAAATTTTTTTTTTAATGTTTTATTTATTTCTGAGAGAGACAGCATGAGCAGGGGAAGGTCTGAGAGAGAGGGAGACACAGAATCGGAAACCAGGTCCAGGCTCTGAGCTAGCTGTCAGCACAGAACCCAACGCAGGGCTCGAACCCACGAAATGAGAAATCATGACCTGAGCCGAAGTCAGACACCAACCGAGCCACCCAGGTGCCCGTATTTTTCACTCTTAAAAGTTATGGAGGACCCCAAAGAATTTTGTTTATGTGGGCAGTCTATTAGTATTTACCATATTAGATATTAAAACTGAGAAAAATGTAAAGTATTGACATTTTCATTCATTAAAATTAATAAACCTATTACATGTTCACATGAATAACATTTCATTTTGTTTTTTAAAAGAAAAAACTGGTGGGAAGATAAAAACTGTTTTACATTTTTGTATAACTCTCTAACGTCTGGCTTACTAAGAGGAAGCTGGGTTCTCCTATCTGCCTCTGTCAATCTGCTTCTTATGTTGTTTTGGCTGGGAAAGACAACCAACCAAACTGTTATGCAGAAGCTAATACACCCAAGAAAGCTAAGATAGCATCTGCTGGGTAGAACAACTAAGTTTAAAAAGGGAGACAGCATAGTATTTGTTCTGTAAATCGTAAGACTGCTCAAGAGTAGAATAAGATATTAAGTATAAACTATTTTAGTCAGCTCACAAGAGAAAGAGCCAGAGAAACTATTTGTTTATTAAACTTATCCCACATGAGTTAGAAGAAAAACTGCAGAAAGGAGATGGAACCACAAAGAATTCCCATATAAGATAAAAGAGATTCACAGTTCTACATGAACAGTAAGGAAATGCCTAGGCCTGAGCTGAGAGTTTGGAAAGTTCCAAGTGTAAGAAACCAGATCTCTAAAGGACACAGCGAAAAAGAGCAGGGCCAAGTAATAGAATCTGTGGCAGGTGGGGAAGCGGGGGGGGGGGGGGGGGGGGGGGTCTGAACTCCAGTCACATACAGAAGGAAAACTTAATCTTCTTTTTATGGGCAAAANCTAGGCCTGAGCTGAGAGTTTGGAAAGTTCCAAGTGTAAGAAACCAGATCTCTAAAGGACACAGCGAAAAAGAGCAGGGCCAAGTAATAGAATCTGGGGGGGGGGGGGGGGGGGGGGGGGGGGGGGGGGGGGGGGGGGGGGTGCCAGTGCTGGACAGAAGGAAAACTTAATCTTCTTTTTATGGGCAAAAGATTTAAGTAGATACTTCACCAGAAAAGATATGTGAATGGCAAATAAGCGCATGAAAAGGTTTTCAATATCCTTAGTTCTTAGAAATGAAAATTAAAACAACACTGAGATATCATTACATTCCCACCAGAAAAGGATACAATTTTAAAAAGACTAAACCAGAAGCAAATTTGAGAATATAGAGAAATTGGACCTTCCATACTCTGTTGGAGGTAATGCAAAAACAGTATAGCTACTTTGGGAAAGTTTGGTAGTTTCTTATGACCTAAACTTACTTTATGACCCAGCAATCCTACCCCTAAGTATTTGTGCGAGAAATGAAAATACATAGTCACATAACGACTCGTACATGGCTGCTCACAGCAGCTTTTTCATAATAGTCCAAACTGGAAACAATCCAAATGCCCAGTATATGCCATTCCAGTATATCCATATAATGGAATATGACTTGGCAATATAAAGGAACGCTACTCATACATGCATCAATATGGATGAAGGCACAAATGACTACATACTGTATGATTCCATTACATTAAATTCTGGAAAAGGCAAAACTATAGTAATTATAGTGACAAAGCAGATCAGTGTTGCTGGAGGTGGAGAGAGCGGTTTGACTGAAAGGGGCACAAGGAAACTTCTTAGAGTGATAAATTTTCTATCCATCATGATTGTGGTGACAGTGTTATAGGATGACTACATTTGCCAAAACTCACCATTTGAATACTTAAAATTGGTCCGTTTTCTTGTATATAAAGTTAGACCTCAATAAAACGAACTAGGAAAAATAATGAACGCATCTTCATCTTACCTGTCACTCACCAGGATTTCTTAACGGTTGACAGAAAATGGCAGCAGGTAGGGAAGTAGAGACATTGAAGTCATTGACAAGAAAGGAAAGGGAGTTGATAGGAATGATGCAGTCATATGAAATAATAACATGTCATTTTTATTAGGTTTCAACCATTCCAAAAATGAGAATAATCAGCTTCTAAAAGGGATCTCGATCAGTCCAAAATATGTTTAATTGTAAGTTATTTCTTACATTATGTTCTAAGGGATACCTAAGTCAGAAGCATCCTAGACCTTCTCTGCCAGAAACTCTAGGTGCAGTCCCCAAATCTACCTTTTTAAATTGCCCCCAAAGAAATTATTTTGTGAGGTGCCTGGCTTAGTCAGTAGAGCATGTGACTCGATATCGGGGTTGTGAGTTTAAGCCCCATATTGGGAGTAGAGAACACTTAAAATTAAAAGATCTTGGAGTGCCCAAGTGGCTCAGTTATGTGTTGGACTCTTGATTTTGGCTCAAGGTCATGATCTCATGGTCATTAGACTGAGCTCCGTGTAGGGCTTAGCCCAGAGCATGGAGTGCACTTGAGATTCATTCTCTCTCTCTCCCCCACCCACCCCTTTTCCATTTGTGCTAGCTCTCTCTCAAAATAAATAAATAAACTTAAAAAAAAAGAACTTCTGTTCTCCTTTAAAAATTTAATATTTTAAAATATATACTATTTTTTGAGAGAAAGAGAGATACCGCATATGCTGGGGAGGGGCAGAGAGAGAGGCAGAATGAGAATTCTAAACGGGCTCCATGCCCTGCAGAGCCCAACCCAGGGCTCAATCTCGCCACCATGAGATCATGACCTGAGCTAAAAATCAAGATCCCCATGCTTAACTGACTAAACCATCCAAGTGCTCCAAAATAAAAAAAAATCTTTAAAAAAGAGAAAAAGAAAAAGAAGGAAGAAATATTTTGCAAACTGAATCAGAGAAAACCACTGTACGAGAAGGAATGTACACATGTGCTTGCATACACACCTACATCAACTTAGGTTTGCAAAAAGCTCCAAGTCAATAGTATTAAATACCACGTATGATTTCTTTTGCTTTTCTTAAAATTTTTAATGTTTACTTATTTTTGAGAGGCAGAGAGAGACAAAGCACAAAAAGGAGAGGGGCAGAGCAGGAGGGAGACACAGAATCCGAAGCAGGGTCCATGCTCTGAGCTGCCAACACAAAGCCTGATGTGTGGCTCAAACTCACGAATGTGAGATCATGACCTGAGCTGAAGTCAGACACTTAATCAACGAGCTACCCAGGCTCCCTCACAGATAATTTCCTTATGGGAACACAGAATTATCAATAATTACTTCATAGAGATATAAGCAGTTCAAATGAGATCATCTACCAAAACCACTTATAACACTGCCAAGGTACCCAATGTATTGTCTGCCAATCACCCTGGACTTGAGCAGGGAGACAATTTCTAAGCAAAGAAAAGAAAAGACCCCTGATCATACAAAGTTTGAAGTTCCATAATGCCATATTGCTTCTGTTTCACCACTATCTACTGGTTAGTAGCAGGCAACAGCCACTTTGATTTTAATTACTGTTTGTAATACCACAATATTTTCTTTAAATATGTAATTTTTAAGAAGCATATGCTATATTTTCCTCTTAACATTGTTGATTTGTTAAAGAATTTCCTATGGGCTTTCTCTGTATATTCAAGTATCTTTAAAAACACGTCAAAAGAAAATGCAATTTAACAATGAAACAAAACAATGTTAGGAACTTTCGAGAACAAAGCTGAGTGAATAGCCAAGTTCTTTACCTTCAAGAGGTGGTGTGTGTGTATGTTTTACAATATACATAAAACTGACTATTTTATCTTTCTGTATGTACAATTCAGTGATATTAAGCACATTCACAATACTGTGTAACCATTATCACCATCCCTCTCTAGAACATCTCAATCATGCCAAATTGAAACTGTACTCAATTAACATTAAATCCTCATTTCCTCCTTCCCCAGGCTCTGGTAACCACTAATTTGATTTCTTTCTCTAGTCTACGTATCTCCATACAATATTTATCCTTCCATCATGAGTTTTTTTCTACTAATTTTTATTGCATCTCTAAGTACCAAGCACTGAGGGACACAAAGACTGGCAGCATACTAATCTGCCCTCATGAAACCTGCACTTTAGTAGGGAAGTCAGGAAAGTCAGAAACAAAACCTTGCATGTCAGTGTGATAACCGCTCTAACAGACATACAAAGTACAATGGTGGCACAAAGGACTAACTAACTCTGAGGAAAGCCAAGAAAACTTCACAATGGAGGTGATGTCTCAGGACATTTTAAAATATTCACTGAATGGAAATGGTCATTTCCTCCAGAGTAATGGCATTCATTCACTCATCATTTAATGAGGGACAACACTTCGCCCAGCACTCAGCACCTAGAAGAGTCAGAGTTCCGGCTTTCCTTAAGCTAAAAGCAAATGCAGAACCATGAGATATGTATCTGAGGAAGAGTAAATAGTTCAGATTAAAAAGCAAAGTGCTTATGGAAGAATAAGATGAAACTGGGAAAGGATTTAAATGTCAGATTATGGAAAAGTCATCCAGAGTTTTACTCTACACTGTAGGCTAGTTTGAGAACGTTAGAAAGAATCATTAGTGGCACTTGCAGAAGCACACATTCCTAGACAACCCCAGAGGTTTTTATTTCATATATCTGGGATGGACCTCAGGAATCTGCATTTTTTTTAAAGATTATTTTTAAGGTTTCTTTTTGAGAGAGAGTGAGCGAGCGAGTGAGCGGGGGAGAAGCGAAGAGAGGGAGAAGGAATCCCAAGCAGGCTCTACGCTGTCAGCACAGGACCCCACATGGGGGTCAAACCCATGAACCTTAAGATCACGACATGAGATCAAGAGTCAGACACTTAACCAACTGAGCCACCGAGGTACACCAGTAATCTATATTTTTAATGAGTACCCCAGGTGATTCTAAAATAAGCATATCCATGAACTACTTTTCAGGAAATACCTCTGTAGAAAACAGGAAACTAATGATGGCTTCAAAGAGGACAATAATGTGAACAGATTCTAGGTTTTATTAATTTCCCCCTTAATATAGATACATGCTTTTATATGATATAAAAGAGCCCAAAGGGGAAAAACACTACTCAAATCCATAACCTTCACATTCAGTATTTTGTTATTTCTCTAATGTTTATATTATATCAACTTTTAAACATAAGGATCATATTGTACAAACTATTTTGAAGTCTATTTTCTTCACTTAGTCTTGCATGTGAACATTTCCCCTTTCCATTCTTTCTTAAGACTTTTGATGGCTATCTGGCAGGCCACGTGCATCATGTAGATATAACTACCTATCACTTTTTTTTTTTTTTTAGCACTTAGGTTATTAGCAATTTTTCACCTAGTTTCCTATACCACTGTCAATATGTCAACATTTGGATAAAATCTGGGTTTAGAAAGGTCACTCTAGTGTCATCATAAGGGCTGAATTTGAAAAGTGAATTCAGAGATTATCTGAGAGGCTACTATGATGGTCCAAGCAAAAGTACTGAGACCTCAATTAAAGTAGTAACAATAGAAATGGATAGAGAATGAATTTGACAGTCTACAATCTACATGTACAGATTTGTCATCTGTTTAAGATTATATACAAAGAAATAATTCCTCTTCTTCAATAAATATTTATCAAAGTCCTAAAACATATCAAAGAATGATTACTAAAGAAAATATATTAGGATGAGAGAATACTACACCCTTGGACTTTTATTTGTGTATATGTACATGCATAGGATCAGGATTCCAATTGCATTTAAGTAATTTAGAGTCTTCCTTTTTATCAGAGGAAAAACAATTCTCTGTTCTGATCCACCAAATGCAAAAGCAGAGCCAGAAAGTGTCACAGTTGTCAACAAAAGCTTGACCCTCTGTTCTCAAGTTATAAGGAGGGGCTGTAGGGGGAATTTTAACACACTAAACAAGAAACTGCCCATGATCAGGTTTACTTCAGTTTTTAAAAAGAATCTGCATATACTGGGGCTTTCTGCCAAAAAAGCAAATGTTTCATGCATTTGGCTCCTTGTCTTTCTTGTGGCTAGTGTCCAATATCAACTTGGAGATCTCCCCATTTCAAAATCTGTCAGCTACTGAAACATGGGTCAAACAAAACATTTTTCCTTTCTATGAAAAAGTATAATGTATCGTGACAAGGAATCTTACTAGATAAAGCTGAGATCACATGAAAATGCTTACAGTGAACCAGTTCCACCTAACATCTTTTTTTAAAATACTAATATCCACTAAGGTTCAGATTTCAAAAGGATTTTTTGTAATTAAATATTAGATTCTTGAATCACACATATCCAAAGATTCTTTATTTAGTAAATCTGACACACCTCAATTGATGTAAATGAAAAAAATTAGCAAATCTTACTTTCCTTTTGAGATAACACCCCTTTTTAATTCATCTACCATATAATTCTTTAAAAAACTAGAAGTCTCAGTTATCACTTTTGATAATTCAAAGCATACATATATACTCAAAAAGCTTTCCCACACTTTGAAATATCCAAGTTTTATTTATACTAGTTGGTTTATTAATTTTTAGTGATATTAAAGCTTACATCTACACTTCCAATTAACTTCCAAAACTTTCCCAATTAATAGACCACAAAAACCAAAACATAGTGATTTCTTACATAGACTGTACCTCATGTCTGTTTAATTCTACATAATCTCCCAGGGGTGCTTGGCTGGCTCAGTCGGTACAGTATGCAACTCATGATCTCAGGTTTGTGTGTTTGAGCCCCACATTGGGGGATACTTAAAAATAAAATATTTTTATTTTATTTGGGCCCTACATTACTTAAAAATAAAATATTTTTTAAAAATTCTACATAGTCTTGGGGCGCCTGGGTGGATCAGTCAGTTGACCGTCCTACTTTGGCTCAGGTCATGATCTCCCAGTTCGTGGGTTTGAGGCCCATGTCTGGCTCTGTGCGGACAGCTCAAAGCCTTGAGCCTGCTTCGGATTCTGTACCTCCCTCTCTCTCTGACCTTCCCCTGCTCACACTGTCTCTCTCTCTCAGAAATAAATAAAAACATTTAAAAAAAATTCTACATAGTCTCAGAAGAGTAAGAAATAAACATATCTGGGTCTAGGTACTTCATAATATGTAGTATCAATTTTTTATTCTAAATTAAATATGTACTATTACAATAACTGAAACAAGATTCAGAATGAAAATCCAGTGAATTTCAAGTGATTAACATAGGTAGAAATATAAGACATATAAAACATATAATTAAAACATATTTTGGTCTCCAGGTCGTTAGAATTATTATGCTCTATCTTCATAATAATAGCCACAATCTCATGGCCCTCAGATCTAAACAGACTGTTTTTAGTTGGGACAAAATTTATTATAAACTTACATTTTTACTAATAATCTGAAAGAACTCAGGATATGCCAAAAAAGTACATGGCTTTATACTACAGAGTCACCTTCTGAAATATCAATACTTCAGGAATAGCAACAATCATTATCATCAAGGTAATTTCCCTAAAAGATACATCTCATATCAGAAAATAAAGTGGGGGAAAATTAGAAAGACCTATAACAAATCATATAAGAGCTATGAGACAGTATCTGATGATCTAACATCCACTTAACTGAAATCACACAGAGGAGATAGAAAGAATAGTTCAAAAGAAATATATGAAGAGGTAATGGCTGAGAATTTTCCGAATTAAAGATACCAAACCACAGAACCAAGCGGTTCAGAGAACACCAAGGAAAACAAATAGACAAATCATGTTCAAAAGTAAAGGGCAAATCATATGCAAAGACAAAAAAAATTTTAAAGATGGGAAAAAAAAGACACGTGATATATCAAGTCAAAGGTAAGAATTACAGGAAAACTGTGGAAGCCAGACAACAGCAGAGTGGTATCTTTTAAAAGACAGATAGATAGGTAGATAGATAGATACATAGATAGATAAAAAGGCAACCCACAATTCTATACTCAGCCAAAATATCTTATAAAAATAAAGGAAAAATAAGTCTCTTTTAAAAAAATAAAAACTGAGATACTTTATTACCACTAGACCTGCACTACAATAAAATAAATGTTAAAGGAAGTTCTTCGGGCAGATGGAATAGGATACCAGAGAGAAACTTGGATCCACACAAAAAAATCAGCCAACACTAGAAATGACATAAATGAAAGCCTTCATTTATTTCTTTCTTATAATTGCTCTAGAAGATAACTATCTAGAGGTACCTAGGTGGCTCAGTGGGGTAAGCGTCTGACTTTGGCTATAGTCATGGTCTCTCAGTCTGTGAATTCAAGCCCCTTGTCGGGCTCTGTGCTCATAGCTCAGAGCCTGGAGCCTGCTTTGGATTCTGTGTCTCCTCTCTGTCCCTCTCCAACTCATGCTGTCTCTCTCGCTCTCAAAAATAAACATCAAAAAATTTTTAAAAAGCTAACTGTCTAAAGCGAAAATAATAGCAACATATTGTGTGTTGATAGCATATATAAAAGTAAAATGTAAGACAACAAAAGCACAAAAAAAGCAGGAAGAATTGGGAATCTTTATAGTACATATAAAACTACATACTATTGTATGATGGAAGACTTTGCTTAGTTACAAATGTGGATTTCAAATCCGAAAGCTGCCACTAAATTAATTTCAAAAGCTATAAATAAATAAGTAAAAAGTCGAGAGAAAGAGAATAAAAAATATCCAAAGAATCCAAAAGCAGGAAAACAAAGCAAAGAACAGAGATAATAACAGAAAACAGGTAGGACTGTGGTAGATTTTTAGTCTAACCATATTACTAATCACATTAAATGTAAACAATCTAAACACACCAATTAAAAGACAGACTACTGGACTAAATGAATAGTGCACTATATGCTATATGCTTTCTACAAGAAATCCATACAAAAGCATAAATGGGTTTAAAGTAAAAGGATAGAAAAAGATGTGTTGTGAGATGATTCTACATTGGTCTCTGTTAGGGTAGTAGTTTTTCAATCTACTTCTCTGTACTTATCTGCAACCATCTCCCATCTGCAGTCAATAAAATGAAGATCCCAGAAATCTCATGTCTACTGACACCACCTATGAAATTCGTGGCAAGTTAACTCGTTAGTTTGCGAGAAGGTAAAATTTCAAACCCTTCAAATTCTTGACATGATGTATCATGTAAACACTAATAAAAAAAAAACTGGAATGGTTATCTCAACGACAGACAAGGAAGACTTCAGAACAAGGAATATTAGCAGGGACAGAGGCCACCTCACCAAGATAACATAATAATCCTAAATATGTAAGGCCCTAACAAAGCTTCAAAATATGTGAAGCAAAAACTGAGAACTAAAGAAGTTAGACACAAGTTGAAGACTTCAACACATCTCTCTCAATATCTGACAAAACAATATGATAAATGTATGGAAAAATTCAACCTTACTAGTGACAGAAAAATATACAAACTCACAATGGGATATCATTTATACCTATAAGAATGAATTTAAAACTTAAGTCTGCTTGAATGCTGACAAAAACTGAGGACTGATGGATGTGGGGGGGAGGGGGGGTGGGCATGGAGGAGGGCACTTTGGGGATGAGCACTGAGTGTTATGTGGAAACTAATTTGACAATAAACTATTTGTAAAAAAATAAAAATAAAAAAATAAATAATTAAATAAATTAAACTTGTAAAAAAAAAAACTTAAGTCTGACAATTCTAAATATTGGTGAAGATGTGTAACATCAGAACTCTCACATGCTGCTGGTGGAAATACAATTTGGTAGAACCACTTGAGAAAACAATTTGGCATTGCCTAGTAAAGGAGAGTTGTGCACACTCTTACCTCAGCTATTCAACCTCTAGTATAACCATACAAATTCTTATACATGTGCACTGGAAGACATGCACAACAGTTTTCATAACAGCATTGTTTGTAACTGGGGATTAAATAGGAAACAACTCAAATGTCCAAAGATAGGAGAATGAAAAAACAAAATTGTGATAATTGTCATATATAATGCAATACTATATACAGCAGTGAAAAAGAATGAATGACAGCCATATAATTCAACACGGATGATGTCTAAAAACATAATGCTGGGGGAAAAAAATTGCAGAGCAAGCACATTATAAATAGCTCCAAAAAGATAAAACTAAACATATTATTTAGTGACATATACATTTGTGGTAAAACTATAAAGAAAAGGACATGATTAACCAAAAGTCAAAAACAAAATTAGATAGAAGAGGAGGCAATCAAGTACTTCAAAGATATCTATAATATTCTATTTCTCACTCTAGGTATTACAATAGATATTTGTTATATTCTTTAATCTATATGTATTATAAATACTCTCATATTTTTATATATTTATAATTTAAGATGCTTACAAAGAACAAGCTATAAATACTGATTCTTTTCTGCAAATATTACAAAACAAGCCAAAAAAATATAATCGCAAAATTTAAATACGTACATTAGGTCCAACTAGACCCTGAGACTCATAGGATTCAAAAAGGCCACATGGTTATACTTAACAAGATATAAAACACAACAAAACCGCCAGAAAGGCAGCGTCAGGTAGTTACTCTTCATAAGAAGTCTTCACAGCAATGCAGATACTCTCTTCTTCGGCCCTCCCCAGGAGGCAGGTGAAGGACAAGAGGATGAGATCATGAGGGCTGGGGTAGTAACCGCCCTAGCTGAGAAATATCAAATAGCAACCACTATCTCCATTCCACAGACTGTCTTCTGAGCCTCACAACAGACTTGCTCAATTACAAGAGTTATCAAATCCAGAGAATGTTTCACACCTAAAAATGTAACTGATGGGAGAATAGCTCTCTTCATTCTGGATGTTAAATTAGTTTCCATCACTGATGAAATCACCAAAGTCCTAAGGGCCTTTACAATCTGGAGACTTCTAAGTAATGCTCTGGTTAAAAAGAATAAAAACAAAAACACTATCTCATGTTATCCAGGAATAAGTTCTCTTCCACATGATGAAGAGGATGCGCAGTGAGAACAGAGAAAAGACTTAAACCATTAGAAAACATTCATCTAAGTGGGTTGTGCACAATTATTAATTCTGTGTATCTGGAAGGGCAATTCTATCAGCTTAGAAGTAAAAAACAAGACAATTAAGCAGATTTCCCATACTCTGCCTCTTGGCAAACACCAGGAATGAATAAATGGCCTCTTGTTCATAGATGGATAAGCATGGGACCTATATAAATGGCAGCATCAATAAAAAATCTTCTTAGATCATCGATTGTTATGTTAGAAAACAGAGAAACATAGAAAGTATCTGCTGGGTGTCTCAGTAAAATACAAGAAAATTAAGTTCCCGTAAAATATCTTTCATAAGGAAAGATAATCCATTAAAAAGACCAAGAAGAGGGGCACTTGGGTGGCTCAGTCGGTTGAGCGTCCAACTTCGGCTCAGGTCATGATCTCATGGTTCGTGGGTTAGAGCCCTGCATCAGGCTCTGTGGTGACAGCCAGCTCAGAGCCTGGAGCCTGTTTTGGATTCTGTGTCTCCCTCTTTCTCTGACCCTCCCCCGCTCATGCTGTCTATCTCTCTCTCTCTCAGAAATAAAACATTAAAAAATTTTAAAAAATAAAAAAAAAATAAAATGACCATGAAGAAATGAGAACTCAGAGATGTATGCAGACTAAGATATAAACCTATGGAACTCTAAGAAATAAGAAAAAACAAAGGAATAAAGAACAAAATTAAGCTCTGCGCTCGAGAGGAGAAAGAACAATCAATATTGCAAAAAACCTATCAGTAATGTAGAAGATGAAAATAAAAATGTTCACTGAGAATGCAAAAGACAATGTTAAAAATAAGGAAGAAAGATATAAAAAAGAAATGTGAGCCAATCCACCAATAAGAGGTATTTAATTAAAAAGAAAAAAAGGCTGAACAAATGGAATGAAAGTGATATTCACACGTATAATAGAAGACTATCCCAAAATAAAAAGCACCAGCATTTCTTCATCAGAAAGCCTTTCTTGTCTCAGTCAAAAGTAAAAGATAACCAGAATAATGGCAGACAATTATAAAGGAAAAGACTGGGACACATGACTACCACATTGAGCCAGGCTTTCAATTAATACATGCGTGCAACAAAAAGCCATTTTCAGATATTCAAAGGTTTAGGAAAAGTAACCCACATGAATATCTTCTGAAAAACAGTACCTGAAAATATATTCGTGGCAACCAAAAGAAAAAATAATCTAAATTGGAACTCAAGAATGAGTATAAGTGGTATGGTATAAATAGATTAGTGGTGGTACTCCATACCAAATTAGTATGTAGAGTTGAGTCCAAGTTGTTCTACTTAAATTTAACACATAAGCTAAATTTTCTTTTGAAAAAGAAGATATACAGTCTAAAATATTCAACATGTGTAAGTCTTAAAGATTAACTTGGGAAGCTGACAGTGTAAAAAAGCTAAAATAAGCTAAATTCCTTGTATGACATAGAGAAAATAATATTTTTGATTTGTTCTTAAATTATAGTTACAACTACATTTCTGTACATATGCTTTTAAGATGATTTATCCAATTGTTTTTTTAAATAAAACATAAGACAGTCTATCTTGCAAAAAGCCAAAAGTAAAACAAAATTAATAAAGTATACAAAATCATAGGAGTAAAAATCAAAAATATCAATTACAACAAATTTCTATTATTTAAAGCCTTTCTTTTGGAAAGATCCTCAGATGGGATTTAAAAAATGAAATCACATTAAAAAAGATTAAAAATAGTCACAGGCAATGATATTATCATGGGAATAGTAAAACTAAAGGGAAACAGGAATAACAATCTTGATTTCAGATAAGAAGTAGGATTCAAGAAGAAAAGAATTAAAGGGTCTCTTTAAACCGGAAAAACAATGTTTACGGAGCTACTCAAATCCAGTGTAGGAACTAGCTGTTTGTTACAGATCTGGTACAAGACAAGTTTAAAACTTGACAGTAAGCATTTAGTAACTCTTAGAGCAACCAGACAGGGGAACTGCATACCTGTTTAATAGAATACTAAAAAAGGAAGTTTGTATTTTGCTTGGTTTTTCTTCCTTGTTTCATTTTTCTAGTAATTCACTTCTAACGTATTTTAAAAGAAGTATTAGAAAGAAATTGATTCTTCACCACAAATAGTTTGAAAAGCACTGCCATAAAAAACCTATTAGTTACGAAGTTTTGTGTGTCAAATAACTTAACATCAAAATAACAAAATATACAAAGCTAAAACAATTAGAGATGCCAGGCAAAAATGAAGAACAAAATTAAGTGAGAAGCAATTTCATTCCATGACAGATTACATAAAAAAATGAGTATACAGAGGATGAAAACAAAGCATGAAGTGTCATTTTTTTTAAGGAAGTCATCCATTAGAAGATGTCCCATCAGCTTAATATCGACTTTCCAGAAGGGAAAATTACTGTATTAAATGTATACACTGCAAGATGTTATTGCCACCTCAGAAATGCCTAAATTTCTTTTAGTCAAGGAATAGTATGTCCACAATTTGGTATCAAACAAATGGACAACTTTTTTTTATTGACGTATAGTTGACATACAATATTATACTAGTTTCAAGTATAAAATTGTGATTCAACAATTATATTCATTATGAAATGCTCACTAGGATTTAATTATAGTTACCATCCGGAAAACCTTTCAATTGTCAATGAAACATTTATAAAGATACTGACGATAAAACAGACCCTAAAGAACACTTAACAACTTTGAAAAATTTAAAACTAACACGTGGCAAAACTAGTTTTCTACCATTCCCCACTGTTAAGTCACTTAAGGATTCTTGTTTGTTTTTATATCCTGCTGGGTAAAATTATGTATGAAGAAAAGGTCTGACAACTTTAAAAACTTTTGAAAACTACATTAAATAACTCCAGACACACTCATCTCTACAGCCTTGTGGTTTTCTAATCCCCTTATACACAGAAGTCAAGGGGAAAACTCAAAGTATTTCACAATGTCAGATGCCACACAGGAGGTCATAGATGGCCCTACTACCCTCTTCTATCTCCCTACAGTCTTATTAAAAATGATACTGTTTGCATAGTGGGCAGCATTACTACTTTCTCAAAAAGCCAGAGTCTGTTGTCTTTCGTCTGACCCACTGGGCAAAGGCTAGTCTTATCTAGCCACCCTATACAGCTACATGTTTGATTAAGTAAAGGCTGGCTAAGTAAGTAGTTACAGGAGTTAAAGCATTGCCTCAACCACCATTATTATTTATGTATGTGTTGTACACATTACACGCACACACACACACACACACACACACACTCACACTGAATTGGACAAGACTTAAAGCAATATTATTAAGTTATTCTAAGTAATACAAGTTTTCTCCACCTTTGCTACACAGTCTAATCATCCAAAAATAGCCCCAAAGGAGCGGTCTCACAATAGAACCAAACTTAGAAAAAAATAAATCAAATATAGGATCCTTTTCAAACTGTTCATTTTCAGTCGAGTCATAGCATTTTAAGAGGTACGTTCTTTAAAGAAGAAGTGATAAAGTCAGGATCTTTTTCTTCCCCTCCCACACGTAATGTTTTAAAACTTAAACTAAATGTGATCTAAAACCTCACATAAGATATAAAAATGTCTTTATAAAATAAAAAAATATTTAAATAAAATGTTTTTACCGTAAGAATAAACTGGGGAAAATATCTGAAAGTCAATTTATAGAGAAGAATTTTCCTATTATATGATAAGCTCCTTGGAATCAATAAGCAGAAAACCAAAACTCAAAAACAGAAAGTGGATAAAAAATAAACGTGTAGTACACCAAAAAGGAAATACAAATGGCTCTCAAGCAGATGGAAAGACACTCAATTTCACTAATAAGAGAAATGCAAATTAAAACTACAGTGAGATCCATGTTTTTATCTATTAGATTGGTAAAGATCAAAATACTTGAGAACATATTCTTGGTAAGGGGATGGGAGGTCTCATATTGCTGGTGGGTTAGTACAGATCAAAACAACCTCTGGGTTACATTTTTTCTTCTCTTGAAGATATTCTTGTAAGACATTTAAAAAACTTAGTACACAAGATATATTCTGCCTAGTGTAGGTTGTTTGTCATTTTCAAAAAATTGTTATAATTGCCTTTTATAGAATTCTGTTGATATAATGAAGCAGATAGGTAGGCAAGTTTTAGAAACTTGGATGATGTGGGTGCCTGGGAAGCTCAGTCGATTAAGTGTCCAACTTCTGCACAGATCATGATCTCATGGTTCGTGGGTTCAAGCCCCTCATCAGGCTCTGTGCTGACAGTATGGAGCCTGCTTGGGATTCTCTCTCTCTGCCCCTCCCTCACTCATGCTTTCCTTCTCTCAAAATTAAACTTAATAAAAAGAAATTTGGGTGATGATCACAATAGTCTTGCTCCATCTACTGCTCACTCTATACCTTATGGTGCATCACTGGGTATTCAGAGTGAATATTTGTTGCGTAAATGGGACCAGGAATGATGCTGAGGGGTGATGAGAATGGAATAAAACAAGTAAGAACAAAGAATTAGCTAGATTTATCTGAATTGTTGAATAAATTTTTAAATACTATACTCTTTCAAGAGCAGGGCGCTGTCACACTGACAAATGTTTTCTAAAAAATGAAATCAGCCAGCAACAGTGACATAGTAGATTATTGCAAAAATGGCCCCCTAATAAGTCACACACTCTTAGGAGCCCCTTCCACACGGACTCGGCTTGGCCATGTGATATGCTCTGGACCATGGGACAAAATAAAATATATGGGGCTTGCCTTTACTTGCTGCTTCTGTAAACCCTACTGCTGCCTCCAGCTGAAGGCTAGCCTCCGGGAGACACCTGGCCCTCCACAAATCTACAGCCAGCACCAATACCCACACATATGAATAAAGCCATCCTACACCAACCAGCTGCCGGCTGAGCTCTCAGCTGACTGTGCCACATAAGCAGCCCAGCCAGCAGCAGCAGAATTGCTTACCTGAGCCCATCCCAGAATCACAGGTTAACAAAAGGCTTGTTTTATACCACTATATTTAGGGGAGGTAATATGCAAAACTCATACAAGTGGACAGGACAGGAGGATTGGCGATTAAGGAAAATTAGTTTTACCTGTTTCTGTTTGTTAAATTTCACAATGAGAGTATATTCATATACTACTTGTTTAATCAAACTAAATTTACAAAGATATTTTGTATCAGACTGATGGCAAAGTCCTACTATCACCTTGCAAAAACATATACATAAAACAGAACAATCCAATCCAAATGGGATCATGAGTTTGAGAGGAGACATTAATATTGCTCAGGGAAAAAAAGGGTCAGTATAGAGTAGCAGGGTATACTGTCATACACAAACAAAAAAGTGAGTGAGAATATATTCATAATCACTGTCATGTCTCAATGATGGTTGTCATCAAATTCCAAAGTGTCAGGACACATACATTTCAGAATTTGCTTCTTATTCCTTCTGTTTAGGCCAGTACACATTCCCTCATTTTAATCCTCACATGCTATGAGGTAAATATATGCTGAATAACTTTAGGCAGAAGTTATTTAACCTCTCTAAGCCTCATTTCCTCAACTGTATCCTCAATGGGGATAATAGTACTCATTTTATAGAGCTGTTGTAAAGACTAAAACACCACAGAACTGGGCAAATAGTTAGGGGTCAATTAATAGCCTATAACCTCTGTCAGTAAAATGACATAAAAGTAACGTCTCTTGACTAACCTGAATTCTATTTTTTTTAATTATGTTTTTTAATTTTTACTTAAGAGAGAGTGTGAGCAGGGCAGGGGCAGAGAGAGAGGGAACAGAGTATCTGAAGCAGGCTCTGTCTGTATGGACAGCTAGAGAGCCCGATGCAGGACTCAAACTCATGAATAGATGAGATCATGACCTGACCCAAAGTCGATGCTTAACTGACAGCAATCCAGGTGCCCCTTCCTGGCTTCTATTGTAAAATCATTAAGCATCATCAAACAAGGTGTGATTCATTAAAATTAATTTGAAAATCTTTCTATGACTTCATGAAAAATTTAAAAGACAATATTACAACAAAACAAAACCTGAGAATACATATAAAAAATATGGTGAAGAAACTCAAACGCTGGGCAATAATGAATTAATTCATTTGGTCTACATTCCACAATCCTACATAGGTTTAAAAATCAACGGTTTCAATACTTTTATGTTACGAATTCACAAAAGGCAAAAACAGATGAATAAATGCTTTCGTCACTTTTGTGATCTTTGGCACACACACTTTGAATTCTTTCTACCATTATTATTTTTTTTAAAGGCATTACTGAAGACTTTGGAAAATAAGGCTCTTTCACAAGAAATAAACTTAACCTAATTTGTAGCATTGGAAAATTATAGTTACTCCTTGGATCAATGGCTTAACATTGCCCTTTTTCAAGGCAAGATCAGGCCTGGACACTTTTCTATCACTGTATACATCAAGGGTTAAAAAAGAAAATAAGACCTAGTGGGTATTAAAAAAAATAGTCATTTTTTTTTTTAAAAAGTACTGTAAACAGGTAATTACTGAGCTTGTAGACATGAGTCAGTGACCAACTGCAAAAAGCTTTACACCACAATGTGCAGGTATTTTAGATTGTCCTAGTGTGAGAAAGGAAGGCTATAAAAACTCCATTTGTCATTTCAATTATTTTAAAGAGTGCTTAGAATATATGAAGTAATGTGGCAGATTCTGGAATTAGAAGGGCAAAGAAAGTAACACTTACTGTTACTATTAAGCCACACATTTGCTGATTATTGTAATCATAATAATCCAATGAGATAAAAATTATTAAAACTCATCTTACAGAGGAGGAAATTAAGGCTCATAGAAGTAAAATAACTTGCCGAGGGTCTCTGAACAGAAGGCAGTGTAGGGCGTACTGGGGGGGGAGGGCAGGGAGGCACACAAGTGTAGTGCCATGTGACTATCCCTACAGATGAACATGACACTCAGTGTAGGAACTCCTGTATTGGCAATGGTAAAGGGAAAACCAAGACTATGGGAAACCAAAAAGATAACGTTTTGGGAATGGGCAAAGGAGACACAAAAGGCTTTAAAAGAAGGTTAATATTTGAATTGTTACTTTAAGGATGAGTAGGATTTACCAACTTCAATGCCAAAGCTTGCCCCCAACCCCCCTCACCCCCAATATATTAACCAAAATAAATTACTTACTTGAAATTGAGAAAAACAATTTTGAGAGAAATCTTCCTCAGATATATTATTCCATAGTTTTAAAACAAATAATATGATGACAGTTTAAGTTTTAGGTTGCTTTTATGTGGCTTGTCTTGGTTTTTATTCTGAAATGAAATTTAGATTAGTCATTTTCTTGTTCTGAGAAACTAGGAGTATGCCAACATGTTTTAACTTCACATTTTTTCACATATCAACATTTATTCTTACTTACAAAATCTTTCATTTCACCATCTCAAACAAAACCTAATTTAATATATTAATTACTTTGAAGTGTAAATATATATGCAAAATAAGATTTCTTTTAATTATAATTGTACTTCCTTGGTAATTGTAATAAATGGAAGAAAAATAGAAAACTCTCGTTATACTGTTATATATTACACAAGCATTTTTGAGGTAACACGGTTTCTTTTATTCTCTGAATCATTTATATAGCAAATGCTCTCTCAACCCAAAGAAAATTAAATAACTACCCCAAGGAAATTGACCTCAAATTCTTAATATTTCCCACAACTATCATCTAAAAAGAAAATAGAATTGGACCAAAAAAAAAAAAAAAAAAAAACCTAACATTTACAATGACAATTACTACTACTCTTTTCTCAGAATTTACTTTGCTAGGCATGTATTCAATTTCTGCTGCAGAAAACAGTCCAGTTTGCCAATACTAAGTAATGAAATATTTTTCATTGAAAAAAAGTATTTAAAAAGCTACAAAGAACTAGAAGAAACACAGATCATCTGAAAAAACTTAAAAGAAATGACAAAAACAAACAAAAAAACCAAAAAGCAACAACAACAGAAAAACACACCCGCATACCAAAAGGTTAAACAGACTGTTATTAAGAGGGTTTTATTTTTACTTATGATTTGTTTTGGTCTCAAAAATATATCTACTTTGTGTTTTAACAGTGGAGTTTTGTTTTAATTGCCTAAGACACCTACTCCTGCCCTATCTGGATCTCACCTGGAAACTACTAGTTAACTAACACATTTTACCCAAAGTTTATTGTACCTTAAATCTACTTCCTCTCTTATTTAGTATCACTGTGGTGTTGAAATGGTAACCAGGTACCAAAGTAACATACAACATACCATATCCCATATCTTAATAAGTTGCCAAGTATTTCTTTGAAATGTCTAAGGCTAATGACAACATTCTTTGAAATCTATTTAACACCAATCTCCTTAAACCTGAATCAATTTTCACTCGTTTTTTTACTGAACAAATTCTAATCCAACCAAAAACAAGGTGAGAGAAAACTAAAGCACCAGAGGAATTTGAAAGGTCTCCTGATACATTCTCTTTTTCTTTAGAAAACTATATACACACACCTCTAGTATCAATTTTTGTTTATGTTTGTCCTAAATTCCTCTTACTATGCTATAGCCTTTACTATTTTTAATGAAGATAACTACAGTCATCACAAAACAAATCCCACTATAACCTATTCTGCCAGAAGTTTCTAAGCACTATTGGACACTGCAGGCCCTTAAAGAGTTCTGAACTGTGCACATGCGGGTCTTCTAATAATTCCTCTAGGGTTCAGTATGTTCGCCTTTCAATTATCATCAATGCCTTCCTTTCTCTAATTTCCCCTTAGGTATAGGGAGCCAGTGAGAGCTGAGAGTCAAGATCTCCAGTTCTGAGACTTAGCCCACACAAGCAACTATAGGACACTGGACAGATCTCTAAGCCTACGTACCTAGATTCCAGTTTTCTTTATATAAAATGAGAGAATTTGACCAGAACAGTGTTTCCCAATCTTTTTCACATTGTATATAATATTTGTTCGGCACACAGACCAACAGAAGAGCAACTGGAGGCATCAACATGGTGTTTTATGAAAAAATTACCACATTTCCTTTATATAATTATAGAAGAAAATTAAAATTTAAATAAGGTTTGTAGTAATATGATTTAATTTCAAGTCCAACCTTTTTCATATCAGGAATAATATTTCAAAATAACAATGATGTTTATTTTTGCAGAATATACATGCACTATTAGCAATCATTTTGCGGCAAGCTAAATGACACATCAGATGCACGTGACAAGAAGATCCAACACAGGTAAATACAGACATTCAGGCCTAGAGCTGGGCTTCCCAGGGCAACCAACATCCCTGCTACCATCTGCTCTCATCGACAATGGGCTAAATCTTGTGCTGTGTGACACACTCCTCAGGTACCCCGAATACAAACTCCAATAGTAGCCCATGATCCCTTCTCCACAAGAGGCAGCTGCATACTCTGCAGTTAGCTGAAGTAGATTCCAAATAATAAAGTACTTCCTCTAATGCACTGAAAATATCAAAAGGAGCAGTAACTGCCGGTTGTTGCTCATCATGTTATCTGCTTCACGGAACCCCACAGCCTTCCTTCAGATCCCTGTCCACTAGGGCCACCCTCCAGTGAGCCACATAACATCAATGGGAAGCTCTGGATTAGAAGACCTCTAGCAAAATCTAAAATTAACCAGTACTGGAGTAATCATTTGATAACTGTTTACAATAATTACAGGCTTTTGTTTCTGTTCTTCCTTACCAATTCCTGCAAACACAACATAATTTAAAAAACTAAATTTGAATAGGTATTACATGCACATGGTAAAAAATATTCCAAAATTACCAGTCTCCCACCATTGTCCTCTAGACTACCACTTCCCCTCTCTGCAGACAACCACTGTCACCAAATTCTCATGCATCCTTTGATATACACACAGACACATATACACATACACACACACCTATTATATATATATATATATATATATTTAAACTATACAAATGGCAACATACTAAACATGGAGTCTCATATCTTGCTTTTTTTTCTCTTAATATACCTTAGGCATGGCACCATACCAGTATACATAGTATTGCCTCATTACATTAGGGGCTGCCAAGTATTCCATTGAATAGATATACCACTATTTACTTAACCACTCCCCTACTGATTTATGTTTAGGTTGTTTCCAATTTTTTGCAATGACAAACAATGCTGCCACAAATATTTTTACATGTTCATTTAACAAATATGTAAAATATCTGAGAATGAAATCCTTAAATGAAATTGCTAGATTAAAATACATTTGTATTTTAAATTTTGAAAATGATTTCCATATTGCTTTCCATAGAAAATGAACATTTTATATCCCCACCAGCAATATGAGAATGCCTATTTCTTCATCCCCTCATCTTCCCCTAGTTATATTACGTAGTCCATCTTTTCTAATTTGATAGGAGATAAATAGTATGTTGTAGCTTTAATTTACATCTTCTTTATAAATAAAATTGCACATCTTCTCATATGAATTCTCTTTGCTTATTTTTTCTACTGTATTATTTTCTAGGAGCTCTTTGTATATTAAGAGGAAAGGAGTCCGTTGTGAAAAGTATACAAATAAGTTATTATTCATCTGTTTGTCTTTTAGCTTTATGATTTTTTTCTCTGTATGGAATTTCATTTATATTGTAAAAGTCAGCAATCTCGCTTCGGTTCTGTTTTATACTATGAAAGGTCCTTGCCATTCCTAGATTATATTAAAAATAAACATCCTATGTTGTTTTGTTTTCACATTTAAAACTTTTGTCTCATCTGGAAGGCAACCTTTTTATTTTTCTAGATAATTAACTGGCTATCTCAACACTGTTTATTAAATAATTCTTTTCCATACTAATAGGTAAAGGTAGCACACATTTTGATACTGTAAGTTCTTATTTATGTTTAAGTCCGTTTCCGGCCTCCAACTCTGTTTCATTGCTGCCATGTGCCAAAACTGCATTACTTTTCAAAACATTTTTAAATTAAAATCAGTTTACATATAAATGGGTATAATTAAAAAGCCAGAAGTTACTGGCTTTTTAAATGTATGAATCATTTTGCAGTTCCTAAACTGAATTTATATAATAAGGTTCCATACTATCATTACACAATCATGCGTTCTGGTTGACACTTAGTTTGGAGCCCAATATGAACTTCAAGTCTTTCTTGCTGTATTTCCTAACGGTACCTAGAAATTCCAGTTTTTCCTTAATTTTATAAATTTTCCCCCAAAGTATACAATCAATATACAGTCTCTGTAGACAATCTAAAAACTTCAAAACACATCTCCCAGAGATAACCAACCTTTATATTTTGCTTTTTTTTTCCCCTGGATTTTAATAAATGACTATTTTGCAAACTGATTTTTTCACATAATATGCTGACATCATTGTCCCACATTATTTTCTTCTAAAATATCATTTTAATGACATGAGTCCAGTTTATGTAACCATTTCCCAATTGTTGAATATTTGAGGTTGTACCCTGTGATAACTATCATTTATTGATTAATTCTTATAAAAATGCTTGAGTTTCAAGCACTGTGGTAAGTTCTGACTGTATAATGGTGAGCAAAAGTGAACACATTACCAGCATTTATGGAGGTTATTGGGAAAAACAGACATTAATCTCCAACATATATAAATTACAACTAAAGCAAATGTTATGAAGGAGAGTTTATGGAGTTTTGAGAGTCTATGATAGGGAAGGCTTCCCTGAGGAAAGGTAAATCAGAGTCTAGGTGAAGGAAAAGGAAAAACATTCTAGGCAGAGGGAACAGCAGGTACAAAGGCCTCATTGTGGAAGGTAGCATGGCAAGAATAAGGGACTGAAATAAGGCCAATATGGCTGGAACACAAAGAGCAAGGCAAGAAGAACATGGCTCAAGCCATGGCTGGATAGAAAGGTAGGGGCCAGACTATGCAAGACCTTGTAAGACATGTAGACGTCACCACATAAGACATGTAGCTTTGTCCTTATCCTAAATGCAATGGAAAGCTACTGAAGCATATCAAGTAGTAGGGTGATATAATCAGGTTTGCATTTCGAAAAGATCCCTCTGATTACAGTGTAGAAAACAGATTAGAAGGGAACAGAGTGGATTGGGTGTAGGCCAAGATTAGGAGGCTACTGTTGTAAATGCATCAAAAAATGCAAGTAGTTGAGATTAGGGTGGTGATGGATAATGAAAAGAAGCAGATGGATTCAAAAGATAATCAGATTTTGCCAAAAGATTTACATTCATAGATTAAAATCCCTAAAACTAGAATTATTGGGTCAAAAAACATTTCAAGGATTATGATATGCATTGCCAAGCTGCCCTGCCAAGAGCAGTTTTCTCATTCATGAATTACCTTTTATCTGTTCCTCTATCAGAATTTTAACATTCTTTTGAAATTCCTTTAAAATGACTTAATCCATACTTCCTTCATGAAGCCTTCCCTGACTCCCCTTTTTGCCTGCTAGTTGGTCACTAACATGTTCTCCTTTCAGACCTTGCTTCCTTTTACACATTTCTGTCATACTCCAATCAAACTATGACTTATGTTTACGTGTCTATCATGTCTACTACATTGTGAGAGTCTAGAGGATAAAAGTTGTTTATAATGACCACACCAAAAACAGCTCAACATACATAGTAGGTTCTCATTAGGTGTTCAGTGAATGAACTGAATTACTATTCAGATTCTACTGTGTCCACATTTAAGAGGGCCCTGCTTTATCCTCTAATTTACTGATTGTGATTTTAAATCTAATAAAATTGATACTCATGGCTTCAAATGCCTACTAAATAAAGTGACTAATTTTGTTTGTGCCAAATCACTAAATCTCAGCAGTGCTCCTGAAAAAACTTTCTAATAATTATATCAAATCGGTACTATGTGATCTTAAAGTATTTTTAGATGGTTTAAGTGGAAAAGAAAACTTTTTTAAAAGGCTGTGAACACACAAGACTATTATTAGAGAAATGATCTGTAATGCTAGTTCTCAGAATTGTACTCATCTCAAACTTAATCCACCAATTCACACAAAAAAAAGGAAAGGTATTAAGCAACAACATAAACTTATATAGCATTTCAGAATGACCAATTTCTTATGCTGAAGAACTTGATTCCATGTTAACAGTTAGCATCTAGAACAATCTATTAAAATTTTCATTATCTGGAGAGGAAGACTAGAGGGGGAGTGGCAGAGTTCCTTACAGTAATCTTAAAGACAAGCAGCTCCCTCTATAGTCTGTTTGGCCTACTTTGTTTAATTACTTGCTATGTGAACATCTCACTCACACTCTTCTATTTACTCCTACTCTGCATCTCAGCAGGGAAGCTTTTTGAGAGGATAATTCTGTTTAATTCGGTGCTGAGAAAACTGAGAGAGCTTTCTAAGCTCAACATGGAATTACATCAAGCAACTAAGCAAGAGTTGGGATATGGAAACTCAGATCCACCTGAGTCAGATCCTCACAATGAAGCCTTAGGATTTTATTTGAAGTGAATTCCCAGAGCAGTCATACCCATAATTCAAATCCAAGTGAAAAAACACTGCCCTGTACTTTGGTTATTTATAACCTTTCTTCTCTCCATTAAAACAAGTTACCAAAACGTTAACATTGCTCAATACATTGTTACATCAAAACGAATGTTCAAGATATTTTTTAAATGGGTGAAGAAAAGCAGATTTTTTGGTTTTTTAAAAAATAATTCCATCACTCACATGAAAATTTAAGTGATTCTCTCAGGAATCAATATCCTCAGGGATTAAATCAGTCAGGATTTACCATTCAAATTTGAACATGCCACCTTTTTTAAATACCTTTTTAAATTTCAGCAACACAAGAGCTTTTAAACCTAAGACATTTATTTCTTAAACTACTCAACATATGCCCTCAAAACACAGGACAATCAGGAGTCAACTGGACTGTTTTCTAAAGCAGAAAAATACCTTTTATGCAATAATAGAAAAATTGAACTATTAAAAACGTAAGAAATCAATCAGTTCAGAATTTATAATACAAATATGAAATGGCCTTTTTATTTGGGAGAAAATTCTATTTTTCAGGACTCATTTATAAAGTAAATTCAGTTTAAAAACAGCTTTTCTCCAAACCAAGATAAAGAATTAATCTTTATTTTAAAGACTTCCAAATTGACTATTATATATGAAAGACTTAAGTTTATAGTACTTTATATAACATACATTTATCATGTGTTACTATTTTTCATTAATTTATCTAAATATATAAACATAGTTTGTACTTTCAAACGATAAAACTTTCTTCATTAAAAATTCTAGCACTCAGACTTTTATTACGAAGATTGCCCTATCTTTTATGTAAATTATTTTCAAATTTTATTTTACTATGTGAACTGGACTAGTTTTCTTTGGGGAGAGAATTTGGAAGCAGATAATTGTAGTTTTTGTTTATGATTAATACTAATTTTACTGGTAATTTCTAACGTGTTAAAAAATGCTGGCTTGATTTCTGAAAGCTATAAACTCTAAATGTATGCCAGTGACTTCAAATTTTTTTCACCTGTTAAAGAAACACAAAAGTTTTCAGGTTTGTAACTGAACTATATTTACAGCAAACTCAACTTGATATGCCTTTAAAAGTTTCAGTTTCTTTGTATCAAGTTTTTTATCTTTCAATGTATGTACAAAAAAGTATCTTATATTCATTGACAATATACATTTCAAAGTTTTTTTTTTAATTTTTAAGGGGGGCTGGTAATCAATTGTAAGATATCCAGGAGGGAAGAAATAAATACTTATCACAGAACAGTCCCGTGTCTATTTATTTTATATTAAACACAAAAGTACATCATCTTTATTTCTTAAAGAACGTTTTCTCGCATTATAGAGATGCTGCTAGATCACAGTAGAAATTCACCCGTTTCCACAAACACAAGTTTTCTATAAAACAGCCTGAAAATCAGTCAGGGATACATATTTAATGACTCGGGTAGAGAAAAACAAAACAACTATGTGTAGAAAAGTAATCCAAACCATACGAACTTTAATACACAGAGATGCCACAATATATCCTATTAGCATGTCACTTTACGATTTGGAAATCTGGCTGAACAGAGCTATATCAACGTCACTATCTTATTATTTCTCTGTACTTGAAGTGAGAAGAAATAGTATATTACACTGAAATCCCAATTAGAAACAAAGACAGCACCAATAAATATATAAAAGGGCAAAAAAAAAATCTATCCTTCAGAAATCTAGTGCCTCTATTTTCCAGCCTCCCAAATTTCAGGTGTTCTACTTTCAACAAATTAACAGCACTCAAATTGCCAATCTTCTGAGGGTTCCTATCACCAAGATCGTTTTCATTATTTTAAAAAGGAATACGAACACCACTGACATTTTTAACAAAGAGAATTCACATTAAAAGATAACTGCTTGAAAATGCGTGCTTGTGTTTGGGAAAGTGTTATTATCCAGGGAGTCCACAGAAACGGTAGTAACAAGAGGAATGGTGATTAGGGCAAGGAGCATCAAGTGGGAAATGCCTTCTCAAATCCCATAGGGCAATAATACATCGCTAGAGATAAGAGCATCCCTCTCTAGGAGGCAGCTCCATGACTTCATGCAGACGGTCCAAAGCATGTAGAAAACGAAAACAATTTAAAGCCCTGTAAATTTGGCCACTACTCATTTATATTAGCATAAATCCCCAAGAGCTTCTGAGAATGTAGCTTCTGCCACTGCTGCCTCCCCACCCCACGCGTTCAGCAAAAACAGTTTTCGTTTTCAAGGTACGTGTATTCAAAACGCAATACAACTCAGCACAGAGCATTTCCACACGTTTGTGTGGCCGAGTTTAGCTGAGGTTCATAAGGAATTCACGCTACCGACTGGGCTATTTTATGCTGGGCAACAAACATACATTTCCTGCTTCCCTGGGTCCACGTTTCCCTCAAAGCATCGCACCTGAGGCTACTGCCCTGTCCCCAGACTCGGAGGCTTAAACTCTAAGGAGTCCCGACCTGCGCTCACAGCAGAGCCACATGGTCACTTCAATGAGAAAGATTATCTGGCCCCAGGCGCCACTCCAGAGCCCACGGCACCTCCGGAAGGGGCAGAGGAGGGCGCAGGCGAGAGGCGACTAGGAAAGGCTGACTACAGAGAGCTGACACTTCCTCACTCCTCTTAAAGCCGCCGCCAGAAAGGGCACTTGGGAGACGCAGGGGGCTGTCCGCAGGCCCACGGGCGACCGACCTCCGCGCGCCGCCCCGCGAACCCGTTCCCGGAGGACATGGCGCGGCCACTTGGCCCACCCTGCAGGGCCAGAGCGCTGGTCGCGGGCGCTCGCTCCCCCTGCCCGAGACCCGGAGTGCGGAGCCGGCCCCCGGCCGCCGCACGCAGTGTAAACACTCGGCGCCCGCCGCCTCCCCGCCCGGGGAGGAGGGGGCGCAGCGCTCGCGCGGACCCACATTTTTGCGCCTCTTGTCACGCATCGGGGGAAAGGCGAGGAGGGCGGAGGGGAGGGAAGAGGCGGCAGCGCTGCGCCGAGGGCCGGCGAGTGCGCGCGTGTGCGCGGCGGGGAGGGCAGCCCGGGCGCCCCGCCGGCTCCCGCCCGCGCCCAGCGCCCGCTTACCTGCCGGGGTCGCTCCGAAGACTCGCACCACCGGCACCTTCTTGACAGGGGCCTGGGTGAGGGGGGATTGGCAGATATCCAGCCCCTGCAGCGGGCTGGCCATGTAGTAGTCGGCAGTCACTATCCTCACTGAAAACATGTTCGCCGCCGCCGCCACCGCCTTCTCTTCACGAGCGATCTGGCAGCGGCAGCGGCAGCGGCGGCGGCGGCGGCTTCTTCCGCAGCGACGGCCCCACAGCAGCGGCGGCGGCGCCCCCTCCCCTCCGCGGCTCGGCCCCCTCCCCTCACACACAGACACCGGGTGCAGCGGCGGCGGCGGGCGGGGTGGTGTTGGCACTACTGCCGCCGCCTCCTCAGGAACACCCGGCGAGGGGCAACAGGAGAGAAGCCCTGGCGCTATCGTCGGTGCTGGTGCTGCCGCCACTGCCGCCGCCGCCGGGAATCACACGGGCTCCTCGGTCCCAGGCTGCAGCTCTTGTTGCCATGATGATGATGTCACGGACGCAACCACTGGGGGAGGGGAGACGGGGGATGTGTGTGCGGCGAAGGGAGGGCGGTGAGTAGTTGGGGGAGGGGACGCGGCGGGAAAGGGAGGGAGCAGGGCGGGCGCCCGAGCGGGACACCCAGGCGGGGGCCGAGAAGGTGTTTTCTCCCCCGCCCCCAAGGCTCGCAGCGAGGGAGGAGGCCGGTGGAAAGCTGGACTAGCGCCTGGCGCGGGGAATCGATGACTCGGCCGGTGGGCACGGCCACCTGGGCGGGGGCAGCAGGGGGGGGCGCGGCGGAGCGCCGATGTCACCGATGGGCTCCAAGGGGCTTGCGGGAGGGGGGCCGCCAGTGATCGGGGCCGTTTTGGTGGCTAGGCGGGATTGGCCGGAGCTGCGGTACTCGCGCTCGCCTCGCCGACCGCCATTTCACATCCTGCGACGGAGGCGGGGGCAGCCGCGGAGACGGCTTTTTCACAAGGTAAGAAAACCCGCCCGCGGGGGGAGGGAGGCGAGGCGCAGATCTCGTGCCGCCGCGGCCTCGCGGGAGGGCGGGCGGCGGAACGGGCGGGGCTGGGCGCGGACGCAGCCGGCCCTTCTCAGGTAACGCCGCGGCTCCCTGCGTGGCCCGGGGGCGGCGCGAGGGGCGGGGGCGCGCGAGCGCTGGCTTCGGCCTATAAAAGGGCCTCCCGGACGCTCCCTACGGATCGTGCGGCTCGAGCCGCCGCGCCCCCTCCGAGTCGGCTGTGCTGCAGTGTCTGCGCCTGGCCACCTAAAAGGGTTTATTCACGCCCGATCCTGCTCGGCGTTGCCAGGGGTTGGCGGATCCCGTGCACAGGGATTTCCCACCACGGGGTTTTTCTCCCGCCTCTTTCCTTCCCTCCCGCCCTAACGTATCCTTCCTTGGCTTCCTCCTTGGCCCCGCAGGCTGGGTCCCGCGCGCGCGCTCGTACAAGTACGGACTTGTCGGCGCTGGGTGACCTCCCTCCCCTTCCCCCTCCCCTGGCGGAATCCAGGATTAAGAGCCTTTCTGAGATATTTTCGGCCAAAGGAAAAGGCCCGTGAAAGTCACTGCGTTAGATGTGGACACCCAATGCTATTCACTAACGGGTTGTGCGAGGTTTTACCATCCGAAGGCATAAAAGCAAACGGGCGTGGGGTGGGGAAGGACTGTTAAACAAAACCACTTTATCCAAAAAGAGGTCGGGAGATGGGGTGTAGTGAAATTGGGGGGGGGGGGAGGTACTAACAGAAGCATTTGGGTTGGCTATTATGTTGGAACCGATGGGTTTTTTGTCTGACTTGGTCACTAATAACCCGGTGTGACCGTGGAAAATAATTTGGTTTCTTGGAACCTCAGTTTCTTTCTCCGTGGAACGGGAGTTTCACTTACATTCAGAACGGTTTCTTCTTATTAAAGATTTAAGCAAGAGAGAGAAACCATGATTTCAAATTCGAAGTATGGCACTAAGTAAAGGGCTTTTGACAGTCATTTTCAGTGTACCCTAATTAGAGATCATGCATTCACTCTCATATATTATACAGGTGTATTTTAATGGTTAGTAGGTTGCCATATATTTTAAGTGGTGTAAGAGATCGTCCTTTGGCACCATTGTGTTTCTTCAGATGGAAAATCCAAAGGCTCAGAGGAACAGATCACTGGTAGGAAGCTGTCTATAAATTCGATAACATATACTGCTAGTAAGAATTTATGCTACAAGAGATTTGAGACTGATTACGACAGTAAATTAGCCTGCAGTTTTCAACCTCAGAGCATGATTATAATAAACACAGGTAGCAAGATTTCTAATATACAGGAAATTACCTAATAATTTTATGAGGCAAATCTCTTAAATTGATTTAGGTTTTAGGAGGCTTATGGAAGTGATTTAAAAATAGCACTGCCGTGATAAAATGCATATTCTGGTAAAATAAATATTTTTGTACAACCTGAATGACAGATACACCATTCTTAGTATTCTGGGCTCTTGAGTGTTCTTTAAATTTTAATATTTTGGCCTTTACAAAGTCACATTTTTAGGAATGAGGCCTGGAAATCTATTAGCAACCTCACCCGCCACTCATGATTCTAAAGTAATATAAAATCGAGAGTCCCTGTACCATATTTCAATCCAAGTACATTCATAGTATTTAAATTATACTATTCCTAGCTTAAAAAAAAAGTATCAAATTCATGGATTAGCTATTTCTAGAAAAGGGTTTCTTTCCCCCCACCTCTTGAATCAACATCCTTGACTTTAAGAAAAGGCAATTGCAACCACAATTCAAATCCTTCTAAAATGCCAAGGAAAGAATATTCACTTTGAAGAAAAACATTTGTGGCATGAAATCAAGATATTTTGTTCATTGCATGTAATTGAGTTGAAGTTGATGCTCAAGTTGAAAACTTGACAGTACTTCCTTAATTAAGACAATGCTTCCCTAACTAATCACTATCAAATGTGTTTTATAATACAGTCTCCTGACATAAGAAAGAGTTCTGGAATTTTGAGTTAGGAAATGAAAATTTTAAATCCTTTACTAGCTACATGACTTTGGAAAGATCACTATTTTTTGGAGTTTGTTTCCTCATCTATGAAATGGATAGTAGTTCCTGTTTTCTTAGAGATGGTACAGGTGCAAATGAGATAATGTATGAAAGTATTGTAAACTGTTGGCATCCAGAAGTTTATCCTCTAAAAGGAGTAAATAAAATCATTTGGCATGGTCTTACGTACACAGAATAAGAGAGATGCCAAAATTGAACTCTCTCTATTCTTAAAGTTATCTTTGTTGTTGTTGTTATTACTGTGGAGGAGCTTCTATTTGCCAGGTGATTTCAGATAATAGTGAGAGATAAAACAGACATGGCCCCTGCTCTTACAGAGTTTATAGTCTAGCATCATAGAAATGTATTTTAGTCATATCAGTTGACCTATATCTCTTCTAGTCCACTGATGTATAACTCATCATGTCATGATTTTTTATTTAAAAAAGTTTTTTTAATGTTTTATTTATTTTTGAGAGAGAGTACAAGCGGGGGAGGGGCAGAGAGAGAGGGAGACACAGAATGTGAAGCAGGCTCCAGGCTCTTAGCTGTCAGCACAGAGCCTGACACAGGGCCCGAACTTGCGAACTGTGAGATCATGACCTGAGCTGAAGTCAGATGCTCAGCCAACTGAGCCACCCAGGCACCCCCATGTCATGCTTTTAGTAAAAGCCTGCCAAACCTTTTTCTGTACCAATACTATTCAACATCTATGAGTATTTGGCTACTAGCACTTTATAATCTAGAACAGAAGGCAATGGATACTATAATCTTTGCTCAGGTATTATAAGATGGTTTACCCAGCCCTCATCCAGCCCATCTAGCTTGTTTTTTTGTACTTCAAAAGCTACCAAGTTAAAGAACTACAGTTTCCAGACACTTGCAGCTAGAGAGTGCTGTTTGTAGATAGATGATGGTGTGCTGGTAAGTGTTTACTAACAGCTGGGGGAGAGTAACAACTCTGATTTGTTGCATTGACCAATTTTCATGGTGTAAATACTCCCAAGGTACTGAAGTGACTTCACTGAATGTGGAGTTAGTTAGAAATGATGCTAACAATCACTAGCTGGCGTCAGCATACCTGTACATATGACCTAGTTTCCAGTAATCAGATGCACCCATTCAAGACATGGGTGCCAAGGTGAGCAACATGATGCCTCAGCAGCATTCAGGGAGATGGATTTTCTGGCAAATGCCATGGTGGAGATGTCTGGTTCTTCTGGGTAGCTGAGGAAGAGCTCTCACATCATTTTTAGAGTCACAGGTGCTGACTGGCAGTTGGTGTTGGGATGGCTTTCCATTAGAAGAGTTCTGTGATGTGGGATGAGTGTTCTTCCTGGTTTGGTTTTTCCTGAATGTTGTTTCTATCTAGCTGTGTATTATCCAAGCCTGGTTCTCTGGTCCTCTCCAAGATCTCTGAGCTAAGTACTATCCTTTAATCCCTTTCTGCTTAAGCTAGCTCAGTCATGGTCAGCTACATAATTTGCTGGGCCCAGAGCAAAATGAAAAATGTGGGGCCCCTTGCTCAAAAAGCAGGAAAAAAGTGCCATCATATGTACTAAAATATAAAGCTTTTTCTTTCTTCTTTCATCTGTCCCTTGACTTATAATGATGTGTTTTATTTGCTTTTTAATGTCATTCTAAGTAAAATTAATGTCACTTTAAAATGAATGACAAAATAAATGTCATTCTAAGAAAAATTAGAATTTTAAATTATTAGAATGAATTTTCCCATTCATCTTTATTTTGTGCAATGCCATTTATAAATGCAAATATAAAAAGCATTTAACTCATACACAAAATCACTAGAAGTGCACAATTCATATGCTAGTTTTACATGTATATGCATCCTTTGCTTATCAGAATGTGTAAGTGCTGCACAAAGCCAACTCACCTGGTTTTTTTTAATTTTTTTAAATGTTTTATTTATTTCTGAGAGAGAGACAGAGACAGAGACAGCATGAGCAGGGGAGGGTCAGAGAGAGAGGGAGACACAGAATCTGAAACAGGCTTCAGACTCTGAGCTAGCTGTCAGCACAGAGCCCAACGCGGGGCTTGAACCCACGAACCACGAGATCATGACCTGAACTGAAGTCAGACACCCAACCGACTGAGCCACCCAGGCACCCCTCAACTAACCTGTTTTTATTTCCTTTTTTGATATGCATACATCCTACCAATTTGAGTATGGAAGGACTGAAAGGAAAGGAAACCATGAGTTGCGCTACCTCTCCCCTTCCTTCTGTGTCATCATTTTCTATGTAAATGGTAATACAGGGAAGTAATATACACTAGTAAGAAAGGAGAGGACGGGATTCTTTTGTCACTTGCATTTTTTAGGATGCCTTCCCTTCTTTTTGCATCCGAAGCAAGTTCTGGTTCAAATGGAAAGTGTAGCCTCTTGGAATAGTCCACCACATCAGCCATAGATGTAATATGCTTGCCTTATAATCACTTTGTGACTCCCTGAGTTTCTGTACCTCATTAGGTCCATCAGAGTCCTGTGTTTATGAGATACCATGAAGACTATATGCAAACGGGGTGGCAAGGAAGAAAAGATGCACACGTTGCCTCCTCTGCTTGCACGTATGATCCATTGTACCGCTGGACTTCATTTATAAAACAGATGTTCAAACATACAAGTACGAAGATCTTCAAAATGGTGACTGCAGAGCACTAAACCAACCATGGTGCCCTGTAAGACTGCACAGCCTGCATGCCCATGAAATTGACCCTGAGCTCACTGTTTCTCAAGGGGGGCTTCTCCTGATGTTTTAGGTGAAACAGTTCTACGTTGTACAGGATATTTAACATCCTGGCCCTTGGGCCTCACATGCTACTGTAACAAAAATGCCCCCGAAGAGGAGTTACTGCTTTCCACTGACTTCCTGGAGTACCCTCCACTGTCCACAGCTGGGAACCAGGGTCATTACAGATCCAAGAAAGGTCATGTGCAGTTTTTGCTGGTGATTCTCAGGCAGGGAAAAAATACAAAGTTGAGTTTTAAGAATTTCATAAGTCTCATATCTGAGAGAACAGAATTATGGTGACCTTTTCCCCCATGTTAGAAAAATAATACCATCTACATTGGGATGAAACAAATATTTGGGATGACAATTTAAAGGTGATCAGTGGGTTTTATGTGTCACGTGGATGTAAATGGTAGTTGACTCCAGATAGATCGCAATGTCTCACAGTTAAGAAAAATTGCAGAGAACTACAGAAAAGTAAGGAAAACCATCTCCCTGTCATTGTCTTCATCAATGGGCTGAAGGGGAAAATTTTTTTAAATTCTCAAGAAAAATTAAGGAAGTTGCCATTAGAAGCTATGGTATTCTTTTTTTTTTTTTTTTTTAATGTTTTATTTATTTCTAGGAGAGAGAGAGACAGCGTGAGCAGGGGAGGGTCAGAGAGAGAGGGAGTCCCAGATTGAAACAGGCTCCAGGCTCTGAGCCGGCAGTCAGCATAGAGCCCGACGCGGGGCTCGAACCCACGAACCGCGAGATCATGACCTAAGCGAAAGTCGGACGCTTAACTGACTAAGCCACCCAGGCGCCCCAGAAGCTATGGTATTCTTAATAGAGCTTGAACTTAGTTTCGTTATGTCTGTTTTTTAAGTTTTGGTTGTTGATTTGAAAATATTAACATCATAGGGGCACCTGGGTGACTCAGTTGGTTAAGCATCCAACTTAGGCTCGGCTCAGGTCATGATCTCACAGTTTGGGAGTTCAAGCCCAGTGCCAGACTCTGCACTGACAGCACAGAGCCTGCTTGGGTTTCTCTCTCTCCCTCTCTCTCCACCCCTTCCTCCCCAAATAAATAAATAAACTTTAAAAAATATTAAAATCATAGGGTATTAGAGCTGAAACAGAATATCCTAGATCATTTGTTTCCTTTATCGCCATAGTATTATTAGTCACCTGGAGATTAAAAGCTCTAGCTCTATAGACCTGGCCTTGCCTTTGCTAATGCTGAACCTCAGTTTTCTCCTCAGTAAAATGAGGATAATTTTATATTATCTTAGGTTGGAAGTCATTTCACTGAAAGCCAATTCACTAAGAAGTAATTTTACCAAAGAGTACATTTATTCAATAAATGTAAGGTGAATTTTCTGTAAAGCAAGTATTTGGTAAATTCAACTACCTGATCATTTGGCAAATTAAGTTTTAGCAAATACCTGTTAGGCTTATTATATGGATTAAATGAGCTATTGCACACATACAGAAAGTGCTTACCAAAATGCTCACTAAGTCGTATCTATAATCCCTCTATCTATCTGACTTCAAGTCTTACGCATTCTCTCTCTGAATATTCTCTCTCTGAATATTCTCCACATAATTGGCCTTCTGTAGACTTTCACTATTTTTAGGTGGACTATTATAATAGTCATTTGATTGGCCTCTTGGCTCATTCCTCTCCAAACCTATTTTCTATACAACTGCAAGGGTGATAGATCACATAAATTTTAGATTATCATCTACAATATGGTATTTCACCTCTTCCATATATCCTTTAGCACCACTGGAGTCCTTATAGTTCTCTAAATACACATTTTTTTCTGGAAAAGCATCAAATTTCTCTGCTTTTGTCTTTCTAACTAGAATGTCTTCCCCCTTCTTATCTCATGTCAAAATTTTTATTCATCTTTCAAGTTTTAGTTAAAATGCCACTTCCCTTGTAAAGGTCTCCCTCATTTCTGCAAGCAAATTTAGGTGTTCTTTCCAGGCTTCCACTGTTTTTTGTACGTGATTCTGTTGTGACTCTTAGATTACTGTGGTTTATTAGTTTGTCATTCTAATAGACTGTAATCTCCTTGAAGAAAGATACCCTGTCTTTTTATCTTTTGTATACTAGCTCCATGTACAGTGACTAGAATAAGTCTTCAACATTAATGGAATTAAAAAGTTAAAAGATCTGGGGCACCTGGGGGCTCAGTCAGTTGAGCATCCCACTCTTGGTTTCAGCTCAGCTCTTGATCTCATGGTTCATGGGTTTGAGCTCCACATTGGGCTCTGCATGGACGGTGCAGAGCCTGTTTGGGCTTTCTCTCTCCCCCTCTCCAGCTTGCTCGCTCCCTTTCTCTCAAAAAATAAATAAACATAAAAATGTTTTAAAAAATTAAAAGATGTATTTATGACTCTACTGCCTTCCCACACCACCTCCATTTTATAGATCAGGAAACTGAGTCCCACAGAAATGAAGCTATTTATTGAGAACCCAAGTCTTCTAACTCCAGGTCCATTACTTTTACTCCTTACTGTAGAGAATCTTCTGAATAGTGTCTATATGCCAGTCCTTTCTGTTGTAGGAAACAGTCTGTCTTGTCCGTGTCTTTCCATTCACCTCTAATCTAGGGAATAAGCAGAAGGGCATAGTGATCTGGCAAAATTTATATTTTTCTTCAATTTATTTGGTTACTTTTCTTTTCCAGTAAATTCAGTGAAAGTCAAGATAAATTCTTTGTCCTCCCCACCACCAGAGGACATTTGGCAAAATGTCTGGACACATTTTTTTTTTTTTAATCACATCGGAAAGAGTGCTACCGATATCAAGTAGGTAAGTGTCCAAGGATGCAGCTGAATATCATATCATGCATAGGACAGCCCCCATAATGGGGAATTACCTGACTCCAAACAGTAGTGCCAAGTTTGATCTAGCCTAGTCTAAAGGAAGTTTTTACTAAGCCCTGCATCCACTCTGTTGCCTCTGTGTAACCATGATGGAAAAGATACTCATCCCCCTCCCAAAAGGGATTTGGAAGCCCTGTATGGCAAACTCTGGAAGCAATTGCTATCAACTGCACACCTTAGAAGACTTCATGCAGGTTTCCCCAGTGGATTCATAGTGCCTGCCTGGGTATAAGATAGGCACATAAATATGTATTGCCTGAATGATTAATAAAATATATTTTAATCAGAAGAATGGGGTTTTATTTTTTCTTTTTAAAGGGAAGTCAAATTAATCATTGTAAGAATTTCTGTTCTTTTTATTTCAGTTACAGGAAGAAGCAAAACTTTTTAAAAACAACTCTCAACTCACCCACTTCCATAAATTAGCAGTAATAGTTTTAAGGGAGAGACCAATGAGCCTATAAATTGAACATGATGTTTGCAGAACAAAAAATAAAAGAAGCTTTCAGAATAGAGTAGTATTAGACCTGATGCGTGAGCTCTCCAGGACCCTCATTTAAATTATATATCCAGAATTGAAACTGAGCATTTCTGATGGGTTACGGCTAGGCCATATGTGTGTAGGAAGAGACCAAACACACATAGACTAAGGTTAGATTACGTTCCCAATTTAACTAGTCAAGATACAGAATCCCGGAAGCAAGGTGTCTATATACAGCAGCACATCTCAGCGTAGTTTTCCCTGGTCCTAATGTCCCCACTGCACTTTTATACCTACAGTTTAAATCATATTCCAAGAAAACTTCCACTAAGAATCTTTACTAGTGACAGTGAACTCTCCTGGGATTTGGTGGTCATTTTACATCCTCATTCCAGGGTACAGGAAAGACTATCCTCAGATGTATAGATTAAGATCAACACTTCTATTTCTTTATTTTTCTCAATAAAATTTATTTTTCCAATCTTAAAGGTCTTAAATGCATAGTCTAGGAAAAATGGAAAACCATAAAGAACATATAGGATACTCAATCCTACCTGGAGGCAGTTATAATTAACATTTTAGTCCATTTTTCTTCTAGAAAATTTTTCTGTGACTATATTACTTAGCTGAAACAACTTCCCAGGGTTTTTAAAATTTTACATTATAGTAGAATCATTTTCCATACAGATTAAAAATCTTCATATCCATTGTTTTAATGGATACAGAATATACTGCACTATGGACATTTGATAGTTCACCATTTTCCCACTGTTGGCCAATAATAGTATTTCAGATTTTCCATTATAATAAATGTCCCACTGACCATTTGCTCCATTTTGGATCCTACCCTTAATTTCTCAAGGAACTTACTTTATAGTTTATTATTTGACATGAGTATCAATTCCTGGTGCATACTACGTTCCTTCTGTCTACCTCTTTTTGCCCACTTAATTCACTTTTTAGATTTCAGGTCAAAGACCACTTCTTTCAGGAAGTCTTCCCAAACTTTATATTTGATTATGTTTTCTGTTACATATTCTAATTGTGTTCCTTTTTTCCATAGCATTTACCTCTGGTTGTAATAATCTATTCATTTGTATGTTATTTAATTTCCCTTAGACTGCAATACATTCATTCTTTGGATAGCAGCGCTTATAAGGCTGTTATAAACACAGGCCGATTAATGGGATCTCATCCTGATCACTGACAAGATGGGTTAAAGCTTGAGACTGAAATACAATTAGTCCCGAAATACTGATGTGTCAGGCATTAGGCTAGGTGCTGGGAATATAGAAATGAGAACAACAGGCATGATTTCAGTCTTCATGGTCCTTATAGTCTAATGCAGCATTTGGCAAACTTTTCCTGTAAAGGGACAGATAATAAATATTTGGGGCTTTCAGGCTAAATGGCCTCTCTCACAACTACTCTGCCTTTGAAATGCAAAAGCAATCATCAACAATACATAAAAGAATGTTCCAAGAAAACCTGCAGTGGGGCTGGATTTGACACATAGGCTATTGTTTACTCTTGGTCTGTGGGACAAGACAGCCATTAAACAGTCATATGCAATGATGAATACTTCAAAAGAAAAGGAGGGAGGGGGCAATAAGGTCACATGGCAGAGCTGTGTAACCTAGTTTAGGGAGAAGAACAAAGACGTCCTTAAGTCTTTAGGGAAGGACTTTAAGATTTAAGGAAGAAGAGGAACTAACTGGATAAAGCAGGGGCAACAGACTCAGTGAAAGTCTGTTCAAAGTATAGAAAGAACAAGAATAGAAAAATTCATTCTGAAGCTTGGAGAGTGATAGGAAGAGGGAGATGCAATTGTGTAAGGATAAAGTATAGAGGGGAAAGACAGATTCAGAGTACTGAAAATTTCAAAACCTAATACTCTCTAGAGGAAGAGTTGCCCATAGGAAAGACTGAGAAGGAACAATCAATGAAGCGTATCAGTAGCAGGAAATTTAAGACCTTACAGACACTTGAATCTCCTCTTCCATCTGTATGTGTAGGATGTGTTGGTTGGGAGATATCAGCCTAACGGCTACATGAACCTCAGCGAACTTCTATACCTTTTGAAAGATGGGATGCATAAAAAGAATAGAGCTGAGAGCTGAATAAGGGGTGAGGGGGAGTGATAGAGTAGAGAAGAGGTAGTAAAGGAATCAGAAGTAAAAAGGATAGGAATACAGTGCTGGTTATATAGTAGGTGCTCAATAATTTTTTATGTAAATAAATGAAAGGATAACAATATAAAATCAAAGAATCCAAGAGGGAAAGGATTTCAATAACAGTTGGTCAATTGCTTTACATACTTAGGAGAGCAATTGCTCAAGGCTAAGTTTTCTTGGCTAACTGGGAAAAGATGCAGGTATAGACACAGCCACTCTTGATGCCCTAGTGCAGGATAAACCTGACCTTCAATTTCTACCTGTAGAAAAAGCTGACCTGGTTCTTTTCTTCCCTAAAGATTTCAGTGAGTAGGAACAGGGAACTTCCTGTGTCAGTACCGGCTCAAAATAGAATAGGGACAAGATTTCTCATAGATTACAATGACACTAGCTCAATTGTTATCTCTTCTCTCAGTCACCTATGTGAAACGTGTTTTATTACTTAATTCTAAACTTTTTGTATTGTTATTCACTTATTGATATATATAAATTCGTATGTTAGATGCTGTGAGTAATTACAACAATGTCAGACATGGCTCTGGGCTCAATTATTATGTAATTGGCCAATAAATTGTAAGCTTCTTGGTATTAGGAATCATATTTGACATTTCCTTTTTTATTCCTTGCACAGTATCAGACATATGGTTGGTACTATAGAAATAATTTGCCCCTACTCTCTGCAGTGCACCATTTGGTGACCAAATGGTGTCTATCTAGCCATTTCTGTCTGACTTGGACAAAACATGCCGCTTTCTGAGGGAATAATATTCTGAAAGCATCAGTAACAGTAATTTCAGCTTGTTGAAGGTGAAGGTTCTTTGTGTAAAGGTCAACCTGTCAGTAAATAGCCTGCCACCCTGTTCTTTCAAGATTATAAGAAACCTTTGTACGTGTATTTTTTTACCCTGAAAAAAAAAAGTAGTGGGAAGCTGTACCCAGTGATCTCACCAGATGTTTTCAAATCAGAACTGGGGCAACTGAGTTGTAATTTATGTTTTAAACATTTATTTTCACAAACTTGTGAGAACAGGGAATGGAGATTTTTCTTGCCTGAATTAGCAGGTTAATTTCATTCTCTATTCAATTTTAGCAAAATACTAAGCCAGCCCTAGGATGAAAATGTGAAACACAGGTTCTTACCAAGTCTGAAAAGTGGAGCAAAGGTTAGTCTTAAGAATGAAGGGAAACAGGGGCACCTGGGTGGCTCAGTCGGTTAAGCGTCTAACTTCGACGCAGGTCATGATCTCATGGTTTGTGGGTTCGAGCCCCACGTTGGGCTCTGTGCTGACAGCTACCTCAGAGCCTGGAGCCTGTTGCAGATTCTGTGCCTCCCTCTCTCTCTGACCCTCCCCTGCTCACGCTGTCTCTCCCTCTCTCAGAAATAAATAAAACATTAAAAAAAAGAATGAAGGGAAACATTACTCATTTCTCTTAAGCTGCTGCTTACTTCTGCAATAGTATGAACTGTGTTTAGACTGAAATCTCATAGATAAGGGGGGAACAGTGCCCTTTCTAGAATATCCAGTTCCCTATCCTAAGCATGTCAAAGTCTTTCAAGACTTAAAATATTAAAGACGGACACATGGATTACAGTCCTCTTGTTTCCCTTAACTGCTACGTTCATCCTGAGTGAATGCATCACCAAAATAGCCAGAATACCAGCCTCGAAGTTCCTTGACATCTCATCTCCAGTGATGTTCAGCCACTTGTTTCTGTTGCCACACCCTGGATCTTGTCATACACCCAGTCTGGTTCCCCTCTCACTCCGTAAGCGCAGACTTCACGTTCTCTGGCCCCAGCATTCATCCCAGCTCTCTCACTCCATTCCTCCCAGTACGTCATTCTCAGTTCCCTGATGTCTCCAGCGTTCTTCCTCTCTCTATGGTAGCCCCTCGTCCTCAGGTTTCTCTGACATGACACCTCTAATCCAGACTTCTCTCTTTTTTCTCCCTATCAGCCCTCTCCTGCCTTCACTCCCTTTGATTTTTTGCTGCATTCTATCTTAAATTGCCAGTCTCTTGCCAGAAGCCTCCTTTGCCCTGCTTGCTCTGCTGTCACTAACCTGGCAAAACACCAGCTCTAACCCAGGTTGCTGAGTGCACCCAGTTAGGAAAGAGTCGCACAGCTGTGTAGATTGGCCTTTAACACTGCACATCCAGGACCACAGACCAGTTAGGTCACTGTGTCCATGTTGTTGGGAAGGGAAAGTTATCCTTAGGATGCACTAGACTCTACTCCGTATGCCAAAGTACAGTTGTAATAAACTCTCTTTGGTCTATCCCAAATTAGTAATAGGCTGAATAATTTCAATTGTCATTACCTTCTCCCTGACTCTCTATCATAGCTTTTGTGCTTCATTTCCTGTTTTAACTTTATAGCTTTGGATCTAGTTTATCCAGTAAGGTAAATTTCTAATGTTTTTTAAATTAATATTTGACCAGTCCAAAAGGACATGTCTTAAACATTATGGGATAAAGTAATGACTGATGGAAAATCACTCCCATAGATCATAACCCTTTTTAACAAGGCTTTTGTGAATCTAAGTAATCTCTAGGTCAGGGGCCTTAGGCTCAACTCCCTTGAGTCATTTCATTCTTGCCTTTCCCAGCTTCCCCCTTCCGTCATTTTTGATCCCACAAATTTTCTAAAAACGGACACCTCCTTTTTCAGCAAGCGACAGAGAAAACAGTGCTGCTTGGGTGGAGAATAGTAGTGGGTACTGTTTCCAGGTACAGGTCACTTATTGAATGGCAGTAGCATACTGGTTAAGCGTGCACGCTCTATGGCCCAGTTTCTGTACTTACTTTCTGTAACTTTGGGCCAATTACTCTCCGTGCCTCAATTTTTCCATCTGTGATATATAGACGATAATACTAGTACCTACCTCCCAAAGTGGTTGTGAAGATTGAATTCCATATAGTAAATGAGTTAATACCTTAGAACTGGTAAGCACTCAATAACTGTAAGCTATTATTCATAATTTAGAGGCAGCTTCTCTATTTCCTAAAATACCTTTATTCATTACAAAAGAGACTAATGATGAAAGGTAGGAGCTATTAAAATCCCACTGATTGGATATAAAAAGTAGATTTTTAGAATTAAAAAAGACTCAAGAATTATTTAGGCCAATGGTTTTTAACCAATCCTATGCATCAGAATCACTTATGAAGTGTTGTAAAGCTCCAGTTACCGAGGCCCTCCCTTCTCACATCTACCAAGTCAAAATAAAATGTCCACAGGCAATCACAATGCAGGCTTCCTTGCCAGAACCACTGAAGTAATTCAAGTCTTTATATTTTATGATGAGGATACTGAGACTTTGAGAGAATAAATGACTTGCCTAAGACCTCATTTAATAGGTAGGATCAAGGTCACCTAGCTCCTGGATAAGTGCTTTTACTATTCTTCTATGTTCCCTGCCAAAATATATTAACTTTCCAAGGAACTATTATGGGAGTTTATCAGGAAGAATAATATAGGCTTGAAAAGTGTACTTTATTCATCGTTTAATTCAAAATAACAAAATTTATTTTACAATGCATGCAAAGGACTATTGCACATTTACAATAAGATTTAAAGTGAATTTTGCTGTGCTTTTCATGTGGACATTAGTCTTTGCCACAATGCTTGCTGCTAATTAGTACAAGGAAACACTGTGTGTGGCAGAGAGCTGTTCAACCCAGCCTCACAGACTGAAAGCAAACAAATGCTTTATAGGGAAAGGTTGGTGTAGGAATTAAGCTTTTTAGCATTCTCAGTAATAAAATATGCATTTTTTATAAATAGGATTTTTTTTTGTTTTACGTTTTAAGTTATTTTTAAACCTTTGTTTAGACTTTTCTAGTCTGTGAATAGTTAGTGTAGAAAAAAAATCAGTTATTAGATACAGCTTTCTTATTGGAGCTTTATTCATTGATATTTTAAAAGTCTAAAATAGTTAGCAAAAACAGGGGCGCCTGGGTGGCTCAGTCGGTTGAGCGTCCGACTTCGGCTCAGGTCATGATCTCACAGTTCGTGGGTTCGAGCCCCACGTCGGGCTCTGTGCTGACAGCAAGCTCAGAGCCTGGAGCATGCTTCAGATTCTGTGTCTGCCTCTCTCTCTCCGACCCTCCCCCGTTCATGCTGTCTCTCACTCTCTCTCAGAAATAAATAAAACATTAAAAATAAATTTTAAAATTAATAAAATATATAGCAAAAACATTCTGAGTTCTTGTGTTTGGTATTGGGTACTATGATACTATATCTCTTAAAATATATATATTTTTTACCGTATTATATGGAGGAATCAAAAAATGCATTAGAACTTGGATGTGAACTTATGCAAATGTGTGAAACAAATTAAAATGACAGGGCAGAAGCAAGAAAATGAAGCTCAAATGAAATCTACCTCTCAAAGCAGGTCTATTTATATTTCACTTCATTTGCTATTATAAATTTGTTTCCATGTATTTCTTTGCTATAAATGGTAATTGGCTGCCCACTCAACTTCTGACTCCTAGGCAACTCCATTTTGCTAATAAACCACTCATTTTATTTCCATAAATGCTCTACAAGCCCCTAAAAGAAGTCCACCATTCCAGATCCCCATCAACCTAATATTAAACTACTGTTGCTTCTACTGTGTCTTCACCCGATTCCAAATCCTGTGCTTTACACTTCAAGTCAGGTTTGGCCTTGGAACCTTTTTACTTGATGCTTATTTTTGGTTTGTTGGCCCTTGACTCTGTGCTCAATCTGATCATCTTTGGTTTAGACTCCCCTTGACTTCCAAGCTGCCAAGATTTATACCCCTTGATTCCAGCAGTTCTGGAATTCCTAGCATAGCCACTGACTGCTGCCTCAAGGAGACCAGTCCCAAATACTAGCCCATATTATAAACATCCATTTATTCATCTACTCAACAGATTTCATTCATCACTACTATGTGTAAACCACCAGAGTAGTTTCTGGGTGAATATAGAAGATTAATTAGCGATAGAAAGCTCTTAAAATTGGGTAGGACAAATAGACAAGTATATAGTGATAATTTAAGACTGTATGTGTTCAACTCTTAGGAAGTATGTATACACATAAGACATCAGTTAACAAAAGCTTCAAATTTCTAACCAGGGAAAGAGAGATACAGAGTACGAGGGGACAAAACCGAAAGAGCCTGGGGTGGTGGGGCATGGATTTAAAAAGGCTTGAGACTACTGACGGGTTAACAGACTTTGAAGGAAGGGTAGGATAAACCCCATGGGAGAAAGGCATCCCGAAAAGTCGAACTAAACCAACAGCAACAGAAAAAGTATGTTATGTTTAAAAAACATTTATCTGGAGCAACTGACAGTATAAGTAGAAATGGAAGAAAGCCTGGAAGAACCGGTTGGAACCGGATTATCATGGCAAGCTTTGAGTCCGGAGTAGTGTAGAGCTGGCAAACATATAGTGGGAAGTCAGAAGGTTTCAAGCAGGAAATGATAACTGGCTTGATGAGCAGTGGTACAGGAAGGAGTTGGCAGTGAGGAGATAGGCAGGCAGAGACTGCAGACCGGGAACTCAGGAGACTACTACAGTCATCTGAAGTAGGGGGCCCAGAGATGAAGACTTCTTCGTCTCATTCAGTGCCTGCTGAGAGCTAGGTGCCGGCCATGCAATGAGGACGAGTCTATGTTGTGAGGGGGTTTTCAATCTAGTGGGACGTTGATCTTTTAAAGGCTCCTAGAGGGGTCTCTATTTTGGGACCACTTCTGGCCCTTGCCTGGTTACTAGGGAATTAGGTCCTCATTTAACAATAAAATGTATTCCCTACCTTTTAAAACTACGTTTCCATTTTATGAGTCTGCTAAGGCGGAAGTATCCCATCCACTTGCACGTAAAGAAAAGCAATTTATTACTTAAAACAAGATAAGACAGGAACACTACCAGACAAGGCAAAGAAGAAAATGACATGTGTTTTAAAGAGATAACTGACGTTGATGTGGAGAATGAGTTGGAGGTTAGATTAGGGGCAAGAAAACCAGTTAAGAGGTTGTTGTAGTAATCCACTCGCTTGATTGTGAGGGCCTGAAGAAAGACCGTATGAAAGACGAGCAGTCTGTTGGTAGCTGCTTCCACTACTTTCTATCCCTGCCCCGGGACAACCAAGGGATGGGTAGGGACCTTTCATTTGGAATTGATTCTTGAACAGAGGGACTCAAAGAACACAAGAGACACTGTTTACTTTTTCAGATTTAGAGGAAATGCTCCTACTGTCAAGTAGTCTGTTTTCTGGTTTCCTTATTTGGAGCGTGAACCTGCCTTCACATTGTTTCTGTGAGCTCCCTGATAAATTCTTGGTTTTGTTTCAGCTAGCCCAAATTGGTTCCCAGGGCTTACAATTCAAACAAACAGTAAACAAAAAAACCTAACTGACCCTGTATGTGATGTTTGAGGCAACTTTGGGTAACCAGGTGGAGAATTTCATAGGAAATATGAAATTAGAATAGTCATTCTCAAAGTCATGCATCAGCATCACCTGAGAACTTGTTAATAAGGTAAATTCTCAGGCTCCGCTCCAGACTTACTGAATATGAAACTCAGGCAGCGGGGCCCTAAAAACCTGAAGCTTGGTATGCCCTTTGAGTGAATCTAATGCACACTACAGTTTGAGAACCAATTCAACCAGAGCTTGGAAGGAGATTTGGGGTGGACATAAAGATGTGTGAGTCAAATGTATGATAGTTACTGTTGGGGGAATGAATAAACATAGACCATGTAATCAAAGACAGTGAGACCAGTGCAGTACAATCAGGGAGGGGGAAACTTAACAGAGGTGCCAGGTGCTATACAGAGGCCAAGGTGGATCAGGACAGAGTCAAAGCTATACGAGCGCCCATTAGGAGGTTTTCGGTGTCAATTAAGAGAAGTGGTATAGATAACAAATTAAGTGGTGAGAGAGCAGAGGCAAGGAAGGAAGGAAGGAAGGAAGAAAGGGAAAGAGAAAGAAAGAAAGAAAGAAAGAAAGAAAGAAAGAAAGAAAGAAAGAAAGAAAGAAAGAAAGAAAGAAAGAAAGAAAGAAAGAAAGAAAGAAAGAAAGAAAGAAAGAAAGAAAGAAAGAAGAAGGAAGGAAGGAAGGAAGGAAGGAAGGAAGGAAGGAAGGAAGGAAGGAAGGAAGGAAGGGAGAGAGAGAAAACTTTTTACAGCAGTTCAGGGGTGCAAGAAAGAAAAATTAGAATCGTAAGGTCAAGAAGAGTTTTTTCAGGGTACATGTTTCAGATAGCTTTTGCTGTATAACCAACCCTCGAAAACGGTGGCTTGAGACTGTAATTATAGCTCGTGCCTGAGGGTTGGCTGGTCTTAGTGGGGCTTGCTTGTACATCTACAAGCCTACTGGGGGGGGCTTTGCTCAATGCTTGACGCGATTTCACCTGTCATCCTCCTCCTTTCTGGCTTACGCTGGCATACTCTTCTCATGGAGGTGGAAAAGTTTTAAGAAGACCAGCAGAGATACACAAGACCCCTTGAAACTCAGATTCCAAACTGACATGCTGGCACTTCTGCCTCATTCTAATAACCAGATCAGATTATATGGCTACATACAGATTCAAAGAGTGGGGAAGTAGAATTTACCTTTGTAGAGAAATTGCAGAGTGACACGGCAAAGGGCATGGGTGGGCTCATGGAGGGGTGTAGAATCCCTACTATAGTAGGGATGACCCGAGCATTCTTGAAAGTAGAAAAGAAGGACTGTGTAGAATGAAGAAGAAAGTGAACTAAGGAGAGAGACCAATACCATAGCTCAGAGAATTAACCTTTGAAAAAAGGAAGGGTACTAGGAATGGAAAGAAGGAAATTTGATTGGATTGGGTTTAGCAAATTAAAATATATGATGCCAAGTAAAATTTGATGTTCAGATAAACAATGAACAAATTTTTAGTATTAAAATTGTGTATTAATATGTTCTGTACAATATTTGGTAGGCTCTCAGTACATAGTTTGCTGAGGTTTTTTTTTATTTTACATGCCATTTAAATATTTCTATAATGCAATATTTGGTACATACTTATACTAAAATATGATTCCTTGTTTATTTGGAACTCATTTAATTGGGCATCCTATATTTTATCTGGCAACTCTACTTTGGATGAGTTTGAAGTAAATCCATAGTAAGATAATCTACAAAGGGATAGATAGGTGCGTTTGGGGATTTAATTCTGGAAGAAGTTGGGAACAGCTGCTGTGGATGCTATAAAGTGTCAACAAAAGGATTGCCGAGCAGCAGTGAAGGCCCACTTAGCAACAGGAAGCGTGACTCTTTCTTGGATTAAATCAGCAGTAATGTTTCACTGTTAGGAAGCAGTAGTAACAGAGATTGCTGGTACAGGCCACCACCTTGGTTTGACTTCAGTAGGAGAGGCCAGGGCAGGAGTCTGGGGGTATAAATGAAATGACTAGGGGTCCAAGTTGTATGTGGAAGCAGGTGAAACCAGAAGGTGAATTGGGAAGCAGAAGGTGAACAGTGAGTCAGAAAGGTATTAGGAGGTGGAAGTTCACAAGGAAATGGAATTTCTGTAGAAGAATAGTTGGAAGAGTAGTTCTGTGTGATAATAAGGTTTAAAATCCAACTTCAGGGGCACTTGGGTGGCTCAGTCAGTTAAGCAACTGACGCTTGATTTCAGCTCAGGTCGTGATCACGCAGTTCATGGGTTCAAGCTCTTCCTCTCTCTCTCTCTGCCCCTCCCTCCCCCAAAGTAAGTAAACATTTTAAAATAAAATAAAGTGTTTGTTTATTTTCAGAGAGAGATTGATAGAGCATGTGAATGGGGAAGGGCCAGAGAGAGAGGAGAAAATCCCAAGCAGGCTCCACGCTGTCAGCATAGAATCTGACACAGGGTGGGGCGCCTGGGTGGCTTAGTCGGATAAGCGTCCGACTTTCGCTCGGGTCATGATCTCGCGGTTCGTGGGATCGAGCCCCGCGTCGGGCTCTGTGCTGACTGCCAGCTCAGAGCCTGGAGACTGTTTCAGCCTGTGACTCCCTCTCTCTCTGACCCTCCCCTGCTCACGCTGTCTCTCTCTCTCCTAAAAATAAATAAAACATTAAAAAAAAATTTTTTTAAAAAAAAAGAATCTGACACAGGGTAAACTTTTTTTTTTAAAGTAAAAATAGAGGCACCTGGGTGGCTCAGTCGGTTAAGCATCAGACTTCGGCTCAGGGCGTGATCTCACAGTTCGTGGATTCAAGCCCCGTGTCGGGTTCTGTGCTAACAGCTTAGAGCCTAGAGCCTGCTTTGGATTCTGTGTCTTCCTCCCTCCCTGCCTCTCCCCCACTCACACTCTGTCTCTCTCCATCTCTCTCTCTCTCAAAAATAAATAAACATTAAAAAAATGTAAAAATAAAATCCAGTTTCACATTACAGCACTGGCACTAAATGAAAAGCAAGAGCTCTGCAGACAAGGTAACTAGTTTTGCGTTCTGTCTGTGTAATCTTTAACTTTTCTATGCCTTAGCTCTCCGTACAATAGAAATAATAATAGTTCTTACCTCTCAGGGATCTTGTGGGGATTAAGTAAAAAACCATATGAAGAACCTAGAAGAGTATGTCTGATACACAGTAAACCTTCAAATGTTGGCTGTGTTTTATTACTTTACATACTACTTACATGCATCTATAATCAGTAAATATGAGTGCTCTAGAGATATCATCTTAAAGACAAATGGCAATCATACGTAGTATGTTTTCCACCATAGCTAACAAATTCTATGTTTGGTAAATACACAGTTAGCTACCTATTGAAGTTGGGGCCCACAAAAAACCTTTACCATTTACAGTTGTTGTTGTTGTTTTACTGTTACTACAAGAAAATAATTACCATGCTCAAATTATATCTCTCTCCTCATTTCCCTATAGGTGACCATGCTTTGGGATTTTCATAGTTTGAGTTAATTCCTCTGGGCTCCGCCACCCAGCGAGTTAAACAGGACAAGATTCCTCCCAGGGGCTTGTGGTTCTGGGAATGTGAGCAGCTTGTTTTCATGAGATCTGCACCCTGACTTGGCCTACTGTTAGGAGTTGTTGTGTTGGTGGTTGTGTTGTTTTTAGCTGTTTCTTCCATCTTACACAGTTATTTGTATATAAACACTTTTGAAAAGTAAATGTTTAATGGGGATGTTTTGCTTATACAAAGATAAATTAAAACTGTTTTAAAGTAATTACATGTGTCATATTTTTCTCTTTTGAAATAAATGAAAGTATTAATTCATATTGTCTGAAAAGAAAATGAAGACGGAGGAAACAGCCATGCTCCTAATGTTTTAAAGGAAGGTAATTTTATTCTCTGTTTGAATGGAGCCTTCTAAGGAATGACGAGAGCCTCATACACAGTCGACTTACATGCATTCTTTATCTTTAAAAGGAAGCAGAATAGGATCATTGAGTAAGTCACATGTGTTCACAGCCTTGTCTGGTGTAATCATATACTACACAAACACATTATTCTCTAGTCAGAAGGGTAAGGGGACATTTGAAACAGGACCTGCCCTTGTGAAGACCTTTTTTTGTTTAAACAATAGCGCAGTGAGAGACCACACAGTAGAAGATAACAGAAAATATCTTCCATGCTTCCCTTCACCTTTTACTTTCTCATTCTCTTTTGTTCTCTAAGGACGTCTGTTGTAACGATTATTCTGTAAAACTCATAGGTACATGGCAGAAGGCATATCATACTGCATGTATTATTTTGTCTACTATAATTATTGCTCTTTTATATCATGCCATTATAGGTCTTTAAAATATTTTGTTTATAAAAGTATGAAAGGATGTTACAGAAAATTTGTTAGTTGACTGCAGATATCTAAAGAGTAAATATTTTAACTCTGAATTTAATAAAATTTTATCTTAGGAAGTCTAATAGACTTTTATTAAGCTACATTTTAAAGAGATAAACGTGATAAGAGAGAGATGCTTAAATCTGAATTTAATTTTCCTTTTTATATTAATTATAATGGATTTTTAAAAATGTCATACTTAGGCATTTGAAAGATATTGTTAATTATAAACAAAAGTGACGTGAGATTTTGGAGGCTTTAAAATAGGTCCACATTTGAAATAGTTTCAATGTTTTGATAGCTGGTTTGCTGTCTATGTAATGGATGCAATTAGAAATCCAAGTTTAAAAAAATTTCTTTTTAATTATTTTAATTCAAGTTTTTACCTTTTGTTTAATGTTTATTTATTTATTTTGAGAGAGTACGTGCATGTGCACCCGTGTGGGCCTAGGGCAGACAGAGAATCCAAGCAGGCGCCTCACTGTCAGTGCAGACAGAGCCTGGGTCAGGGCTCAAGCTAACAAATCACGGTGAAATCATGACCTGAGCCAAAATCAAGAGTCAGATACTTAACTGACTGAGCCACCCCAGCGCCCCACATTTTTACTTCTTATTCGGGGTTTTAATATTGCCTCCTAATTTTGCCCTAGGTTAATCCTTTGAGAATTTTGAAATGTATATTCCGAAAGGTTTTTTTTTTAATCCTTTTTACTATAAAAAATTTCAAACATATGCAAAAGTAGAGCAAATAGTATATGAACCCCCAAGTTATATTTGAGCTTTAAGTGATATATTAATATAGGTACCACGTTTATTAATGCAACGGATGTTCAGGAACTCAAGAAATGATTGTGGCCTAGTGCACCCTTGAAAGATTTGTATAAATCAAATTTTTAAAAAATATCCAACCATTTTCCAACCTATGACAGATTGTATTTCAAATGTTTGTTGATGGTCAGCCAATTTTTGGACCTCCAAATATGATTCTCATAGAAATAATCTAAAATGACTATTTGCTTTTCAGGCCAACTCTCAGTAATTCCTAATTTACCTTAAGGGAAGCCCATGTACCTCTTTTAACATTGTTTCAATGTGAAAATACTTCCTTTGCAATTGGAATGCTACAGAGCACTGCCACCCATCTTCCCTTCTGCTGAGTATGGGGGATAGGAAAGTGGGGAGTCAAGTGCCTGGGGTGGAGATGCATGTCCATGTGGGTTCTTGATTCTCGCCACAAAACCAGTGGGAACTCTGAGAAGGTAGGAGGGTGTGGGGGTGAGAGTGCACTCTATACATACCATTCTGAATTTACTTACCTTTTTTTCTGCTAGTGGAGTTTGTGCTTTTTTTTTTAAAGGACTTTTATTTTTAAAAAATTAAAAAGAAACCTTCCTTTATAAAATGAATATTTCCGTGTTGTATCTAAAGTTTATATTTTACAGACTTTTAAAACTAGGCTTCTGGGGCGCCTGGGTGGCTTAGTCGGTTAAGCGTCCGACTTTCGCTTAGGGCATGATCTCGCAGTTCGTGGGTCCGAGCCCGGCGTCGGGCTCTGTGCTGACTGCCAGCTCTGAGCCTGGAGCCTGTTTCGGAGTCTGTGACTCCCTCTCTTTCTGACCCTTCCCTGCTCACGCTGTCTCTCTCTCTCTCTCTCTTTCTCTCTCTCTCTCCCTCTCTCTCTCTCTCTCCCTCTCTCTCTCACTCCTAGAAATAAATAAAACATTAAAAAAATTAATTAAAACTAGGCTTCTGATTACTTCCTTGTCTCTGACAGAGGAAAACTATTTTCACTGCTGAGATATACCTAAGACAACAAGAAAAGATTCCTGACTACTAGAACAGAAAAGTGGAATACAAACATAAGCATCAAATTGTCAATAAGCTAAAATCAGGTTGTTGAAATAATGTTTATAGTGAACCTATTGAGGAGCCTGAAATTAAGTCCTCCATTAGAAACAACCTCAGGCTGCATATAGTCCAGTTCCAGGAAAAGCCTCAGCTGAAGCCACTCTCGGACCGCCCTCGGATCTGCCAATCAAAAGAAATGTGTAACATTCCTGTAGTCTTGGAGACGAGTCAGGGCTGGGAACTGCAGGTAGTTACTTTGTACAAAATAGCCAGTCATTCGCCACTTGCATAAGCCCCACGTAGATCCTCTGAGCCCACCTCACCTCATAATTGGTCATTTTCAAAAGATTCTCAAAGGTCATAATTGGGTCCCACCAAAAGTAACTGACGCCTCGCAGATACTGAATAGTCAAAACTGTTACTATGAGTATTGTACAATTATGATTGGTGCTTATGTAATGATGCAAAACGTACAACGTGTGCACGGTAACACCCCCACCCTTACCCCATAAAATCCCTGCTCCCCACTGTTCGGGGCTCCACTTCGCTGCGGCTGCGACGGGAGACGGGTGAATCCCTGCTCGAGCTTATAATAAAGACCCTTTTGTACTTGCATCGGTGCCGGCTCCTTGGAGGTCTCTGGTGACTCGCAATTCGGGCAAAACACTATAGTAGTAAGTTTTAGAGTATCTGGGAATGACGGACAAAGCAGAAAGATGGGCTCTGATGCTTTCATCGTGCCAACCTATACTCACTCTCCTGCAAATTGACCTTAAATTCTTATTCTTCCATAACACTTCTCTAAGCAAGAACTTGGAGCCACAGAACTGTGCTCATCAACTTCTCCTCCTTTTGTACACAATATGAAATAAGAAGGGAAATGGAGCGGGCGCCTGGGTGGCTCAGTCGGGTAAGCATCCATCTGACTCTTGATTTCAGGCCAAGTCATGATCTCACAGTTTGTAAGTTCGAGCCCTGTGTCGCGCTCCATAGTGACAGTGTGGAGCCTGCTTGGGATTCTCTCTCCCTCTTTCTCTCTCTCTCTCTGCCCCTCCCTCTCTGAAAATAAACTTTTTTTTTAAAAAAGAGAAATATAGAGCAAGTGCTTTATAAATAGAGCAACAGAGTCAAGATCCAACAAGTGTGGAATAGCTGAAGACAAGACCAGCTCAGAGTTAGGAGCTCCAAACCTGACAATGTTCCCTAAGCCCGAGACAGTCGTTTAACCTCCCAAGATAGTAAAATGAATGACTGGAAAGAATCAGCCCTATTATCTGGAAGTCCCATCTGTGAATTGTCACTCTAGACCCTGTAGAGTCTTTAAATGCTAGCATGGTGTGACTGTTATCCCATCAGCTAAGTTAGGCTCCATGTGTATACTTGTGAGCGCTTGACAGCAGGCCCCGAAAGCTAGCTAGCCTCATTTCCAGAGGGAGGAATGTCAGTGCTTTTAAGTACAAAAAGAACCTGGCATACTTTGTGATGCATCCACTGAAAGTCTCACAGCAGGATATAGCATAGCTTCACCATTGACCCATTCTCCCATCAGATAAAGGGGGCCTACTGTGTGTTAAGTACTGCAGTATTGAGGCACTTTACTTATGTTACTATATTAATCCCCACAGTAACCCTGAGGATGAGGGTATTGTCCTCATTTTACAGTTGAGGAAATTTCCTAGGAACATTGGCGATGGAGCTAGTGAATGGTAAAACTGCATTCAACCCTGGAATGAGGGGAATGAACTATAGGTCCTTTATTTAAACCTGCCCACTAAGGGGGTACCTGGGTGGCTCAGTTGGTTAAGCATCCGACTTCAGCTCAGGTCATGATCTCACGGTTTGTGGGTTCAAGCCCCGTGTTGGGCTCTGTGCTGACAGCTAGCTCAGAGCCTGGAGCCTACTTCAGATTCTGTGTCTCCCTCTCTCTCTGACCCTCCCCTGTTCATGCTGTCTCTCTCTCTCTCAGAAATAAAGCATTAAAAAAAATTAAAAAAAAAAAAAAAAAAAACCTGCCCGCTAAGGTAGCTAAGGAGAGAAAACCAAGGAAGTTTCTATGCAGTTAGCTTTACACTCACCAGCAACTCCAAGAACTCTGGCTCCGCTGCCTGTGAGACCTGGACCCTTGCAACGCACAGAGCTGGCTCATTTCTCCAAGGCCTCCCCACCCACACACAAATTCAGGGTAAGCCTGTCCTCTCCCAGCCCTTCTGAAGTCCCAGGAGAATGGTCTGCAGCTTTCACAAGGCTCCTGCCACAAGAAACCCAGTCCCGTCTAACCCAGATGAGGAAACTCGGGAGGTTGGTATTAAGACTCCGTTCCAGAAGAACCCATCAAGTGTGAAGCCCCTCCCTGCCTACCGGGGGTACTGAGAGTGCCGGAGGACAAATTCCCCTGCCAACCAGTGCAACTCAGGGAAAAGCCTGCTTGAAGGTGGTAGCTCACGAGGAATAGCAGTAAAATGCTAGGATCTGGAGTTGTCAGACTTCTGCATCAGTAACTTCTCCAGTGACTTCAAGGATGGTTACTTCTAGATCTCTGAATTACTAACTGCTGATGAAGGAGGGTACAAATTTAAGGTATCAGGGTCAGAAACTCCCCAAAATAGCAGAGAGCTGTTCTCAAGGTGTGTTTCTGGGATCAGCAGTGTTAGCCTCACTTGGGAACTTGTTAAAAATACAAATTATTGGGCCCCATCTCAGACCTCCTGAGTCAGAAGTGGGAGCTAAGAATCTGTGTTTTAACAAACCATCCAGATAATCCTGATAGACACAAAAGTTTGAAAACTATTGGCCTAAGAAGATGAAGGAGAATATCTAGGTCTCCACATTAACCTAGAATTCACCTAAACCCCTGCCTGGGGCTAGAGTCTCCCCTCCTGCCCCCCCCCACCCCCCCCCCACCGCCCCATCCCGTCCCAACTCTAACCAATGCTACAGTTCAGTGGTTAGTGATTATACTCTCCCAACCAAGACTACTATCTAGTTGCTCATTATTTTCCTTGAAAGCTCCTAGGAAAATTTTGGGCAGAGAGCAGATGATCAGTAATGACTGAATTGAAATTTTAAAACATTATTTATAATAGGGAAATTGAAAATAAATGTCTATTATAGAGATTGGATTAAAAACAAATTCTAGGGGCACCTGGGTGGCTCAGTTGATTAAGTGTCGAACTTCAGCTCAGGTCATGATCACATGGTTCATGAGTTCCAGCCCAGTGTCAGGCTCTCTGCTGTCAGTGCAGAGGCTTCTTCGGACTCTCTGGCCCTCCCCCTCCCCCCGCCCCTCTCCTGCTTGCACACTCTCTCTCTCTCCCTCTCTCTCTCTCTCTCTCAAAAATAAATAAAGGTTAAAAAAATTCTATGAGGATTGAGTCCAACACTGACTCATGCTACGTTTACTATATTCTTACTGCCTAATACAATGTATATATTCAGTATTTGTTGACTGAATGAATATATTTTCATATGCATTCAATTCCTGAAGTACAATGTGGTTTAAAAAAAAAAAGGTTAGCAATCCCACTCCTGCGTATTTACCCCAAGACCTGGAAGTCAATGTTTATAGCAATTCTATTCATAATTGCTCAAACAACAAAGAATCCAAATGGTCTTCACCTGATGAGTGAATCAGGCAGGGACTGCATTTTGGGAAGTAATTAAAGGGACCTTATTTTATATGCTACTGTTTGAATCATTTTTCTTTTTTTGAGAGAAAGAAAAAGAGAACATGAGTTGGGGAGGGGCAGAGAGACTCTTTTAAGCAGGATCCACACCCAGTGTAGAGCCCTACACAGGGCTCTATCCCACCACCATGAGATCGTGACCTGGGCCAAATTCAAGACTCAGACACTTAACCGACTTAGCCACCCAGGTGCCCTGTGAATATTTTAAATAATTTATTTATGTATTATACAATTAAGAAATAAACAACGTTTTAGAGACTGGAAGGATAAACACCCAAAATGTTAATAGTAGTTATCTCTGGTTGGTGAGATGACAAGTGGTTTTTGTTTTCCTTCTTCTTGTTTGTAGTTTCTAACTTTTCAGTATAAACAAGTTATGCTTTTGTACCTAGAAAAAAACAAGTTACTTCTAAAAATGGGAGAAGGGGGTGCCTGGGTGGCTCAGTTGGTTAAGCATCCCGCTCTTTATTTCAGCTCAGGTCATGATCTCACAGTTCATGAGATCCAGCTCTGCATCAGGCCTTGTGCTGACAGCACAGATCCTACTTGGGATTCTCTCTCTCTCTCTCTCTCTCTCTCTCTGCCTGGCCTTCCCCCTGCTCGCTTGCTCTCTAAATACATACATGCATACATACATACCTTTTTTTTAAATAGGAGTGGAGGGAGACCTGGAAGCATACTGACTCTTAAAAAAAATGTATACACAGGGCACCTGGGTGGCTCAGTCAGTTAAGCGTCTGACTTCGGCTCAGGTCATGATCTCATGGTTTGTGGGTTCGAGCCCCGCATCAGCTCTGTGCTGACAGCTAGCTCAGAGCCTGGAGCCTGTTTCAGATTCTGTCTCTCCCTCTCTCTCTGACCCTCCCCTGCTCACGCTCTCTCTTTCTCAGAAGTAAATAAAAACATTTTAAAAAATGTATACAAATGAGAAATATGACTATTGTAAGAATATTCAAAAGTAAGTATCACTGAAAAAAGAATTTGGATATACCTTCTAGAACAGTGCTTCTTAAAGTCCACACATATCACCCATAGTGCTTGCTGGGATGTAGATTCTCATTCTAAGAATCTGTGTTTCTAAGAAGCTCCCACATGATTCCACTGCTCCTGGTCCACAGAGGACTTTGAGTATCAAGGCTCTAAAACTACACTGCCAAGAAAGCAGCCACTAATTAGCCATATGTGGCTATTAAGTCTTTGAAATGATGTGGCTATTAAGTCTTTGAAATGTGGCTAGTCAGAATTGAGACGTACAAATGTAAAATACGCACTGGCTTTTGAAGACTTAACACATACACAAAAAGACTATGAAACACCTTAACAATTATTTTATATTAAGTATATGTTGAAATGATTTTTTGGACCTATGGTGTTAAATAAATAGATCATTAAAATTAATTTCACGTTTCTTTTTATCATTTGAATGGCTACTAGAAAATTTTAAATTACGTTTGTGGTTTGTATTTTTGTTTTGTATTATATTTTTATTGGCTAGCACTGATCTAGAATAACTATTAACAGGATTTTACTTCACTCTTGGTCTAAACTCACCAGCATAATGGAGGAAAAGGATTCACACCCCATGAGTGACCAAATTGGCAACCTTTGTATATGCACAGAAACATTCATAGGAAAATCTAAAGGTAGAGTTGAGACAAATAGAAATCATAACATTCTGGACCAGGTAGGAAACTTTGAGGTCATCAAACTCCCTGTGTTATGGAATCCTTTATCAGTTTGACAAAGATGGATTCAGTACTTCATATCTGTAAGTGCCAAATAGATACTTACATGGTAGGTGAGTGACTACAGCGAGGTTCCCCTGAAGAAGCCAAGTATGAGAGCAGCGGTCTGTAGCACGACCCCCTGAGGCATGTTGACAGAGGACTCACAAACGCAGAGGCCAACACAGACTCCATTTTCCTGAGGAAGAATCAGATAAGCTCTGCATGTAAGGCCTTTTTGGGCTGGTTCTAAGTTTCCCCAAGTTTCATAGCTTCTGTTTGGTATTAATGATGCAAATGAGGCTTCAGGGTTAGCTATTATTTAAATAATCAACCTAAGGCATGCTGTCCCCTCTCCTCTTTCACACAAAAGACATTGTTACCAGAAAGCAAAGACGTTTAGAAGAAACTTTGAAACTTTGAACGTGGTTGATGGCGGCAGAGTGAAATTCAGAGCGTAGCCGCAGCACCATCAACCTTCAATTACGTGTGCAAATGAGGAGCAAGAAGTGCTGAGGTGATTAAAAGCTATGAATAAAACAAAAAGTTCATTTTAGTGATTATTTTTTAAATGTATTTATCAAGAATAGCTTACACCAGAGACATCACAGCTGAAATCTGTTCTTATCTGAGTTACATTTCCTTTCTGTGATGGAATGAAAAGACAAATTTAGAATAAATAATAAAGCGCTACGGTGAGGGGGAGCCTGGGTGGCTCAGTCAATTGAGCATTGGACTTCCACTCGGTTTAAATTCATGGGTTCGAGCCCCACACGGAGCTGTCCGCTGTCAGCACAGAGCCTGCTTGAGATCCTCTGTCTCCCACCCCTCTTTCTCTCCGCCACTCGTGGGCACTCTCAACTCTCTCAAAAATAAATAGACATATAAAAAAAGGCACTTCGGTGAATTATGAAAATTCTTGTTTAAGAGGTAGTATGGGCAGAAAATATAAATAACCCTTAATTTTTTTTAATTAAAATCTGAGTCTTCCCCTGCCCTCCTGCTGTGTTTCAACCATTTACAGTATAGTATTAAAGGAATCCAGGTTACCTTGGAATGTATTCTTAGCCTGTCCCTCATTACATGCACAGACCCAATGGCCCATGTGATCATGGGTTGGATCTAATCTGAACATTTGTATTATTCATTTTCAACTAATATTTTTTAAATTGCCCATCTGGAAGAAGTCAAACCTACCTGCGAATGGCCGGATGGGCCTTGCCCAAGAGTGAAAAACTGCCTAAAGCCATTCAAAACTAAAACTTGAACTAAGCAGAATAAATAGTTCTGCCTAAAAATTATAACTGCTTTCCTCTTAGAGTAATTGAAACAGTATTTCTAGGACCTTAACTGTTCACTAGCAAGCATTGAGTTTGTTTCGTTGATTTTGCTTCATTCGTGCCAAAAAGTAGAATATATTGAGCCTTCGGTTGGCTTTGAATATTCCTAATGATATTTTAAACATCTCATTCCCAAGCATGAGCAGTAAATTATTTATAGGAAGTGGCCTAATTTTTTAAAAATAATAATCTGCCATCCTCCCATCCCTCCACGCACAAAAGGAAAACTCATCACTTCCCTGTTAAAAATTCGTCAGTTGTAAAGATACGTGTTCTTTGGATCCCTCGATGCAGGGTGCAGGTGATTCTTGTCTTGGAATGCTGTCATAAAGATCCCCTAATGGGGGGGTTGGGGATGATCAGACATTTACAAAAGGTTTAGATTCTGGAAAAATATGTACATGTAAGTGTAGTCCAATAATGTAATTTAAGTGTGATTCCCCCCCCACCCCCCCCAAATACAGAGTGTCAGGAGGGTAAGATGTTTTAGGAGAATCAACACACTGCTCAGGTCTTGTAAAACACCAGGACTGCCTTTCTATTTTCCTGAGTTGCATCAATAGAAAAAAATATAAAATGATAATTAGTCTTCTTGTCACCCCATCACAGGTTTTCTAGATTTATAATTTTGATGTATAGCATATTTATGACACAACTTACACCCTTATTTATTTTGAGATGCATTATTAGATGCTATCTGCAGGCTGTGAAAAAATGACCACTTATTTTTTTTCTAAGCCTTCCATGTTAGCTGACCATTAGAAAACTTCAGGGCCTTTTTGAAAAAATTTCTAAACCAGCCCTGTAAGCATTTTCCCCTCTACGACATTAATTTCTCCTTCAAGTGCTTGCTTCAGTTATAATTTTAGGGGAAATGGGAAGTATAATAATAAGTGCATTTACATTTTTAATACGCTGATTCTCTTTTGAAAGGAGTCTTGTAATAAAGAAGGAATTCAAAACAGAAACTCAATCTAGTTTCTGCAAAAGTACACGAAAGCTACAAATCTGCCAGCATTCCATTCACATTTAGCTATACATTTCTGAGGGCAGAATTTTCCCTCTCTCTCCAGAGTAGAATAGGCATAATAAAGATGATAGACACTGATAATTACTTGGCTTCAAAATGATGCTTTCTTCATGTCCGTTGATTTAGGAGCACAATGTTTAGAGAACCGTTTCAAATGTATGTTGGGTTGAAAAGACCGACCATGGCAAATCCAAACTACTAGTTTTCTTACTCTTCATTGGGTCATACCTTTTCCGCCTCAGGCCAACATTCCCTCCTCCCCCGTCTTCTTTGTCAGCCCTTGCTTCCTATCTCCCTGAGAAAATGGAGTAGTCCAAAAAGAACTTTCACAGACCCCACCGCCAGGGCCACAGTCACCTACTGGCACCGGCGTCCATGTTCTCCACCCGTCTTGTTCGTTACTCTGAATGAGACACTCCTAGCCCCACATCTCTGCGGCTTGTACGCCAGATCCCACCCCTTGCTCTGCTCCAAGACAATGAATCTGTAACTCTCTCCTCTCCCATAGTTATCATTCCCTCCCTTTCTACTGGATCCGTCCCCGTCGCACAACTGTTGGTGGAAGCAGTTATCATCTCTCTCCTGGGTTCTTGCAGGAGCCTCCTAACAGGCCTCCTTCTTTCAGCCTCTGCTCCCCTTCAGTCTGTACTCCACACCACAGCCAGCATGCTTCTGCAGAAATCCAAGGAGATCCTGTCACCCCTTTGCTCAAAACCCTCCCGTGGCTTCCCGTGTCATGAGTATAAAAACTGGAGTCCCTACAATGGTGTTTAGGGATAAAGGGACTCCCCCTCCCTCCATCACTTGCACTTCATCTCCCGCTTCTCTCCCAGGGCTCTTCCGGCACCCAACCACACTGATACTCCAGACCTCTTGTGCCACATTTTCACACGGATTGTTCCCTTCCTTTCTTATTTATTTTTTAAATGTTTATTCATTTTTCAGAGACAGAGAGAGACAGAGCACCAGCAGGGGAGGGGCAGAGAGAGAAGGAGACACAATCTGAAGCAGGCTCAGGCACCAATCTGTCAGCACAGAGCCGGACGCGGGGCCTGAACTTATAAGCCGTGAGATTATGACCTAAACCAAAGTCAGACACGTAACCGGCTGAGCCATCCAGGTGCCCCATCCCTTCCTTACTGTTGATCTTTCCTCAAACATCACCTTCCCACGGTCTTTTCTGCTCACTCTTGAAAATTAGAACTCCCCCTACCTCCCCAGCTCTATGTTTCATCTCTCTTCATGTGGTGAAATACTATATATTTTCACTTGTTAAGTATTGTTTATACTTATATATAGTCTGTTTGCCCCTAACCTTCACCCCAACTCAAATCCGTGAGTGGTTGGGACTACTTTTCCCCTTTATACCCCCTTTCCCTATTACTGGTATGGTATACTGAACATAGTAAATTCTCAATAAATATCTGTTGAAAGAATTTATCTCTCTTTTTAAAAATAAGTTTACTTATTTATTTTTGAGAGAGAGAGAGAGAGCTGGGGAGGGGTGGAGAGAGGAAGAGAATCCCAAGCAGGCTCTACACTATCAGCTCAGAGCCCAATGTGGGGCTCAATACCATGAGCCATGAGATCATAACCTGAGCTGAAATCAGGAGTTGGATACTTAACCAACTGAGCCACCCAGGTGCCCCAGGAAAGAATCTGTCTTTATGAAAGAGTAACTGGAAAATAGCTTGAGTGTAACATAAGCCCTGAGATAGTTCTTTTTGTTTTTCATGTTTTGCGGTGTTTTTGTTTTTGTTTTTGCAAGTGCCTGATCTAAGCTTTGATGGCATCCGGTTCGAAGATGGCTATCTCCAACAAATACATTGCCAGCCACACTACTAGACATAGATAGACCCAGGTCACCTCCCCAACGTGAGGTTCCTTTGTGTTAGACTTCTTGATTGATCTTCATATCTGATCATTTGGGCCACTTGTTTTTTTTCCTCTTTCCAGGCTTCAAATTCCTGCTTTTACATTTTAAACTCACCAATGAAGCATGAGCATGAAACTTTATACTCCTACCCTGACCCCCAATAAAAGCAGAACCCCAGGCCCCTGCACACAGCGTGCTCTCTTCCTTTCTACCCATGATCTTGCTATGTGGCTCCAAGTGTGCTATGTAATTTCCAGTTCCTCTAAGTAATAAACCTTTATTATTTTTCTTAAAGTTTCCCGATAGTTATTGCTGAAGGGCACCTAGTACTGATCGGAACCACAAGGACCGCTGTGGCCACAACACTGGTTATTGACCAGTTGAAGCCAATACACAATTGGCATAGTTGGAGGGATTGAGGGATTGCCCTTGCAATTAACTGAGGGAAATGCCTTTATTGCTTACTGACTGCCAGACTCAGGTGGGTAACACCATCTGAGAAAGAAGCACCACAAGCTGGGGGTCTGTCATGCTGCTATATGCTTTCACATATTGCCTCTGTCGTGTGTTGCCTATAGTATCCAGTGCAAAAGGTCAGGGCTGCCATAAGAATCCAACAATCTTCCCAGAGCAGTGTGATCAAGTCCCTATGGTATAACAAGATGATTAGAACACTAGTTACAAAGGCCTTAAGTGACTATTAGTGTGCTTAAGGGTCCTCCACACCAAGGAGTGGTAAGGAGGGTGGAATAGATTGCAAGGCTGTTGTCACTGCCCAAGGTGGGCTCTGGGCTAAAGGCACAAAAAAAGATTCCTGTAAGTGACAATGGGAGACCTCTGCCTGTGACCACTGGGTCGGTGGCTTGTGCTCGGACTGCATGTTGTAACCCGGAAGAATGTTGTAGCTGGAAGCCAATGGCATCACAGAAGGAAACTACAACAGAGGCCTAAAGTCTCTGTGTCACCACAGCACTACTATTGGTCTTGTCTCCTGACCCAATGAGATATTTTTGTGGGGTCAATTCCTTGGTATGGTGTTGCTAAAAAAAAAAAAATCAGTGAACAAATATCCTGAACATCTGGAGCCAGAACCTCCTAAGAACCCTGCGGAGGTATACCAGCTCCTTGATGAACGTGAAACCCCATGGATGCTTCCCGGGTATTATTCAAGGTCAAGCACACCAACATGTCAAGACTCTAGTTTATGCTCCAGAGAGGCCTAGGGACTTTCCCCCAACACCCTGTGCATATCACGCTACTGAAGACACTCCAATCCTGGAGATGTCTCTTGGGACACCCTGGGAAAGGAAGCAACCACCTATGAAGAGGGTTGACAGTGATGTCATCCAAAATTTTCTGATGACAACACGTTAGGTTAAGGTAACAGGAGAAAAACAAGTAGAAACTGAGATCAAAAGCTGTACCTTAATGAAACTCAAGTCTTCCTTAAAGATTTTATGCAGCATGAAGGATAGAAGAGAGCTAATTGTCTATTGCAGGTTTTCTTGTTTGTTTGGAACAGGCTCTAAATTCCTCACAGTGGCCAAAATGCATTAACAGGCCAGTATCTCAAGACCCTAAAATCCGTAACTTTCTCAGAGATCCATCTGAGCTATATTGTCATTCCTTCTGAGATATCACAGATCCTGAGCTCCCTTGGCTTTCCACTGAACAGCTTTCCACTAGAAGCTTGCCTCACGAGGTGTCCCTTCCACCAGGGAAAGAGCTGACAGGGTTATGGAGGCCTCTCCTGAGGAGGAAGAGGGAACTGGGAAGGCAAAGGCCCCTACAGCTACTGATACCCACAGCCGAGCCCTCCCTCTCGTCACCCATCCTTGCATCCTTCCATCACCGTGATTACTGCTAAGGCTCACAGAGGAAGCCCATCTCCTGCTGCCCAAAATTCCCGTGGTCCAATGGGTTCATCATTCTCATGACCACAGTGACCCGGATGACCCCTTCTTCATTTCTAACCTGAAGAGGCCCCATTTGACCCTGAGATATTTTTACAGGGTACTCACCCTAACTACAGTAGGGCAGGACTACCTTTTGTGGGGACTGTGAAACCATCCAGAAGACACTGGAACTCCCAGGAGAAAACTCACATTCTTTCTCTGTCCCTTGATGATGTAAATCTTACCATGTCTTTGTAATGTAAACACCCCAGGAGGGAACTAAAACTCTGCCTGGGATTGCAGAAAAAAGGGGGGCAGAGGTAAGAGGCCTTTTATAATACAAACTGCTATGAAAGGTCTCTTGTCCAAACTCTAATCCATGGCCTCCCTAAGATTACTTGTCAAGGGCAAATACAAAGACTTAAAAAGTCTCCTCTACAAATACTAAAAAACTTTAGCCACGGGCGTGGGTAACTGTAACTCTTTCGGAAGCAGTTTGGATTCAACTGTTTTTTATAAACTAGTGAAATTTTACATTGTATCTGACCCATGGCTAGAATTTTGACATGGAAGCTTATAGGGTCTCTGTTTATATTTGTGTATTTATGTGTGTCTGTGGATGTAAGTTATGGACATAATTTCTTGTTCTTTTCTTTCTCTCTAACTCTGGATGGTATTGCCAAAATTAGTTTGTAAAAGAGCTCTATTTAATTGACTTAAAAAGAGACGGTTATGTATTAAGTATTTCTAAAACTCAGAAATACAGAAACTAACCCAAATGTTTTTCAAATTCGTGCAATCTGGCATAATCTTTGGTAAATAAAGGCTAGTTTAAGTTCGGGTGTCTTCAGAGTTGTCAGCATTAAATATTACGCAGACAAACAAATTTTATTCTACCTGGGTTTGCCAGTCAAATAAATTTATGTTCTTTCTATTACAAAATTTGTCAGCCAGAAACGTAGCTTGCTATGAGGACTGACTTTGTCTAGAGTCTAATGAAGTTTTCATGGGTGGTCTAAACATGATGGCCTGGAGCAAATAATTTAGACAGATGTGAGTGGGATAAGTGAACTTTTCAGCAATCATTCTGTTGTGTATACTTAAAAATAGTCCCTTCCCTGCTCCCCACGCCAAAATAGTTTCCCAAACTTTGGTAACTTCCAACCTTAGAATTTTGCTAGGTTCACTTAAACGATGGGAATTCATTGAATGTCTAAATCATTTCCATATAAGATAAAATACTAAAACATTAATTGCTAAACAAGCCTAAATTTGCCTACGTTTGACCTCTTATTGCAGAGGAAATGAAGATATTTGGGTCTGTTACTAAACATGTGTTGTGCCGCATTAAAAAGAATACATGAGGAAATGTGTGTTTCTAGAAATCCTGAAATGTATTCATCAATTTGCCAGTCTAAAGAGTACTGATGTAACAGTTTACAATTTCTACTTCTTAGTTTTCACTAGAAATTAAGTTTTCTAAGTATTAAGGATTCTAATGTATGTAATTAAAGCTACTAGAAATTATACAGAAAATAATTCTGTATGTAAGAAAGGTATTATTTTGTTTTCTTCCTTTTTTTGTTAGAAAAGGTATGAGATATGGAGATGCATTCTTGTTGAGGGCAATGAAAGGGATTTTGTTCTAAAATAAAGCTGGTTATTTCAGAATGAGAAAGGAGAAAATGAAGGACAAACTATGTACATAGAAAAAGGGAAGGACGGAGGGAAGAGGTGGGGGGGAGAGGGAGAATCTTGTGTGTTCGAGTTGGCTAAAAATGGAATTCTTGTTTACAAGGATTTTAAAATTAAGCTTTAATACCAGTAGTGTGCTTATGTAAAACTAATTTTTATTTCATCTGCCAAAGGACAGGTTTCTTAGATTATTGGTCTGCTTTCAACACAAAATTTAAACAAAGGCTTTTCTTTACCTTTTAAGTAATCAGCTTGGAAAGCCAAGATTTTGTGTCTTATCAACTATGCATCACTGTCTTTCTTGGGTCTTTGATTACTTAAACCAAGTCTTTTCTATTAAAAGAGCTAAGTTTTGCTCAGAATCATGTAACTTTCTATATTTGCTTTTGAAATCTTTTTGTCACTTTTTTTAATGTTTTTTTTATTTATTTCTAGGAGAGAGAGAGAGAGAGACAGCGTGAGCAGGGGAGGGTCAGAGAGAGAGGGAGTCACAGACCGAAACGGGCTCCAGGCTCTGAGCTGGCAGTCAGCACAGAGCCCGACGCGGGGCCCGAACCCACGAACCTCGAGATCATGACCTAAGCAAAAGTCGGACGCTTAACCGACTAAGCCACCCAGGTGCCCCTCTTTTTGTCACTTTAAATGGATAATTAAGTATTGCATCCAAGCCTCTCTGATATTTTGACAAATCTTATAAAATTCAAATTCTAAATGAATTATTTTTTAGTTCATACTAACTTGGGACTTTTTGAAAATTTTCTCTTTTTTTAAGTTAATTCATTTTATTATTTCTGAGAGAGAGTGAGCACAAACAGGGGAGGGGCAGAGAGAGAGAGGGAGACACAGAATCAGAAGCAGGTTCGAGGCTCTGAGCTGTCAGCACAGAGCCTGATGCAGGGCTCGAACTCACAGACTGCAAAATTGTGACCTGAGCTGAAGCTGGACCTTTAACCCACTGAGCTACCCAGGCAACCCCCTATCTCTCTTAAGACTTTTAGAGAGTCCCTGGGACATGTCAAAAGATTTGTTCTCTCTCTCTCTCATATTGATATTTTAAATTACATGGGAAGCAAAATCAAATGATAAACTTTCTTAGGTTATATTACATGGGCAAACGTTATTAACGTAAGTGTTCTAGAAATTCTATAAAATTCCTAGAAATCTGATATGTGCTACCAAAAATTTTGGGAACTATTTTTTCAGGAGACATAATATAACATAATGTGCTGAAAAGTTCACCTAAAAACACTTACGATTCTAGTTACTATCTTACAATGTTTGTCCCAGAAATAACCAAATTTCTCTGCCAGTACCATAATGAACTCTCATCATATCTTAAACATGGGCATTTTTAAGGCGTTTGTCACTTACAGACATTTATTGTTTTACTCTGATGCTTTTGCAAAAGTAGTCCATCTTCAAGGAGATTCAAGAAAAGGATTTTGACAAGTACAGGGTCCTGATAATTTTCAGATCATACCACTGAACAGGATAAGAATTTACAGAACTCTAAGGAAAAACAGAATTCATACAACTGCTAACAAAAGATCAAGGTCAAGAATTAATTACAGGGGCTCCTAGGTGGCTCAGTCGGTCAAGCGCCTGACTCTTGATTTTGGCTCAGGTCATGATCATGGTGGGATCCAGTCCCCAGTCAGACTCCGTGGACAGTGCGGAGCCTGCTTGGGATTCTCTCTTCCTCTTTCTGCCCCTCCCCTGCTTGTGCACATGCTCTCACTCAAAATGAATGAGTAAACTTTTAAAAAAAGTTTTAAAAAATAAAAATAAAAAAGAATTAATTACATAGGACTGACTAAGCCGATGAGAATGATTCTAATTTTATAGGATTTTTGTTTGAAACATTGCTGGTTCTTTAATCTTTTGTTTTCTAGATTTAAGGAAAATTTTTTAACTTTAAAAATTATTTGTTATTATTTTTTTAGCTAACTATGACTCACAGCAGTTTGATACGTTATCTCTGAGAACAAAGATGGAATAATGACTTTTTTCCCTCACCTGATCTTTTCAGGATTCAGAAACTCTTAGTGAATGTTCTTATTTTCATGGCAATATAGTTGTTTGCAAAAGCTCAATGAGAATCTGTTCTCTTTGTAATAGGACATACTTGGAAACATTGGTTATATCACCAAGCTTTGATTTTATTGTCTTATTTGAGAGAGGTATGTAGAGACACAGATATTGTCTGACAGCTTTAAGGAACTAAGGTTGGGGCGCCTGCGTGGCTTAGTCGGTTAAGCGTCCGACTTTCGCTTAGGTCATGATCTCGCGGTTCATGGGTTCGAGCCCCGCGTCGGGCTCTGTGCTGACTGCCAGCTCAGAGCCTGGAGCCTGTTTCAGTCTGTGACTCCCTCTCTCTCTGCCCCTCCCTTGCTCATGCTCTGTGTCTCTCAGTTTCAAAAATAAATTTAAAAAACTATAAAAATTTTTTTTTAAATTCTAGAAATTTGGGGCACCTTAGCATCCAACTTTGGCTCAGGTCATGATCACACAGTTCGTGGGTTCTAGCCCTGCGTCGGGCTCTGTGCTGACTGCCAGCTCATAGCCTGGAGCCTGTTTCAGATTCTGTATCTCCCTCTCTCTCTGACCCTCCCCTGCTCACGCTGTTTCTCTCTCTCAGAAATAAACAAAACATTAAAAAAAAAAATTCTAGAAATTCAACAGCATGGTCATCAGAGTGTTCAGCACCAATAAAAAATTATGAGACATGTAAAGAAGCAAGGAAATGTAACTCATAACCAGGATGAAATCAGTCAATAGAAACAGACTCCGAATTGACAGATGGTAGAATTAATAGAAAAGGACTTTAAAACAGTTCTTTTAAGTATGTTCAAAGATACAATGGAAAACATGAACTAATTTGGAAACAAATCAGGTATCTCAATAGAGACAGCAAAAGAATTTTTTAAAAGGACTATATATAACTTTTAGAGATAAAGATACATTACTTAAAATAAAAATGTTTAATTTCATTGAATGGGCTTAACAGCAGCAGATTATATACTACAGAAGATCCGTGGACCTAAAAAATGGGAAATGGCTGGGGCGCCTGGGTGGCTTAGTCGGTTAAGCGTCCGACTTTCGCTTAGGTCATCATCTCGCGGTTCATGGGTTCGAGCCCCGCGTCGGGCTCTGTGCTGACTGCCAGCTAAGAGCCTGGAGCTTATTTCGGAGTCTGTGTCTCCCTCTCTCTCTGACCCTCCCCTGCTCACGCTGTCTCTCTCTCTCTCTCTCTCCTAGAAATAAATAAAACATTTTAAAAAAAAAAAAAGGGAAATGGGAATTAAATGACCTGAAGCACAGAGGAAGTGTGGGAAGGATAGAGCCTCGGTTAGGAAGAATACTGAGGAGTATGGTTCAGAAGAAGAGAGAGAGAGTATGGCAGAAAAATGTATCTGAAGAAATAAAAGTTGAAATGTTCCTAAAGTAGGTGAGAACTTAAAACTCATGGATCCAAGAAATCCCATTTCTATGGAAACAAAAGAAAAAAATAAAGGTTAATGATCGGAGAGGCTGGTAATCTGGTTTCTGAGTCTGGAAGGCAGCCAGTTGAGATTTCTAGATGTCAGGCTTTTAGCATCTTCAGATAGAGTGAGGGCAGACCATAGCAATCTAACAGATGCCCTGGTCTGCAGTTTGAATGTCTCTGGTGACTCCCTCTGAGTGGCCCAAAAATTTGTCCATACCTCAGCTGTTGTGATTTCTCTTAAGTTTACATCAAGTTGTCCCACTTTTGTTTGCTTGGGAAAAGGGCAGTTTTAGTTCTCGAAGATTCCAAGCCAAAAGGGTGGGAGGAAAAAATAGAAATATCAGTTTGAAGAGTTATAGCCAAGTATTTGAGGAAATGAGAAGAATCCAGGATCCAGTAGAAAACAAAACCTCAAAGACAATTAACAGAACTAGAATCTAATATCCACGAGTATGTATTATTCTATCGAAACATAACTTTTCTCTTTACAATCACCCTCATTCCTATCAAGAGAATTGGAGTAAGACTATTTTTTTGAAAACTAAGTCTGGTTTCAATAAACCTGGCCTGATTATTTTCAGAAGTGCAACAAAAATAGTTATGGACCATATAGGTCCTTAGTCTGCTTTGCTGGAACTTTCCATAAGGAATCTCAGGTTGAACTTTCAAAAAGCCTCTCAAGTCTAGGAAGCCAAGCCAAGGACTCATCATCAGACATTACCTGCAATATCTATAGATTTGGGTGAATTCCTCTCTTTTTGGGGTCCCCCCAAATATCTTAAGGTTCCTGCACCTACCAGGAAGTGACCTTCCTTACTCACCTTGCAAGATGGCTGGGAACAGTATAATCAAGATACCGGGCAAATTTTTCCAAGGGGCTTTATTGGCTCCATAAAATCAACCTTAGTTCCTTTTTTTTATAATTTTTTTATTTTTATTTTTATTTTTTTATTTTTACTTATTTCTAGGAGAGAGAGAGAGAGAGAGAGAGAGAGAGACAGCGTGAGCAGGGGAGGGTCAGAGAGAGAGGGAGACACAGACTCCGAAATAAGCTCCAGGCTCTTAGCTGGCAGTCAGCACAGAGCCCGACGCGGGGCTCGAACCCATGAACCGCGAGATGATGACCTAAGCGAAAGTCGGACGCTTAACCGACTAAGCCACCCAGGCGCCCCAGCCATTTCCCATTTTTTAGGTCCACGGATCTTCTGTAGTATATAATCTGCTGCTGTTAAGCCCATTCATTGAAATTAAACATTTTTATTTTAAGTAATGTATCTTTATCTCTAAAAGTTATATATAGTCCTTTTAAAAAATTCTTTTGCTGTCTCTATTGAGATACCTGATTTGTTTCCAAATTAGTTCATGTTTTCCATTGTATCTTTGAACATACTTAAAAGAACTGTTTTAAAGTCCTTTTCTATTAATTCTACCATCTGTCAATTCGGAGTCTGTTTCTATTGACTGATTTCATCCTGGTTATGAGTTACATTTCCTTGCTTCTTTACATGTCTCATAATTTTTTATTGGTGCTGAACACTCTGATGACCATGCTGTTGAATTTCTAGAATTTTTTTTTTTAATGTTTTGTTTATTTCTGAGAGAGAGAAACAGCGTGAGCAGGGGAGGGTCAGAGAGAGAGGGAGATACAGAATCTGAAACAGGCTCCAGGCTTTGAGCTGGCAGTCAGCACAGAGCCCGACGCTGGGCTTGAACCCACGAACTGTGTGATCATGACCTGAGCCAAAGTTGGATGCTAAGGTGCCCCAAATTTCTGGAATTAAAAAAAAAATTTTTATAGTTTTTTAAATTTATTTTTGAAACTGAGAGACACAGAGCATGAGCAAGGGAGGGGCAGAGAGAGAGGGAGACACAGAATCTGAAACAGGCTCCAGGCTCTGAGCTGCCTGCACAGAACCCAATGTGGGGCTGTACCCACAAACCACAAGATCATGACCTGAGCCGAAGTTGGGGCACTTAACCGACTGAGCCATCCATGCACCTGAATTTCTAGATTTGTCTTCTTTTCAAAAGTATATTGTTTCAGCCAGCAGTTAATTTATTTGCACATCAGCTTGATCCTTTCAAGTCATATTTTAAAGCTTTGTTAAAATGGTTCTAAAGTAGAAGTAGACAATGTTTTTCTTTATAGGGCCAGATAGTAAGTATTTTAGGCTCTACAGGCTATATACAGCCTCTTGTATATTCTTGGTTGTTTTTTAATTTTTTTATATCCTTTTAAAAATGTAAAAAAAAAAAAGAAAGAAATATTCTTTGCTCAAAAGCTATACAAAATCCAGCTGTGGGTTAGATTTAGCTGGTGGGCCAGATGGCCTTTCTAAGGTCTCTATTAAATCCCTGTTGTCAAGTCAGGGGCTATTTGGTGTCTGAAATTTTACCCTACTTGCAAGCCTGTAATGGTTGCCTAGATGCTGGCAGAAGACATGAGACTTCTAGGTCGGTGTCAAAGGACTTTATTACAGCATAGCAGGCAGCATGAGCTCCACGTTCTATTGGTTTCCCTTGTCCCTCAAACCTCATGGAGGCAAATGCAGAGTGGGTCCAGGTGGATGTTACATACACAGTGGGCGTCCGAAGCATAGCTGAGGAATTCTGAGCTTAGAAAACTTCTCATTTTGGGAGTGCCTGGGTGGCTTAGTCCGTTAAGCGTCCGACTTTCGCTTAGGTCATGATCTCGCGGTTCGTGGGTTCGAGCCCCGCGTCGGGCTCTGTGCTGACTGCCAGCTCAGAGCCTGGAGCTTATTTCGGAGTCTGTGTCTCCCTCTCTCTCTGACCCTTCCCTGCTTGCTCTCTCTCTCTCTCTCTCTCTCTCCTAGAAATTTAAAAAAAAAAAAAAAAAAAAACTTCTCATTTTGTAAGATAGCTGCTAGCAAATTTGTCCAAACTTTGCCCTGCAAGGAGGCATTTTCTATTATCTTGGTCAGGAAACAAACTTGCCCTGACACCACACTTTCCAAAGGCTATTGACTGTACAAACATCCTTGGCAATATAGTGACAAAAGTTGTCAGCAGACATGGAATAACATCATGGGAGATTCTCCCTTAGCTCCCCATTTTTATGAAGACTCTCCACTGGTTGGAACTCAAGTGGTTGCCAGGCTGTGAAAGTGTTACCCAAGTCTCAGGTCCCCAGTAATTCTATCTCTGAGTGTCATTCTTCTCCCAGTAGTTGCTTTGCCTGGCTTTATGGGGTCCTAGCTTATGCCTATGCTTCTTAATATTCAAACAAACACTCAAGGTGACCCTTATGCAGATTTCTGGAACTCTGTGAATATCTTTCTCCTTTCTGGTACCCTGTTACTCAAATCGTGGTCACTTTCCTGAGTTCCAATCACTCTTAAATACAGCAAAACCACTGTGTGTGCTTGAGTTCTGCCTTTCTGTATGTTGACCCACAGAGAGCCTCCAGGCAGAAAGCCGGACATTCATGGAACTCATTTGTTTTGTTTTCTCCCAGGGATCACAGTCCCATAGTGCTTGTGGGTTCAACTTCTGAAAATGGTTGTTATATATATAGCCTATTTTTATAAATTTTTATAGCAGAAACACTGGTCCAGTGCCACGTACTCCACTATCGCCCAACTGTCTTTTTAAGCATTAACTTCTTTATATGTATTGGAATTTTGATTTGCACAATCACTTTGAGTGAGGAATATTTCTGTCATCCTTTCTTATCTGATCTCCAATTTGATGAATATTTCCCACCTGCCCTTATCTCCATTCCATGCCCCAGTCTAGAACAAGACCTTAAAATGGCTTCCAAGACCACTGATGTTCCTTGTCCATATTAGGAATATGGCTGATCTAGTAGCTAAGCCAACTGGTATCTCAGTTCATTTGCTGTAGTGATGTTTGTCTTTTGTCCTTTTGCTTTCGTGGGTCCACTGCTTCCCTTAAATCCACGGCTCCGGGCAGTCTGTTGGCAGTAGTTTTATTGTTTCTTATCATGGAGCTAGGGAAAGTCAAGTGACCAATCATCGCTATTTGCCTAGAACTAAGGCGTTATTCTGGGACTTGGGATTTTCAGGGCTAACCCAGGGAAAGTCCTGGGAAAACCAGGATGGTTGGTCTGCTCCAGCTCCTGGCTCTTGGTAACAATGCTGGCTTTGGTCTCCATCTTGAGTAGAGCATCTTAGCCCCAGTGTTCCACCAGAGCTGAATTTCCAGTTGCCACTAGCGGCTTGAAGACTCAGAGCCTGATAGGCTGCAGCATTAGCCCATCTCACTGCTTTGCATGTCTGTTGCATTTCTGGTCCACAAAGATGTTTATTTTGCTTTTTTTTTTTTTGAGCCCAGCAATGACCTTTTGGTTTTCTCTTTTTCTGTTGTATCTGTCATTACTGTGTGTTTAGAGCATACAGGATGAATTGAAGCATGAATTTACTGTGCCACCTTGATAGGAAGTTCTGCTGATTCTTCTTCACTTTGATACTGTCTTAGTTTAGGAAATTATGTAATGTAACAGCCTGTTTTATTACTGGATTAAACAGTTTTTGAAAATAAGGTTTTTACATTTTAAACCCGTGTCTAAATTTTTATGCAAAACAGGATGCCTGGCTGGCTTAGTCCCAGGAGCGTGTGACTCTTGATCTCTGGGTTGTGAGTTCCCCACATTAGAGATTTCTTAAATAAATAAGCCTAAAAAAATAAATTATTATGCACACCAAGCTTCTGCATCAGTATATAGTACAGTAGCAAAAATACTTCCTAGAGCAAAATAGTAGTTCACAGGAACCATTTTACCTGTACGTAGAAAAATATTCTCATCACTCAGTTTTGGTCTTCTGTTTTTATTATTATCTTTTAGTTTATTTACTTATTTTTAGTAATCTCTGTAACCAATATGGAGCTTGAACTCACAATCCTGAGATCAAGAGTCTCATGCTCTTCTGATTGAGGCAGCCAGGGGTCCCAGTTTTCTATTTTTAATTAAAGTGGTAAAAATGTATATGTGACCATGCTAATTGAAACATTTAAAAACTAGGATTGCAGGCTCCTGGATCGCTTAGTTGGTTAAGCGTCCGACTCCTGATTTCAGCTTCAGTCATGATCTCATCTCATGGTATGGGAGTTAGAGCCTCACATCGAGCTCTGCACTGACATTGCAGAGCCTGGGATTCTCTCTCTTCCTCTCTGTCTGCCCTTTCTCTGCTCACACTTCCTCTCTCTCTCAAAATAAATAAATATTTACAAAAAATAAAAACTAGGATTGCATGGTATCATCTTTAAGAGCCAGTCTATTTTTAGCAAAAATAAATATCACTCAGCTATCAAAAAGAATGAAATCTTGCTATTTGCAACAACGTGGATGGAACCAGATTGTATTATGCTAAGCAAAATAAGTCAATCAGAGAAAGACAAATATATGATTTCATTCATATGTGGAATTTAAGAAGCAAATCAGATGAACATAGGGGAAAGAAAAATAAAATAAGATAAAAGCAAAGATGGGGGTGCCTGGGTGACTCAGTCGGTTAAGCAACTGATTCTTTTTTTTAACTTTTAATTTTTATTTTATTATGTTTTTTAAATTTAAATTTTATTTTAATTTAAATCCGTAGTGTAATAATGATTTCAGGAATAGAATCTAGTGATTCGTCTCTTACATACAACACCCAGTGCTCATCCCAACAAGTGCCCTCCTTAATACCTATCACCCATTTAGTCCATCCCCCCACCCTTAGCCCCACCAGCAACCCTCGCTTTGTTCTCTGTATTTAAGAGTCTCTTATGGTTTATCTCCCACTCTTTATATTATTTTTGCTTCCCTTCCCTTATGTTCATCCATTTTGTATCTTAAATTCCACGTATGAGTGAAATCATGTATTTGTCTTTCTCTAGCTTATTTCACTTAGTATAATACACTCTAGTTCCATCCACATTGTTGCAAATGGCAAGATTTCATTCTTTTTGATTGCTGAGTAATATTCCAGTGTGTGTGTGTGTGTGTGTGTGTGTGTGTGTGTGTGTGCGTGCACACTACATACCACATCTTCTTTATCCATTCATCAGGTGATGGACATTTGGGCTCTTCCCATACTTTGGCTATTGTTGATAATGCTGCTATAAACAATGGGGTGCATGTGCCCCCTTGAATCAGCATTTGGTTTCCTTTGGATAAATACTTAGTAATGTAATTGCTGGATTGTAGGGCAGTTCTATTTTTAAGTTTTTGAGGGACTTCCATATTGTTATCCAGAGTGGCTGCACCAGTTTACATTCCCACCAACAGTGCAAAAGGGTTCCTCTTTCTCCACATCCTCACCAACATCTGTTGTTGCCTGAATTGTTAATGTTAGTCATTCTGACAGGTGTGAGGTGGTCTCTCACTGTGGTTTTGCTCTGTATTTCCCTGAGGATGAGATATATTGAGCATTTTTTCATGTGTCATCCATCTGGATGTCTTTTTTGGAAAAGTTTCTATTTGTGTCTTTTGCCCATTTCTTCACTGTATTATTTGTTTTTTGGGTGTTGAGTTTGATAAGTTCTTTATAGATTTTGGATACTAACTCTTTATCTGATATGCCATTTGCAAATATCTTCTCCCATTCCTTTGGTTGCCTTTTAGTCTTGCTGATTGTTTCCTTTGCTGTACAGAAGCTTTTTATCTTGATGGAGTCCTAATAGTTCCTTTTTGCTTTTCTTTCCCTTGCCTCTGGAGATGTATTGAGTAAGAAGTTGCTGTGACTGAGGTCAAAGATTTTGCTAGCTTCCTGTCTTACATTTAGGTCTTCCATCCATCTTGAGTTTATTTTTGTGTATGGTGTAAGAAAATGGTCCAAGTTCATTCTTCTGCATGTTGCTGTCCAGTTTTCACAACACTGGACAATTTGCTGAAGAGACTATCTTTCTTCCATTGGATATTTTTTCCTTTTAAGCAACCAATCTTGATTTCAGCTCAGGTCATGATCTCATGGTTCATGAGATCAAGCCCCCGCATCAGGTTCTGTGCTGACAGCATGGATCCTGCTTGGAATTCTTTCCCTTTCTCTCTGCCCCTCCCCTGCTCACTCTCTGTCTCTATCTCTCAAAATAAATAAATAAACTTAAAAAAAAAAAAACAACAGAGAAGGAGGCAAATCATAAGAGACTCTTAAATAAAGAGAACCGAGGGTTGATGGAGGGGAGGTAGATGGAGAATGGGCTAAATGGGTGATGGGCAACTTGTTGGGTTGAGCCCTGGGTGTTATATGTAAATGATGAATCACTAAATTCTACTCCTGAAACCAGTACTATATTATGTGTTAATCAACTTGAATATAAATTAAAAAAATAATAAAGTAAATATGTGAGCTAACTGCTCACATTATGGTATTAAATATTTTCTGGGAAGTAATGTAGTAAAAACTAAATGATGCATTGTTTTATTTGTTTCTTTGTTAAAGAAACTAGTTGGGAAAACACCTTGTTTTGGTATTTAAAAATATCTCCATACGTAGCTGATGTATGATTCCTGACTGGTGGTATGTACAAGTTACAAAATGAAATGAAGAGCCATCATTTAGTGAGTAAGAACACCCTTTGCTTATTTAACTAGGACTAAGTACTGTTGGAGCAAGTTCATTGCTAAAATTAGACATTGGGGGAGGTCCAATAGCAGCACAAGTTATAATCCTTTAGAAATCATAGTCTCTTGGTTCAAATCAGGACACTGCAATGTGAGAATATAATCACTTATGCCATGTTCTTATGAAACCATTATACCATGGCTGTCTCCATTACAGAACAGTAGAGGTTACAAAGCTAGAATCATTTCTACCTGGAGCTTGGGTTTTATTTTTGTTTTTCTTTTTTTCTTTTCTTTTATATATTCCAAGTCACCTTGAGAATGATATTTAATTTCCTATTGTTCTGGCTCCATGACCCCTCACAAATAAAATATATATACGTTGGGAAGCACATATTAGGTGAGCATTGTCGACTGCATACTGGAACCTAGAGGCTGTAGAAAACTAATGGGAAAGGTAATGTGATAGAGTGGAAAGAGAATAGGTCTTGGGGCCAGATACACCTGCCTGTGAATCCCATCTCCACCATACTCTCTATAACCTTGGAGAAATCACTTACTTTCTAAGGGCCTCCACTTTCTTATCTGGTTTTTAATGTTTTTTAATATTTTATTTTATTTTTGAGAGAGAGAGAGAGAGAGACAGAGTGTGAGCAGGGGAGGGCAGAGAGAGAGAGGAAGATGAAGAATCTGAAGCAGGCTCCAGGCTCTGAGCTGTCAGCACACAGCCCGATGCAGAGCTGGAACTCACAAATCACGAGATCATGACCTGAGCTGAAGTTGAACACTTAACTGACTGGGCCACCTAGGCACCTCTCTTATCTGTTTTTTTATTAAAAAAAACCAAAAAACCAAACACACAAAAACACCAAAACCCCCCCCACAAAAACCCAAAGCAGAAAGTGTCAGGTCCTGAGAGAACATCTCCCCTGTTCCCGTACTATACCATCTCTATTAGGAGAATTTAAATAGATAGCTAGATAAACAGCATTTTATTAACTTAGCCTTTCTTATGTGCCAGGCATTGTGCTACACATTCTCTTATTTACTTGTACACACCCATGAAGTCCTGGAGCTCACAAAGGCCTTACATATGTCTCTAAGTTGCTTGCCTACAGGTATGTGGCCAGCAAGTGACCAAACCAAGACTAGAACTCAGTGCTCTTAACCACTACACTTCAGCCTCACAAAAATCAAAATCTCTTAGAGGTTTTGTAATTCCCCTTGTAATGACAGACCATTAGCTTCTCACCATGTTTAATTTTTTTTTAACAAATTTATTTTCGATGCATGTATTAGTTAGTTAGGGCTGCCCTAACAAAATACCACAGACTGAGTGGCTTAAACAATGGGAGATTATTTTCTCACAGTTCTGGAGGCTGGAAGTCTGAGATCAAGGTGTTGCCAGGTTTGGTTTCTTCTGAGGCCTCTCTCCTGGGCTTGCAGATGATTGTCTTCTTTCTGTGTCCTCACATGGTCTTCTCTCCCTCTGTGTTGTCTACGTCCTAATCTCCACTTCTCACAAGAACACTAGGCACTTGGGGTTAATGACCCCATTCTAACTTAATTACCTCTTTAAAGACCCTACCGGGATGCCTGGGTGGCTCAGTTGGTTAAGCAACTGACTTCGGCTCAGGTCATGATCTCACAGTCCATGACTTCGAACCCCGCATTGGGCTCTCTGCTGACAGCTCAGAGCCTGGAGCCTGCTTTGGATTCTGTGTCGTCCCTCTCTCTGCCAACCCCCCGCCCCCACCACCGCTTGCACTCTGTCTCTCTCTCTCGAAAATAAATCAACACTAAAAAAAATTTTTTTCAAGACCCTATCTCCAAATATAGTTACATTTTGAGATCCTGAGGGGTAGGGCTTCAACATATGAATTTGGGGAGACAGTTCAGCCCATAATGATGCATTTGTAGCATAAACCACTTGATACCAAATATAAAAGAAAGTAACCCCTATATACTGTTTACTATGTGCTAAATACTGTGTAAACCACTTTACACACGTTCATGTAATCCATATGAGGTAGGAACTATTCTTACCGCATTTGTTACTGAGAGGCTAAGGAGTTGGTCCAGAGTCACATATTAAGTAAGTGGAAGGACAGGATTTGAATCCACATAGTCTGATGCCAGAGTCTGGACTCATCTGCTATATTCTACTGTTCCTCCCAACCAAAAGCATCCCATTTGGAACAAAGAAACAGAAAACACAGTAATCTGTACTTGAGGTAAACTTATGACTATCTTCAAAAGTCTGTATATGTTTAAATCGCAATCACTAAGCTATTATATATGAAAAATAATGGAGCAGCTTTAATTTATTCTTCTGTTACGGCACAACTAATAAATCAGAGACGCTTAGAAAATTGCAAAGAGACTTCTCACATTCTACTTGGTATAACGAAGAGTTAATTAATACAAAGTTACTTTCTACTAAGTCTTCAAAAGCAAATAGTATGCGCATGAAGTATTAATATTTGAAGACCTAGGACACATGTGCCTCACTTGTGGTTTTTCTCCTAAGTGGGGCATCATTCCTGCTTTAGCCCATTTTACAAAGCACAAAAAGGGAACTGAGTTCCATATCTGGAGATGTTGCGTTCAAAGAGAGCAATACACTCGTTCCAGCCGCTGAACTAAGTCTACAGAAGGCAAGAACTAGGAGCCAGAGGTGACTAGGAAAAAAACTGGAAACTACCCCCACCCCCTTCCAGAATCCCCAACAGGAAGGAACGCTGGGCTCCCACTGCACAAAGGAATGGGACTTGAGCCAATGTAGTTGTCTCTCAAAGGACGGCATTCCTCAGCTCCCATCTGGTTTAAACCCAAAGTAGGAAAAAGAATAGATCTGAGGTTAGGAAACACTGCTGTGGTGCTTGCTCTGCCAGTTCTTTTAGTGTGTCAACAGATGCTTACAGTTGGGCAACTGGCAGAATTTCCAAAGATGAACCAATCAAAGTTTACAGAGCCCTCACAGCCATGTTCTAAGATGGACATAATCAAACATGAAAATGAACAGCGGAGATTCTGTGATGGCTGATCGGGGTTGTAGAGGCCACTGCTGCCTAGAGTTATCACGGCAAATTCAACAGAGAAAAGGTGGGTTTGATAGGGGCCTTGAGAGATGGGGTAGGATTTGCTGGGTGGGGCAATGTCAAGGCGTTTTAGCCTGAGGATTTAACAGTGACTGGGGCAGGGAGGCTGGAATGAGGGAAGCATTTGGGAACCACAGAGAGACATCCTCTCTTGGAACAGACAGATTTGAGGGACTAATGGGACAGATTTTAGGCTCAGACAGGGACCCAGTTTATGAATTTGGCTTCTCAGCGTTATTATTCTGGTAGTTGATCTGTGCATCAAAGTTATCTCATTTCTCTAAGCATGTTTATAGGAACACATCTCAACAGAACTAAGTGCTTTGCATTTAGTAGCATGTTTGTTACCTTTGAGGCTGCTCAGACCACAAGAGCATACTTCGAGGATGGCTGTCCATTCTGGAGTCGCATCATGCCTCATTAAGCTGGGGGATCAGGCAGCTGTCGGTCCTAGGCCCCCCTAGACTCAGGCCTGGCTGGACACCCCGGAGCGAGCTTGTGTGGTTCTAAGTGCCTGACTGGAGCAGAGAGGACAGCACCCTGCCTGCAAAGGCAGACAGTATGAGGAATGCTTCACCTTTCAGAATCAGTGACATACTCCCTCTCTGTCTGCATTTTATAAACCCTGTGAAGGAAGAGCTCTATAGAATTTTGAGAACACCCCCCCCCCCACCGGCCGTCTATGGTAGTAGAAATAAGTTTCCGTGTCTCACAGACCTTTATTTGACTTCTGACCCTCCTGTATGACTTTGATTACTAAGCTTTATAAGATTTTTATTCAAAAAAAAGTTTTTTTGAAAGAGAGAATGAGTGCACACGCTAGTGGGGGAGGGGCAGAGAGAGAAAGAGAGACACAGAATCTGAAGCAGGCTCCAGGCTCCAAGCTGTCAGCATAGAGCCCGACGCAGGGCTTGAACCCATGAACTATGAGATCATAACCTGAGCCAAAGTCACCTGACTGAGCCACCCAAACACCCCATTACTTTCACTTTTTTAATCTGTAAAACAGCCCAGGAACTAGGAAATTACTGTTAACTCTCCTACTCCTCTTTTGTGACTTCGCAGTCCCTGGCATTCTTGAGGAACATCCTTTTCTGATTGTAAATGCTCTCTGCTTTCAAGAAGGCGAAAACTCTGTTGTTTAGGATGCCTGTGATCCTGAAGAAAACACGGGGGTGGATGGAGTTGGCCTGACCCTGTCCTCCTATCCCTGTGTTTATTTCCTCAAGGATAAGATTTCAACCACAGCTGGTCCTTAGGATAGTCCAAGGGGCCCAGAGCTCTTGGAAATCATCTCAGCGGGCTCAGCTACCCTTATTTGTATTGAGTTTAAACAAAAAATAATGGCTTAAAGCCATTATGTGTCCCAAAGCATATGAAAATTAAAGCTACATGTGACAAGCATTTTATGAGTTCAGAAACAGTCGGCCAAGGCCATAAACTATCCTGTCACTACATTGCTACCATTTCAAATGTTCAAAGCTCCAACTACAAGCTTGTCCTTAGAAATTGCTGTGTAACTTGGGTGTACCCGATTGTGCTTGCACCTAAGAAGTACCTAGAGTTTGCTCGTTAGTATTTTGCCTATATTTGAATCCTAAAAACAACCACCGCAGGAGGATAGAGTGAGCTTTGTGAAGAATATATTCCAGTTGGTAAGAAATGGAAGGTACGTTTTTCCTATCTCCTCTTGCCTTTCATTTCTAAACACATTTGCCTCTACTCTGAAGCAGAGGAGGCTGTTAGAGCAGCTGCGGTAAGCAGCTGTAGAATCTTCTGTGTCATCTGCTCCCCTGCTTTGCAGACTGTCCCATCCTCCGCCCCGAGTTGTCCTTTCAAAATGGCGCACCGCCCTCTTCCGCCCAGTGCCCCACCTGAGTCCCAGCTCTGTCCCTGCCGTGATTGTGATTTCAGGGGATTTTGCCCCGTGTCCCCTTGCCTTTACCATTCTTTACGGTAAAAGAAATCATTCATGAAAACATTTCTGTCACATGAAAAATGGTGGAAGGAAAAAACAAAGTCCATCAGCCAATACATAGCCGCTTGCTGCTGCCCTCTGAGCTCTGCTTGTCATTTCTGGTGGTGCTTTTCTCAGTGTTCTACCATATCAGTTTACTCTACAGCTACAATCCTGCATGTGCGCGCAGAGGCCAGATGATTAGGACTCTTTGAGGGGAAGCCCTCTACAGGATTACCTGGAGGGAAAAGATTTATTAATCCCATGCACGTAAACAGCTGTACCAGAGGCTGGTCCCTGTAACTTTGCACAGAGTGCTTGGGGACCATCTGAGCCTCCGCCAGCGTTGCTCTTAATGCATAATAAACTGTTATAACCAGCAGCTACGGAACTTCTATTTTTTCAGTGTGTAGTTGAGCATAAGCTTCTAAGGTAGACTATGGGAGCTAGTGCGGGACAAGTTCCTTTGCATACTGTGTTAAAATAATTTATGTTCCATGGCTTTTCGGGAAGAGCCAGTTCATTTTGACTGGTCCTTTTAATGTTGTTTGATTTTGAACACTTAGAAAATGGGCTTGCATTCTTTCTCTCTTTTTGAAAAAAGCTATTGTGTAGTTTTAAAACATACATATTTTAGACCTCAGGTAATATATTATCCAAATAGTAATTTAAAACAAAATACTTTTAATACAGTTGATTTATAACACATTACATGCACCGAGCATAGGAAGCAGGTAAAAACAAATTATATGTTTTATTTTACTACGTTGGCAACAGAATAGTCTGCCTTAGAAAACAATATAAATCATCTTTTACCACTGTTCTCTGAAAGTAATTTGAGGTTAACAAAATCTAAATTGCACCTGTCAGAACTGCCAGTAATATCTTCAATTTTCACTGACTATACTCTCCCTTCTCTCCGTATCCTTAGACTTAATGGAGAGCCGGAACAGTTTCCACAAAGAAAAACAAAGGTGAAAGAAAGGAAGGGATGGGAAGACTTTATAAAGTTTCTTTTGGGTATGTAAGAGGATGGACGCTAGTGTGAACAGGGTGTAAGTCCACAGGTGAAATATCCCTGAAATAGGTCAGTGTCCACGCACCAGGCTAGATAGGCGGGTGTGGCGTGTGCTCGTGCCAAGCCACCCATCTTCTCACGTAAATATAGCAGTTTCACTACCTAACAGTAAATATATTATGCTTTATGGGGGCAAAAAAACCGCCCATTAAATTGCCTTCTTAAATATCACACCACACAATACGTTTTTCTTTGCTTAGAAATGTTAAGAGGGGTGCCTGCGTGACTCAGTCGGTTAATCATCTGACCCTTGATTTCTGCTCAAGTCTTGATCTTGTGGTTTGTGGGTTCAAGCCCCACACTGGGCTCCATGCTGAAAGTGTGGAGCCTGGTTGGGATTCTCTCTGTCTCTCTACCCCTCCTCCACGCATGTTCTCTCTCTCTCTTGCTTTCATAATAAATAAATGAACTTCTTAAAAAACTAATAAAAAATTAAGAAAAGAAATGTAAAAATAATGGGCTTGCAAATGTGAATTAACTAGAACTGAGAATAAATACTTTATGAAGAATAGATAGCACACTAGAACAATTAGGCCTCGGTTGGCCTGGGCCAACTGTGAAAATACAGAAGCTCTGAGCTGGAAGGATTTGATTAGGGCTCTATAAACCAAATCGTATATCCCCTTAATAACTTCCCAGTAAAGTGGTCATTCTGCCCTTGTTTTAAATACTTAAGTGTAGGGATACCCAGAACTTATCAGCACAACCAACCTCAAGTTCTTATTTATGGAAATATACTTAACTGTGCCGGTACCTTCATTTGACTCTTATTCTTCTCCTTCACCCCACACAGCATATCTAATCCCTCCTACAACCTTAAAATTATTTGAAGACAATCATCATGACTTAAAGTGTTCCTTAACTGAACCGTCACTAACCAAGACTTGTCTCCTAAACCATTCACAGTAGGAACAGTATCCACCCACAGCCCTCAGCCCCTGAAAGAGCCTCGTCCCTAGAGAAGATTGGTGGTGGTGCTTCTCAGTTGATGAGTCTGTGATGTGGTTGTGTTGATGAGTTGCTGCCGAGGACACTGGAGCCAGACAGGGGGGATCCTAAGCCTTGAGAGCTCAGGAAGAGCCCAGAATTTTAATTAAGTTGATGGCAACAAAGGCAGGCACTGTAATGTCCCACCTTTGCCAAAAAACAGATCCAAAGCCATTAATTCACGTCATTGACATTCAACGAAGCCTATAATTTGGAGGTTAGGGCCTTGAGCTCCAGCTCTGCCACTGGCCAGTTGCGTGGCCTTAGGCAATCCTCTCAACCATTTTGGAGTTCCCTCTGTGATGTGCAAAGGCCTATGCCTGCTTTTCTGCCTAGAAAGTGGCCCGTTCTGGGATTCCTGGCCTCAGCTCAGATGTCATTTCTCCAGGAGCCATAGCCTGACTCGCACCCCTTCCCCATCCTGAGACTAAGCCTGTTTGCCCTTGTCCCCTCTGCTCAGCTCTATTATAGTTCTTACTTCATTGTGTGTTAGTAACTTGCTTACTTGCATCTAGTGTACTGGAAATTCTTTAAGACTGTGGACTTGGTGGGGTGCCTGGGTGGCTCAGTTGGTTAAGCATCCAACTTTGACCCAGGTCGTGATCTCACAGCTCACAGGTTTGAGCCCCATGTCAGGCCTCGCATCCGGCTCTGTACTGACAGCTCAGAGCCTGAAATCTGCTTTGGATTCTATGTCTCCCTCTCTCTCTGCTCCTCCCCTGCTTGCACTCTGTCTCTCTCTCAAAAAAAAAATAAACATTTAAAAAAAGTTTTTGTTGAAAAAGGAAGAAAGGAAAGAGGAGATAGGAAAGGAGAAGAGAAAATGAGCAGGTTGGAGTATATTATATACATAGACTTGTACAGCTAAAAATCTACAATTTCTTGTTCTTAAGTTCCATCCTTAGTGTCAGCCTCAGATTTATAGAAATTCAGATTTTCTCTAGTAAAGGGATGTTTGAAGTGGTTACACCAAATTAGAAAAACTATAAATCTATATTCATACATATAATACAATTTTAGGACTGATATTTAGAATTCACTTAATGAGCCCAAACTTCATTTTAGATATGAGGAAACTGAGGCACAATGAGATTAAGTTACCTGCCTAAACACACCTGGTTAGTGGGAAGACCAGATTTCAAGTCCTGATCTCTTTTATCCCTGAGCCAGGATAGCTGGTCTTTTCCCTTTTTGAAAAAGCTGCTACCAACTTGTCTACAAATGGCAGTGACAGACGTTTTCCCTTTTATGTGATGGCTATATCAATCCACAACTTTCTGGTTATAAATTAAACTTTGAGAAACGCCCTTCTCGGTGCCTAGACAAACTCCTGAAAATCATTCATCTTTTCTCCCAGAAATGTCAGAGGGTGCTATAGCGCTACACCAGAGGACTCCTGTAGGTTGTTTGCTAAACAGAGCTGCAATCATGTGAATTGCTTTCAGCCAGGTTGGATCTTGAGGCTCAGTGCTCTGGTGTTAAGCCATGGAGTAGTGCTGCCATGAGACCAGCTTCTTGGCAAAGAGCCCCGAGGTGCAGCTGTAAGGTGACCCAATGCAGGCTTGAGGCCAAGGCCCAGTGCTCGGTGCCAGAAACCTGAGCCAAACATTGGAGCTAATTCCCAGGGCACTGAATTGGTCTCAATTAAAATTTTAGATGAAAAGATTTTTTGTTTATCCCAAAGAACCACTTCAATTTATAAGCTCACAGGAAAACTGAGGGTTTTGCATGATACTCAGAATACTTTCTAGAAGCCAAACCTTTAAAAGAAGATGATGATGATGATGACAACTTTAGATTATTTAAGAAGTCATAAAAATATTTTTCGAAAGCAACATCTTTCATAAGCTGTGCTGACTGGAGAAATTTTATTTTTCTAGGTCTTTGAATATGGTCTGTAAGTTGTAAATCTTCAAACATAAAGCGGTGTTGGAGTGGAAATGGTAGAAAGCAAGGTCAAAGTGATGGGGACAATCGAACCAAACTCCGAACCCATCCAGATATGAGTTCGGAACCCAAGTCCACTACTTACAAGCAGCTGATCTTGGGTAGAGTACTATAGTGTCAGTATGGAGACCTGGTGACTGTGTTATATATTGGAGTTTTCAATCTGCCTGTGATAGAATCACCTAGATACTTTTAAACAGTATCCCTGTCTGGGCCCCAAACATGACCAATTAAATTAGACTCTCTGGTGGGATCCAGCATGAATACCTTTGGAATGTTCCCTGGTGAGTCTAATGTTAGGGACCAATGACATAATGACTAAAACTTTGGCTCTAGAGTCAAATTGCTTGGGTTCACTCTACAAGACATGCCACATCATGGTATTTGACCTTGGATGATACACTTAACCTGTCTGAGGCTCAATATTCTCAATTGTAGAGTGTATTAATAAGAGTTTAATGTAGGGCACTGAGGTGGCTCAATCACTTGAGTGGCCGACTTGGACTCAGGTCATGATCTCACAGTTTGTGAGTATGAGCCCCGCATTGGGCTCACTGCTGTCAATGCAGAGCTGACTTCAGATCCTCTGTCCCTCCCCACCCAACCTCACCCCACCCCCCATCAGTGCCCTTCCCCCGCTCACACTTTATCTCTCAAAAATAAATAAGCGTTTAAAAAATAAAAGAGTTTAATGTAGGGGGACCAAGCTGGCTAAGTTGGTAGAGCATGTGACTCTTGATCTCAAGGTGGTGAGTTCGAACCCCACGTTGGGTGTAGAGGTTACTAAAAAATAAATAAATGAACTTTAAAACTAGTTTAATGTAGGGTGGTTAGAGAATTAAGTAAGTCATATAAAATATAGCACAGTGCCTCTGATGTAGTGAGTGTTCAATTATAGCTGCTATTTTTATCTTTATTATCCATGACTCCTTTAATTCACCTAGTTTTAAGGCCCAACTTGATCCTGTTTACAGTCCTACAGAGAAGACTAAAAAAATCAGAAGTACCTTACTAATGAACATGAAAATAAGTGGACAATTCTATAGGGATAAATATCTCTGTGTAAGCTTCTTGTAAGATTTTGAGTGAGAGGATAAAGTTCAGGGTCTTCACTGACTCGAGCCCCAGTGGGAAGCTAGTATTTATCATTTCTCTACCCACAGCCTCTTGTATAGAAAACAAAACAAAACAAAAAACCTTCTGCATTAAAAGAAAAAAAAAAGAGGAAGAAAAGAAAATTTTTTAAAAAGCCCAGGGGTAAATATGTAAACACAGAGGCTATCAAAGGAGATACATTTTGGAAGGTAGGCAATGGAGGCTGGAGACACCCAGCTAGGAAGATATTTCATAGTTCAACAGTGCGGCTCATTAGCTGTCACACTTTAATATCAGAGGATCATCTGGATGCCTGTGAAAACACAGATTACTGGGCTGCATCTGAAATGGGACTTAAGAATCTGCTTCTCTAACAAGTTCCCAGGTGATGCTGATGCTACTGGTCTGGGGACCACACTTTGAGAACCCTTGGTGGCTAGACCTATAGCTCTTGGTAATCTGGGTGTTCTTAGACCCTGTTGGCTGTTTAGGTTCCTTTCCCATCTGCACCTGTGCTGAGCTGGTGGACACCCCCAAATCTCTCCCTCCTGATGACCTATGTACTGGCATCAAACAATGTTGGTTTTCTGTTCAGTAGTCTTCTTTGAGCCTCGAGTTTTGAACTGCTCTTTCCTCTGTCCCCTTGGAGACTGCTCGCTGTGTCGCCTTAAGGTCCCACAGTAGAGTTCCATAGTTCTTTTCAGAGAAGGGGGGGGAGGAGTTTTGTCTTTGCCCACTGGCCAGCCACAGCCCACCTCATCCCCAATTGCCCCCGGGCTCTTGCATATCAAAACAGAGCCCAGACCCAGCAGCACAGAATGAGTGTTCTTCCGCAGAGGCCACTCACTCCCACCTAGCACGCGTCAAACTAGAGACTCTGGGATTTTTGGTTTCAGTGTCAACTTCTTTTATTTAAAGGACATCTTTTATTTTATTTAAATACAGGCAAATTCAAATCACTATCTCCCAAGGCACATATACAGACCAAACTCTGTAGCAGTCCTGGGTCATGTATGTTATCAGAAACCTGGGATGATAAAGGACGGTAACTCCCTATGCCCACACTGAATCTTGCCTCAAGACCCTCTTATGTTTCCAATTTCACAATTTCTTTAATATCGCTTTTACCATAGTTACTCAAATTTGGGCATAATGATTCCTAATGTTTGTTGGGTACTTAATCCTCACAACAACCGTATAGATGAATACTGTTTTACCTACTTTATGTATGAGGAAACTAGAGCTTAGCAAGGTTAAGATATAACTAGAGTATATGCTTCAGGATCTTTGTCAATTGTATTCCCTGATATAGCCCAAGTGCCAAGAACAATGCCCGGCCCAAACCGGTGTTCAATCAATACTTATTGAATGAATGGGTCATACAACAGTCACATGGGACCTGGGATTTGAAACCAGATTGACTTAACCACTACGCCACACTTCTTGCCTCAACTTTGACTTTCCTTTTGTCACCACGTGAACTTATCCCCCAAATCAGTTATGAGTTTATGCCCGTATCATGCATTTGCCCTCCTTTTTCCATTTCTGTGGCCACCAACCTAGTTAAATGATTGCTATTTATTTCCCGAACTATTGCTATTCTGTCCCCACTGCAATCTCTGCATGACCCTGTGCTGCCTACACCGCTTTTACCGGATATTTTTTTTTCTTACAGCACGTTCCATTCACGTTGTAGAAGGTAGTGTGGTATACTGGAAAACTAAGCAACTAAAAAGCCAGGGCTCTGGTCTCAATTCTATGACCTTGACCATGTCACATATCCGTGCTAGGCTTCATTCTCCTCATTAGTAGCATTAGAAAGTTGAACTGGGTATCTTTTCCCACTCCAACGTTGTCTGGTGGTTGGCTGCAGGGGGTATTACACCCCATCAATGGAATCCTATCTGGCGTCAGGTAGGAGGGACGGTTGTGCCCATAAAGGGGTTTAGAATAAGATGAACACATACATTTTTATCAAACAAAGCAGAGCAGTGTAAGTGCCATCAAAGAAGTGAAATGAGGGGGTGCCTGGCTTAACTGGCTCCGTCAGTTAAGCATCGGACTCTTGATTTCGGTTCAGGTCATAATCTCATGGTTTGTGAGTTCGAGCCCCAAGCTGGGCTCTGTGCTGACAGCATGGAGCCTGCTTGGGATTCTCTCTCTGCCCCTCTGCTTCTAGTGTGTGCTCTTTCTCTCTCTCTCTCTCTCTCTCTCTCTCTCTCTCCCCCTCTCTCTCAAAAATAAATAAACATTTAAAAAAAGAAGTAAAATGCAGAGGGAGAGATCACACCTACCTACTAATGGAGGGCACGGACGGGCACAGACGCTGCTCTTCCTCTGACGTCAGCTGGTCTCTGGGGTCCAGGTCCTCGCCTCACTAATGGGAAGAGAAGCTGCTGAGACCCCCATAACTTTAAGCTGCCGCAGACATCTATCACAAAAATCCAGTACTCTCTAATTCAGAAGTTGTTGGCTCGAGACACACAAATTGGCCTAATGCCTAAGAAACTGCTTATAGGGGCAAAGAGGAAATGAAAGTGGTTGTCATGTTTCTGATAAATGCTCCATGTCTGGCTCTGCCACTTACTAGTCAGGTGACCTTAAGCAGGTCTCTGTTCTCTCTGAGCCTTGGTTCCACCTCAGTGCCTCGTCTAGAGTTTGGGGGTCATGGTATCAGCCTCACAGGATTGTGGTGCGGGAATAAATCAGATGTAGTATGTGAAGCACCTAGTGTAAGGTCTGGAGCACAGTAGGCATTCAGGAAATCTCATGCTTCCTCTTACTTCCTGACGCCCTAAACAGGTCAATATTTAGCAACACTTAATTTATTTATTTTTTTTAATCTTTAGTTTTGAGACAGAGAGACAGACAGAGCATGAGCAGGGCAGGGGCAGGGAGGCACAGAATCCGAAGCAGGCTCCCGGCTCTGAGCTGTCAACACAGAGCCTGACATGGGGCTTGAACTCACGGACAGCGAGATCGTGACATGAGCCGAAGTCATACGCTTAACTGACTGAGCCACCCAGGCGCCTCTAGCAACACCTTTTTAAAAACCCCTTGATGGGGGGTGGGGTATGAGGGAGGAATAGAGAGAGAGAGGGAGAAAGGGAGAGAGCGGGAGAGAGAAAACTCAGTATTTTATATACTCTGTCCTTGCATACGTTCAGATTTTGGAAATTATGTGCCGTGTTTACTTAAGAAGATTCCTTCCATTTTATCTAGTAAAGGACAAGGTAGCAAGGGCAAACCAGACGCTGTCCCCAGTTTGTGGATAAAGGACTGGGAAATAGGGAGGTACAGCAAGCAGCATTATTTCTGCCCCCAGGTGAGCTGGTAAAGACTTAGAAAAGTAGCTGCACCAGGGCCAGGGTGGCCTAACCTGGCTCTTTCACTGTCGTTAGGTAGTCATCAGGCCTTTAAGGAGTGCCTGTTGCTGTATCTATGGTTGACAGTCATACGAACAGCCAAGAACAACTTAGGTGGCAAAAAAAAATTACATTTCCTTAAACTTTGAAGTGAGGAAATATATGTGTAGGATAGAATTATTATTATTATTATTATAAGTTTAATTTTTTTTTTAGTATCTCCACATCCAACGTGGGGCTCAAACTCACGACCCCGAGATCAAGTCGCATGCTCCTCCTACTGAGCCAGCCAGGGGCCCCTAAAATTACTTTTTAGAAATGAAGGGATATCCTTCATTCATTCAGCCTTCAAATATTTATTGATAGCTGCTATTGTGACAAACCCATTGCTAGGCGCTGGGGATGCGGCAGTGACTGTAAAAAAGTGCCTGCAACAACTTTGAAGGCAGGGGAACAGGGGCCATCCTGGGACGGGAGGGTGCCCAGTGTGTCTGTGTTTGAGGAACAGCCAGGAGGCCAGCGTGTGAGCTGAGGGGGCGGGGGAGCAGTTGGAGATCAGGTCATAGAGAAAACAAGCTGGGTGTGTCGCGGTTTAGAGTACACGGTAAGGTCTTTGGCTTTCGCTCAGAGTAAGAAAAGAAACCACCAGGGAGTTTGGGTAGAGGAATGATAAGGTATAATATAACCCATATTTATTGAGTGCTTACTCTGTTGATTCTATTTTAAATACTTTATTGGGGCGCCTGGGAGGCTCTTTCGGTTGTACATCCACCCCTTGATTTCAGCTCAGGTCATGATCCCAGGGCTGTGGGATTGAGCCTTGTGTTGGCTCAAGATATTCTCTCTCTCTCTCTGTCTGTCTGTCTCCTGGTGCCCTTCTCCCCCTCTCATGCTCTCTCTCTCTCTCTTTCTCAAATTAAAAAAAAAGTTTGAAAAATAAATGCTTTATTTGTAATCTACACAAATAGCCTTGTGATGGAGAACGCGTTATCTTTCCCATTTTACAGCTGAGGAAACAGAGGCTCAAAGAGGTTAAGTAACTTGCCTGAGGTCACTCAGCTAGTAGGGACTTGGCCAAAATTTAGAACCAGGTCACTCTTAACCACCTCATTGTCCTGACTTCACAAATGCTTAAGAGATTGAGACCAAGTCCTTTTTTGATACTTGTATTTCCAGAGCACACTGACAATGAAATTCCTTCATAGTCATCCATAAATACAGAACTTCCTCACTTAAACTGATGAATATGCCCAGTATTCTGCTTTGTGATTTCAAGGTTTTTTTTAAAGCCCTCAGATTAGCATATTAACAAGCATGCTGACATGTTGCTCTTTAATTATGCAGACAGCTATTTCTTTTTTGCTCCTAATATAGAGGTTGATTGGGAAAATTTTTATTTTACTGCTTACAACCTTACCCTGGTGCTACCTAAATCACTACTATATGATTTGGCATCTATAATTTATCATTTTTCTCTGCTATTAGATGAAATGCCCTTTAAAGCATTCCACAGCAAGGTGAACACAAGTCAAGCTTGCAAAGTTCTAAGAAAAAAAATTGCAAAGAGTCATTAAAGAATAATGAAAGTTGATTTATATAGCATACAATATCAGGGCTGCCCAGTTTAACAAATATAATTATTCCAAGTCATTTTCAGAAGGCACCTCCATTTCAGCACCTAATGTTCATCATATTTTAAGGAATAACAACAAAAATACCCTATTTTTATAAAGACTCGAAAAGCAAAATCTTTCATTTATTCTCTGGATTTCACTAGAGCTCAGGCTGAAACAACAGACAATTTAAAATATAGAAAACCCAGATTCCTTTTACCGTTGTGTGGATTTAACATTCTACTGCTGTAGCCAAGAGTCCTTGGCTTCTGGGCCAACTGCCTTTTGCATGCTGATTTTTCCAGAGAGAGTCTCTCAGGAGTTATTACTTTTGAGTACTATCTACCATGACTTCAGTGCCTATAGGCAGCGGGAGTAGCAGAGTTTGAGAATGAAAACACAGGGAAAAATTTCTCCCGGTAGAATCATCAGCTCAGTCTCATTTTAGGCTGCAGCCAGACCACTTAGCTGTCCCTCCAGCCGCCTAGGAACCTATGCCTCTCAGGTGCCCATCATTGAAGGACTACAGCCAGGACCTAAAGAAAAATAATAAACCTTTCTATCATAATATTTTTCGGTATAATAGGTAACGTGTGAGGACGTATGGGGTGGGGGTGCGCGCATACAAGCACGCAAACCATGTGTGTGCACGTTCCAGTACTTGTGACATTCAGAACAAGGGAGATGGTCTCAAAGGGTTTCCTTCTAGTTTTCACAAACTCTATTTAATTTTTCCTTCCAACCCTTCAGAACCAAAAGGACTATAAAAGTCCTGGGCTCAAGACCTCAGAAAGCGTGTCACTGAGTTACGTGAACCAGGAACACAGGACTTTTTTCGGTACTGATTTTAACGTGGAAGCTATTTTGACACTGAAATAGCAAAATCAGATCCAACAAAGGTCTTTTGAGAAGACATGGTTAGAAGGGCATGTTTTGTGGCCAGGAAAACCGCAGCAAAGTATTCCAATTAGGAATAAATTAAAGAGTGCTATACTTTTCTGGAAGGGTCAGGAAGTCAAACTCTTGGCCTTAAGCTGCCTCTCACCCCCACCCCTGATGACCCTGAGAACAAGTCACTCCCGTCTCTTTGTGAACAGGACAGTTGCTGCCAAGTCTGCCACCCCTCTGTGGAAAAGAGCCAGGGATTTTCACCAGTGCCTGCCAGCCTGCATCCAAGTCAGAAGGGGGTAGCTGAGGTGCCAGGGGGCTTTCTGTAGTGCCCCAATGCCAGCTTTCTGTCCACAAAGGAAAATTCACTGAACTCGCTAGCGCCAAAGCTGACATATTTAAAGGTCTCCAAAAGAAGTTTCGTAAGCTGTTTTTTCTACTAGAAGAATAAGCTCTCATTTTTCAGATTATGTTTTCTATTTTTCTTATATTCAGCAACAGTTTTAGTTTTTTAAATGTTTGTTTTTGAGAGAGACAGAGCGTGGGTCGGGGGAGGGGCGGAGAAAGAGGGAGACCCAGAATCCGAAGCGGGATTCTGTCTGTGAGCTGTCACCACAGAGCCTGATGCAGGGCTCAAACTCATGAACCTCGAGATCATGACCTGAACTAAAGTAGACACGCAACCTACTGAGCCACCCAGGCACCCCTCAGCAGCATTTTAAATCCATGACACCCATTGGTATACAAAAGAATTCTGCTATCTTCATGATAAATTTAAATCTTACAGCTGTGACATCTTGGTACTCTATATCACGATTAATTGCCTTACACTAACATCTGATGGCTATTTTTTATTTTATTTTAGAGAGAGAGAGAGAAGCACCAAATGGGAGAGGGGCAGAAGGAGAGAGAAGAGAGGGGGCAGAAGAGAGAGAAGAGAGAAGACAGAAAGAGAGAGAGAGAGACAGAGAATCTTAGGCAGGCTCCACACTCATTGCAGAACCCTACACAGGGCTCAATCCCATGACCCTGGGATCATGACATGAGCCAATATCGAATCAGATGCTCAACTAACTGAGCCTCCCAGGTGCCCCTGATGAACATTTCTTTTTAGTCTCTTTTTACTTATTTTGAGAGAGAGACAGAGAGCAAGCAGAGGAAGGGCAGAGAGAAGGGAAGACAGAATCCCAAGCAGGCTCCACCTGTCCACACAGAGCCCAATGCGCAGCTTGAACTCACGAACCGTGAGATCATGGTTCAGGTCATGACCTGAGCTGAAGTCAAGAGTTGGAAGCTTAACCAACTGAGCCACCCAGGTGCCCCTGACTATTTTTTAATAACGTTCTTTAGGTAACCTGTACATCTGATGTGTTGTTGGTTGAGAAACTGGGGCTGTGAAGCAAGGTGCCCCCAAACAGCTGAATTCGATCAAGATGTCATGCCCTCTTGACCTCTTGACAATACAGTATTTTGCTCTTCTACAGCCTCTGAAACCTGCCTGTTCCACCAGGTCTAGTTCAGTTCCTGCCTCCAGTCCGGAGCCTTGCTTGAAAACTTAAGTTCTCACTGAGATCTTCCCTCCGAGACCATCTGAAGCTCTATTCTTATGCAGCTGTTATGGCATTTATTTGGCTATGTCATCATACACCATCATTTATTCACTGACTTTTTCCAAGTCAAGGGCCACATACCCTCTTCAGCTGCCCGCACAACACCCAGCATAGTGGTGACCACGTGTGAACGCTTTGTGGGAGAAGGGAATTAAACTGACATAGCCTTTTTCATCATTTCTTCTATTATCCTATTGAAAGCTAGAATTTGCATTATTGTTTTCTATTTCTCCATTACCTACATGTCCCTTGGTGACCCAGAAGCATCCAGAGTGAGCTGCAAGTTGGGTCACCCTTGGATAGGCTCATCACTTGCATTTTTTGGCCTGGACATCACCATTCTGGACCAACCATGGAAAATGGGAGACAAATTACATCCCTTATGATTGCAGCCATTTGGGAATTACCAATGAGTATAAAAATAAGAGAGGAAAAAATAAGTAACGGAACAGAGAAAGAAGACGTAGAAAAGGACGAGAGGAAAAGAGACAAGGAAGAGGCCAATAAAATAAAAACCAACTTCACAAAATCAACGCACCAATCCTACTCTCTGATGTAAATAATATTTCTCTTTTTAAAAAATATATATTTATTGTTGAGAGAGAGACAGAGAATGAGCAGGGGAGGGGCAGAGAGAGAGGAAGACACAGAATCCGAAGCAGGCTCCAGGCTCTGAAATGCCAGAGCCCAATGCGGGGCTCGAACACACGGACCGCGAGCTCATGACCTGAGCCTAAGTCAGACGCTTACCCAAATGAGCCACCAATATTTCCCTTTTTAATGACACAACATAAAGTCTCCTTGCCTGTGCATTTAGTAGATGGTGATATACACATCCTAATAACGTCAGCTTTTTAGGGAATTGTATGAGGAAAGAAGTGCCTTTCCAGGGTGAATCAGGAACAAGCTGGCGAGGCAGCGACTTTGGGGGAAAGTAAAAGCAAAGGCCTAGCAACACTGGTGCATTGTGTGCGGCAGTAAGAAATGACAGCTCAGAATGAGGCAGGCTTCTCTCTCATGTGATCAGCTCGCTATGCCCTCAATGAGGCCATGAGATTTCGCGTTTTATAGGTTGAGCTTCCCACTGGCAGCAGCTGAAGCAGTTCATTATGCACATCTGTCACGTGATCCACTTCATCAACCAAATGGAACTGGAAGAATAAGTCACCCTAACAAGATCCTTCAGTACACTCTTAAAAACTACTTACAGATGTACTCTTCCTCTGAAGGGATACAATGAGTTTCCTTGTGCTGTGCCACATGATACAGGAAATGCATTATCCCCATCCAAATTCAGACATACCAGGAGGAAGCACGTGAAAAGAAAGCAGCTCGCAAAAGCACACACAGCTTTTGCAAAAGTCCTAAGAGGGGCTCACACACCAATTTATGATAACGGCAGATAAAATCCCAGCCCTCTGAAGCTCGGTTCATTACAAATGCTAATGTCCACACAGGGAAAGGAAACCGCATCAGTATTCAGCGTCGACACAAACACTGCTAATGCGTTTTATTTATGGTTGTCACCGGGTCCCCTCAGCAGTATGCCAGACCTCCATTTGTGTAGTAACTTTAGCTACTTTATGGGCTTTCATGACCGGCTATGTTACGTCCCCTCAGGCGATTTGTGCTTTCAAACCGTGTCTGGCGAGATAATCAGCCACACTTTTGATCTCGAATCAGGGCAGTTTCATTCACATTCGGAGCAGGTGCAATGAATGTTTTCGTAGATGAGTTCCGGATTAGATTCACCTGCCATTGTTAAATCTTCCTATTTCAGTTGGTGTGATCAATTTATCATTCATTTGGTCAGCCGACACATATTTATTGGATACCTACCATGTGCCAGGGTCTGTGCCAGGCACGGCAGATATGACAGCAAACAGAGTCCTACCATCATAAAATGTACATTCTCGAGGGGGAGGGAAGGCAGTACACAAATAAATATGTACTATATCAGAGAGTATGTCAGGATACCCTAGCTATTTGGGGCCAATAATCAACCCAATATATCAGTGGCCTAAAACAACAGTTTGTTTCTCACTTACACTGCGTGTTTGTTGCATGTCAGCTGGGGGCTCTGCGCACCTTTACTCTGGAGCCCAGGCTGCCTGGAGATCCATCAGCTGGAGAATGGCTAGACTCCAGGAGAGAGGGGAAAAGATAGAATGGCGAATTACACACCAGATCTTAAAGCTTACGCCTGAAAGTGACACATGGCACTTCTCACATGTCCCTGGACAAAGCAAGTCACATGGCTGCATCCAACTCCAAAAGGTGAGGGAGTGTCATCATACTATGTGTTTGGGGAAATCAGACACGCTTTGTGGCCAGAACTGTCCCCAGTGATAACAGCTGCTGTGAAGAAAAGAAAACAAGGTAGGGAGATGGTGTACGGGTAGGTGGTTTCTGCTTGACATAGAGGGTCAGGAAGGGTCTGTCTGATAAGGTGACATTTGAGGAAAGGTCTTAGGGAGAGAGAGGGGGCTATTTGGATGGGAGTGGGGACTACTTCCTGCAGAGGATACACCAAGGGCAGAGTGTGCCTGGCATGTGTGAGGAATTGCAAGTGCAGGTGGCTCGTGTGGAGCGAGCAAGGGGAAAGCTGTAGAGGTCATAGAGCTGTTGGACACTAGGTAGCTCCTTATAACATGGGCTGTGACCATTGCAATTTTTTGTGTAAAAACATGGTCTGAATTAGGTTTCAAAAGGATTCTTGTGGCTCCTGTTTGGGGCTAAGCAAGGAGTAGTTAAGAGGCTCTTTCAATAATCCAAGTGAGGTAAAGGGGGGGTAGGTGATGGTCAGATTCTGGACATAGTCTGAAGGTAGAACCAACAGAATTTGCCAAAGAGAAAGAGATGATTCCAGGATGACTTTAGAGGTTTGTCTCTTCTGGTAATCCTTGGATAAACAGGATTACCTGGTACAGTTTTTTAGAATCCTCAAATGTGGCAAGATCACTAGCATGCGTAACCTCCTCCATAAAGGAGTTGAGAGTTGCACAGCCAAGTGGAGATGTGGATCTTGGACAGTGAGCTTGGGCCATGCACCAGCTAAGAGACTTCTCTCCCCACTGGCCTTGTATCTGCTGTCCCTTAATGTTTATGATCCAAGTTCATTTGTAAAATCAGAGAAATGAGCTTCATAATTAGAGGCAAAGAAGGAGCTTATGACTGAGTCATTCCACCTTATCCCTCCCCTCCATTCCACTGTGACCCTTAGACGTTCACAACCCACCTATTACAACCCGAGGTCTCTCCTCAACGGACACTCGTATAGTAGTGTCACTTCCTCCGAGGAATAGTTTGAATAGGAAGCTTAATAACACAACATTGGGATGTTCTTCTGCATTGTGTGTCCCTCCGTCTGCTCATGCTACCTTTCTGGAACACAGCTCTCCATCTCACCACCACCCAGTAAGCCGCAATAGACCTCCTCTCTCCCGTCCCTGGGCCTCCTCTTCCGTCTTCCCCAGAGGCAGAGAGCAGAGGTTGAATGCACAGTTTGCCAACTACTATGAGGGAATGAATAAGTAAAAGTCAACGTTATTTTGAAAAACTATATTTTTGGAATATTTGTACTCAAAAGCATTTATTCATTCAACAAATCTTCCTGAACTCCTCTGTGTGTGCCAGCGCTGCTTAAGTTGTAAGCATTGAGGACACAGCCGTGAATAGAATATATAAGTAATTCGTATTGTTGAAAACTGGGAATGTGTAGAAAAATATTTTTAAAAGATAAAATTTCCACTAAAACATAACTGCTATTAATATTTTGGTGCCCTGTCTTTTTCTAGGCATGCATGTCCTTCCTATCTGCTATTTTTGAAAAAAAATTTACAACTCTGGACTTATATATAGTGCATTAAAATTGTTTTTTCTTAAAAAAATAAATCATACCAGATGCTCGGAATTTGTCGAATGAATTAATTATAGAAATAAAGTATCGTGAAGCAAAAACTTAAAAACGAAAGCCACCAATAATGCCACTACTAAAAAGATAACATCACTATCAATAGTTTGGGTTGTTCAATATGGTTTTGAATAATCAGCACATTTTTACAACATTGGTCCCCAATAAATGATTTCTTTTTTAAATGAAAGCATTATCTTTGTTTCTAAAAAAGCAACATGCCGTTGTAGATTTTTTGCAAAATACTGAAACCGACAAAGGGAAAAACTAAAAGTCATTCATAGTCCCACAGCCCAGACACTTCTGCTTTGAACGTTTTCCAATCATCAGGAAGCAAGAATGCCTGTTGCCTTCCAGGGTCCTTTTAGCTGGACTAAGAATCAAATTGATATGAGACAGGTTAATAAGAGAAAATCAAATTTAAGAGCGTACGTACGGGGAATCCACATACACGTGGAAATTCCAAGGACAGGCAAAATGAGGTATATATATCTGAACTATGGAGAAGGGGAGAGGGGTCTGGAACTTCAGAGGAAAGGAATGTACTTTGCTGGGTGATAAGGAGAGATGATAATTAGATGATAGTTAGATAGTTAGATAGTTAGATAGTTAGATGATCGACCCACCCAGGTGGGTCACTCGGATAAAATTTATCTCTGCTAATAATGCTTACTCTGGGAAAGACCAATTTAGGCTCTTCCATGTAGGTAAGGAAGGGGCAGAAGTTTCTCTTGAGACTGTAGGGTCTTAACTGCCCTCAGCTCAGAATGATCTTCATGCCAAAGAGGCCCATCATGGGGTTAGCATGCCCTTAGTCCCTACGCAATCTTTTGGGAAATTTTTCCCAATCCTTTCTCTGAGCAGTACACCAGGCTGGTTAAGAGCCTGGGCAAGTTACTTAACCTCTCTGAGCCTCAGATTCCTCATCTATGAAACAAAACTAGCAATACTCACTTTGTAAGGTTGGTATGAAATTTAAATGAGATAAAACATTCGAACTACTCCCCCCGTCGCCGTATCTGACACATAATCAATGCTCACTATGAGAACTCATACTATTTTGCAGAATATTTCTGCATAATTGGTCGTACTTTATACATTCATTTTTATCCTTTTTTAAACTTAACATCGTGTCATTTAACTTTAGGTTTTGAGACAATTTCAAATTTTCGGAAAAAGTTGCAAGTAAGGTACAAAGCCCATGTGGGCTCTGAAAATGCCATGCTGGGCTGAGTGCATCTAACAACCTGCACTCAGCCTACTTCGACTCAGACGCCGAGCAGTGCCAACCCTCTGCAGGAATGCCTCGTTTGTCTTGCTTGGGCCCAACACCCTGCACCAAGACTCCCTCACATGTAGATGTCCTCCTCACCCCAATTTTATGCTGTCTTTTAAGTTCTTAAGATTTTTAAAAAATGTTTATTCATTTTTGAGAGAGACGGAGCATGAGCAGGGGAGGGTCAGAGAGAGGGAGACACAGAATCTGAAGCAGGCTCCAGCAGTGTTCTTTAAATTCTTCAAAGATTTGAGGGTGCCTGGGTGGCTTGGTTGAGTGTCCGACTCCAGCTCAGGTCATGATCTCACAGCTTGTGAGTTTGAGCCCCACCTGGGGCTGGCTGCTGTCAGTGTGGAGCCCGCGTCAGATCTTCTATCACCCTCTCTTTTCTGCCCCTCCCCCACTCATGCTTTCTCTCTCCCAAAAATAAACACTAAAAAAATTGTTTAAAGATTTGTATTATCTCTCCATATATCAGTTTTCCCTCACGCTAGAGAAGTCTCTATGTATTATTGATGGTCCATCAAACAACGTTTTCATTTCAACAACAATCTAAAAACACTTCAATAATAAAATATAAGCTTATTTGGTTCAACTGGGATGTTTATTTTATAGCCACATTCTCTCGGTGTCTGTGCTTTGTGTTTAAAATTGGGTTGGCACCACGTGATCATTAGTGTGTCAATATTCAACTTTAAATGTGGTGGTGATCTTTAGATGGGCGTTCACGGCATCAAAATTACAAAAACCGTTTTGCTTTCCGTTTGATAAAAATCATACTGAGTTATCCTACCGATCAGAAAGCTACAGTTGCTCTTTTTCAGTAACAAGATGCAATTAATTTTAGTCTCTTAATGTATTTAATAAATTAACTTTGCTTTTCCATCATGAAAATAACCGGGCTACTTTAATTGTCACAGGCTAATGAGAAAAGAAATGGGCTGACTGAACACACAGATGATGCGTTCATGCAAAGCAAAGGCCAAAGACCTCGTGGCATCAGCAGAAATGAAGTTTCACAGTTGTTCAAAGAGAGAAATATGGAGAGCAAATTGAGTCATTACAGGTCTCATGGTAGCACGGGTTGGATTCAAAAGAAGCGAGGCAAAGCGGTCACTTAATTCAGATTATAAGCAGATGTGTTGGTTTGAGTCTGTGTGTTTATGGCATACCAGCTTGCAAATATTCTCCATGAAGAACTTTTTTTTTGTTAAGAGGTTCTTTAAGAAAGGTGATCTATCAGTATCACATTTTGGAGAGAACCGTTTAAAAGTATTTTTTAATGTTTTATTTACTTATTTATTTATTTTGAGAGAGACAGCGTGAGCAGGGGAGGGTCAGAGAGAGAGGGAGACACAGAATTAGAAGCAGGCTCCAGGCTCTTAGCTAGCTGTCGGCACAGAGCCCGACACGGGGCTTGAACCTACGAACCGTGAGATCATGACCTGAGCCGATGCAGGATGCTTAACTGACTGAGCCACCCAGGCACCCCGAGAGAACCATTTTAAAATCAGTTGGACCAATTAAAATAATCAGCTGATAGTTTCAAATGAGTAATGGGAGGGGCGCCCGGGTGACTCAGCTGGATAAGCGTGGGGCTTCAACTCAGGTCTTGATCTTGCAGTTTGTGGGTTTGAGCCCCATTTCGGGCTCTGTGCTGACAATTCAGAGACCGGAGCCTGCTTCGGATTCTGTGTCTCCCTCTCTCTCTGCCCCACCCCAATTCATACTCTGTCTCTCCCTCTCTTTCTCTCTCTCTCAAAAATAAACATTAAAAAAAAAAAAAAGAGTAACCTGATGGTAGGAAAAATTGTAGTGATGACAATGATTGTGAGCCAAAGACTGTCCATCATGTTCCACATCAAATATTTAAGTCAACAACTGAAAGATAAAATGCATAAAAGCATCTCCTTATGCTTTATAATTACATGTATAAATTAAACCTACCATTGGTTAGTTTCAGCAAAATGTTACCCCTTTCATACTAAATTATTGGGTTTTTTATTTGAATGTATCTGGTGATGTCATTTTTATTTAATTTGGAAGCTTAGTTTGCTCTTATGGGTTTTTTTAATTGTAAAAACCACGTAACATAAAATTCACCATCTTGACCATTTTCAAGTGCACAGTTTGGTTATGTTAAGTATATTCACATTGTTGTGCAACAGATCTCTAGAACGTTTTCATTTGGTGTTTTTATAGCGTTTAGTGAGCTACAGGGATGAAGCATTTATGCCTAATTATATATTGGTACATATTTAAGGAACCGTATAATGAAAATTACTTAGGCGGACATGGGGGAAGTTCCAAGAGAACTTTTTCCTTTGAGGAGAAAAAAAAAAAAGGTTTGAGAAATGCCAGTCAATATGGTAACTATGTTTCAATTTAAATGTTTGCTTAACCAACCCTCCCCTCTTCTCCTTCCAGGCTAGATAGCTGAGAGTGGGCTGTTCTGGAGGGGACAGTGATACCTCATTTCTTTAAAAAAGCAAAGCCAGGGGAGAGCAGTGGTTTTCCCAACCTGAATTCAAAATTGCCTTTTTAATAATAGGTATAATATGAACACAATACTGCCTTTCAGATTCCTTTTCAAAATAGTTTCAAATCCATTATTCTATTTTCGAGGCCCCCACTGTGAATCTCTAAAGTCAGTTTCCTTTAAAGTCAAACATCATTGCCAGGTTTGATATGTCACACCTTTAATCGTCCTAGCCGCTGCTACTGCGAGTCTTGCTCCTCAGCAACCCGCCAGAGGGAAGAGGGTGGTCTCCAGATGCTGCGATTGTTGTGGGCGTCCACTGTGGTCCAGGCCTCAGTAAGAAAACAAACTAATGCTGATGAGCTCCTCTGGAAAACTAGATACAAGTGTTTTTAGCTTCAAAGCTCCTATGCTGACCTCTCCTAAAGCTTCATTTTTAAAATGAAAGCTTTTTTTTTTTTTTTTGTTAGAATGTGCTGTTCTACTTTTTGGAAATAAGAAAATATTCAAAGTCCCTATAAATAATCATTGGTTATGTGGGAGAAAGCAAGAAAGAAAGGACAAAAAAGGGCAAGAAAGGAACATTTACTGAGTACTTACGACCTGCCAGGCACTATTCTAGAAGATTTGTATCATCCCCCTTACCTATCCGTTAAAAAATTTTTTTAATGTTTATTTTTGAGAGAAAGAGAGAGAGAGAGAGAGCAGGGGAGGGGGATAGAGAGACGAAGACACAATCCAAAGTAGGCTCCAGGCTCTGAGCTGTCAGCACAGAGCCCGATATCGGGACTTGAACCCACGAACCGTTAGTTCATGACCTGAGCCAAAGTTAGACACTTAACTGACTGAGCTAGCCAGAGAACCGCCCCCCCTCCTCCCCCCACCCCCCACCCCCCACCTTATCCTGACTTCCCAGGAGTAGGATCTGTCCTCTTCTTTTTACAGCTGAAACTCCGAAAGTAACTTGCCTAAGGCCACACAACTTATAAATGAACGGGGACTCAGGTTTGTCTGATTACAAAGCTACTCAGCATGTGCAAGTGAGAAACTTGTTAAAACACTTGTTAAACTTGTTAAAACAGATTCCGCTTGGTCAGTGCTTTCTGCCACATATTTGGCTTGGGATAACTGGACAATGCCAATATTCATTCATGAGGGGAGTTTCCTTGCCCATTCCAGCAAATTATCATTTTCTGCTTTCTCAATCAGTTATTTGTAGATTTAGCTGACAGACTCAGCTTCAGATGTTCCCCACTCCCTACTTAGCAGGGTATAGAAGAAACCCATTTGCTCTCTCCCTGTGGATTCCATCACCGGCCAGGTCTCTGCCTTCCGAGATCATTGGAGGGTGCTGTGTAAAAAGCACCTCCCCACCTTCCCTCTCGCCACAGTGTGGTCTGGCCCTTCTTGCCAGATGGATCTAGGCTGTCTTTAGAGAGGGCTGATTTAGAGATTTAGAGATTTAGAGAAGGCTGATGTATGCCCTGCAGACTGCATTGTCATTTATTGGTTTAATTACATAACACTCTGCAGTGCTTTTCCATACTTTCTTGTTCTTACAGTGTGTCTCCTTTTTTTATGTTTATTTATTTATTTTGAGGGAGAGAGAGAGTGAGAGGAAAAGAATCCCAAGCAGGCTCCACACTCAGTGCAGAGCCCGATGCAGGGCTCAGTCTCGTGAACCATGAGATCATGACCTGAGCCAAAATCAGGAGTTGGATGCTTAACTGACTGAGCCACCCCAGGCGTCCCTTGCATCGTGTCTCCGAATGTTGGATGTCATGCACATAGTGATATGTAGGGATTTTGAATAGTATCATCTCAAAGGTGTATGTGGGGAGGAGGAGTGAACAGGTCTTCTGTTTATTAGGAAAAATATCCAGTCATCTGCTTCTGGGAGGATCTGACCTTGAAACTGCATAAATGTGGGCTCAGTCCTGGGTCCTAGCAAGGGTCACAGAAAAGAGAGTAGCTGCCCTTGCTTAGCCTCTACTGAGTGCTGCCTTGATTCAGCCTTTTCACGTGGCTCGTCCCCTCCTAGGTTTGATATAAGTTTATCCACATCCCTAGATTTGAAATAATTAGAAGGCAAGGACATGGATCATCTTCGTGCCAAAAATAGTACCTTGCACACAGTAGGCATTTAATAACTAATTGTAGACTGGTTGCTGACCTCTAGCTACTGCTTAGTTCCCACCCCTTGACTTTCGAGGATTACCTTTTGAATGACCAGCTCAACAGAAATGGTAGCATGATGGAATCTGAACTTCAGGCTCACACCAGGGTGTCAGGGACTTCTGCCTCACGTGCCTTTTCAACAAACAGCCATATGCTGGTATCCAGAGACCTGGTTTAGAATCTTGAATTTGAAAAACCTGGATGTGGAAAGGTGCTGCCCACCCTCCTTCCCATGAGAGTCACCCCACCGCACGGTTTAACGCCTGCACTTTGTGACACTATTTCACTTGGGAAGATTAGTGCATGAAACTTTTTCCTCCACTGACACCAGAGCTTAAACTAGTTTTTCAGCCATTCTTTTTTTTTTTTTTTTTTTTTTTTTTATTTTTTGTTTTTTTGTTGTGTGAAGGGGCCGCCCGGGCATCATCTGGGGATCTGGGGCTTGACAAGAGGGGCGGGACGTGGGTGCTGGGCCTCTTTGGGNTTAACGCCTGCACTTTGTGACACTATTTCACTTGGGAAGATTAGTGCATGAAACTTTTTCCTCCACTGACACCAGAGCTTAAACTAGTTTTTCAGCTTTTTTTTTTTTTTTTTTTTTTTTTTTTAGGGTTAAAGATAAGGTGATGTGTGAAGGGGCCTCCCGGGCATCATCTGGGGATCTGGGGCTTGACAAGAGGGGCGGGACGTGGGTGCTGGGCCTCTTTGGGGAGGGAAGCCAGAGCAGGGCAGAAGAGGAGAGGGGGTTGGAGCTGCTGAACCCGAAGCCCCACCTGACAGGCCTGCACGGAGTGGCCCGGCCCTGGCTGTACAAGTTCCCCCAGGGCGGTGGTTTCGCCACAGCCCTGTTTAGCACGGTCTTGTGTTCTTGGAGTCTGTTGTGAATGAGCATCCTGTTTTGAAAATCCCTGGGAAGCTAGGAGAAGTTTTCTTTCAGTCACAAAGTGAGAAAAATAAAAATAGACTATCCCACTCGATCATTCTGTATGGCCTTGTAACAATTGGAGAAAAAAAAAGCGAAACTTCTCTTTTTAATTTGGGAGTATTTTTATAAAATCTCTGCAGTTTGTGCACATTTTGAAAGTGAGGATCTACCACCCCGGAACCCATCCGAGAGGGATTTAAAGCTCAGGGAAACAGCCGCTCTCTCCGTAAATTTCCGAGTAACTGAACTTTGTAGATAACGACAGATTGGAAGACAGAATCGGTTAATCCCTGAGCTCAAGGAGCCCTCGGCCCGTATCCCAGATAACACAGGATGCTGAAAATCCGTCGGGTCCCAGCCTCACGAAACACCTCTCTCCTTTCCTAGGAAGGATGCAGCTTTGACTCCTGCCGGCCAGGCCGAGGCTCCCCGTTCTGCCGGGATGAAGGCCGAACCAGCCACTTTCTGCGGTGCCTGCAAGGTGCCAAAGGCCAGGCAGGTACCTGCGGCCCAGCGGCTGCCGCGTGACGAGGCCCGCAGCCAAGCCCAGCGCCTGCTTCTCTAAATCCGCCCTTTTGATAACACTGATTACGTTTCCCTTCACCAGAGCCTTGGGCTGATTGAACAACGGCCAACTTCTCTGGGTAACAAAGAGGAGGGGAGAGTAATCCAAACACAGGTTTTATTATAAAAACCAGGGAGTGAGAGAAGTATGTTTATTCTGTAAGATAACACACCTGCTCCGTGCCCGGGAGGCTCATTTCCATCAGTTGCCATGGCAAACTCGTTATACTTCAAGGCCATGTGGCTTTGTTGCCTTTTGAGATCTGGTCCATGTCCCACCTTTTCTAACAACTGCAACACAATGCCGTGGAAGCCCGCGACAGCATAATTGATTTCTCCTTCCCTCTATCAACGGCTTACATTTGTTCGGAGCAGGGCTGAGGCTCCCTTCGCCTTTGAACTCCCAGCTAACCGTGAAGGCATGCTTCGGAGAGCCGTCCTCATTAACATTCCTGGTCCCCTTCCCTGTCAGCGATAAACGAGCCCTGCGTCCGTGGCCTCCTTCCTAACAGTTTTACAAATGAGTGGCTCGGTTCCATGTTTTGCTGCCGATCCAGGTGCCCAGGCGGACAATGCGGGGCTAAGAAGCACGCGGGAGAGACTAAAAATAGCACAGCAGTTTGGACGCATACCAGAGCAGCTACTTCATCTCAACTTGCTTCGCACACTAAGCCTAATGGGATCCATCAGGCGGGAGTTCTCTCTTGAGCTCTCTCCCTCCCTCTCCCCTCTCTCCCCAGCTGCCGGCAACCATCAGCGCCTTCCTGGTGAAGGGAGCAGAGGGAGGTCAGGCAAGGGACAAGAAATGTATGTCCTCGTGGCTTTAGTTACAAGAGCCGGGAGATCTGGGGGCTGCAATTATTCTTTCCCCTCCCCGAGTGTTTCTAGAAAAGAGCAGGCAGGCCCAGCACACTTTGCCCAGGTACACTTTGGTCCAAGATGCTCTCATTGTTTAGCAAAGGCTCAAATATCACTTCCGAAATGCCCTGGGAAGTGTGACCTAGACCCATGCTCATATGCTCCTTGAGAAGTCAAATGGGGAACTTGGCTACACTGAGTGCTGCTCTTACGGGAGCAAATGCAGTCACAGGTGGAGGGGCCGTGGTCCGTGTAGGTGAGTTGGCAGCGCACGACTGTCCAGTGTCCGTGAAAGCTTCCCGGCTCCCACCAAGTATCCTGTGATTCTGTCCAAAAGCTTTTTCCAACAGAAAATGGAACAAATCAGGGGCATCTGGGTGGCTCAGTCAGTTGAGCGTCTGACTTTGGCTCGGGCCGTGATCTCAGTTTGTGGGTTCGCGCCCTGCGTCCGGCTCTGTGCCGACAGCTCAGAGCCTGGAGTTGTTTCAGATTCCGTGTGTCCCTCTCTCTGTCTCTGCCTCTCTCCCGCTCAATCTCTCTCTCTCTCTCAAAAATAAATAAAACATTAAAAGACGTTTTTAAAAAGAAAATGGAACAAATCAGTATGAAGTTAGGAACATGCTATCTTAGGAATTATGTTCCTCTCCTAGGACCATAGCAAACCTATTGGGCGAAGCTCTTTTGTGTTGTTGCTGTGCCTCCTGATAAAAGGTACCTTTCAGGGCACCTGGGTAGTTCAGTTGGTTAAGCATCCGACTTAGGCTCAGGTCATAATCTCACGGCTTGTGAGTTCAAGCCCCGCATCAGGCTCTGCGCTAACAGCCTGCTTCAGATTCTATGTCTCCCTCTCTCTCTCTCTCTGCCCCTCCCCAGCTTACTCTCTGTCTGTCTCTCTCAAATAATAAATAAAAAAACAATTAAAAAAAAGGTACCTTTCTTGCAGCCTCCCTCCCCCCACAGGGAGAGTTAGCATGACCCACACCTTTCTCCTTTCTTCAGCTGAAAGGCAATGCATTTTCCAAAACAGCTATGTATTATTCCAACAAGTGCTACTCTTGTAGAATCAGAATCAGGAGGAAAGATGAATATCACAGTATTTAAAAAATAAAAGCATGTTTCATTGTTTTTGCCTTGGAGATTGGCCAGATGAAACTGAAACAAAATTGATCTAATAGCAGATTTTATCTGGAAGCTTTAACGGGGTGGGGAATGCCAGGATCTTTTAAATTGTACTTTGGTTTTTATATAATACTAGTGTAAAATAAATATGCCAAACTACTTCAAGAAAAGTCGCCCTCCATATAATCACAGCAATAATTAATCCCCCCAAGAATTTCCCACAGAACAAGTTGCAACATGATCGTTTAATCCTCCAGCCACCAGAGGACAGAGATGCATCGTCCCTCAGGCCTCCTTCTTTCTCCGAGGCTCAGTTTACCTCCAGGAGATCCGGGGTCATTTGTTGAACAAATCTACAACCAAAAGCCAGAAAGCTTTCTAGGTTTAGCAAACAAATGTCCACAGATTAGAAATTAGGCTATCTGGGTTCTAGCCCTAGGGCGAACTTGAACAAGCTTAAGGGTCTGTGGGTCCCACTTTTCTCATGCATGAAAGCACACGGCAGAGGTTCAGGATTTCTAGGGTCCCTTTCAGACGCAAAATTCCAAGTGGTTCCAGAAATCAACGATTGAAGAATTACATTTATTTCAGTACTTTCTTTCTTCCTTTCTGGTTTTTGTTTTTGGTTTACTTGGCTGGTGGGCTCATCTAGAGCAACTTAGCTTGAAAAGTAGTGCCTAATTCTTCAGGATGAGAGGCATTTCTTCTTCGTGCCATTTTCCCACAGTCTAACCTTCCTCCTCTTTTCATTTGCCACTAGGAGGTGGGTCTTACTGATGCTTCTTGGTTCATTAGGAAGAAACAGAAAGATCCTGTGTTTTGAGAAACTCTTTCTGGATCATTTCCCAATGATCACAGGACTTTTGCAATCCCTTTGGCAAAGGTGATGGTGACAATGGGGTGTTTGGCAAAATGGTGGAGGTGGCTAATGAAGTGACTGAGGTTAAGAAAAATGCTCTTGGCAAAACATCATGAAACAAGGTCTGGAGTGCTCAAAGCAGAAAGCTTTCCTCTCTTGCTGAGATGACTGAGAAAAACTCAATCTTTAAATAGGTGATTTCCTTACTAGGAAAAAAAGAGTGTCAACAACCATAATTTTTCTGAGCACTGAACTGAGAAATAGCCAGTCCAATACTTAGATTGGAGCCATGCATGGAGATGCCGTTAAATGATACAGAAGTTAAATTAAAGTAACAAGACATATATTTTGAAGCCGGTCGCTGAAATTAAAAAAAAAAATTACATTTCAAATTTTAAGCGAGTCACTAAATATTCAACTTAAGAATCTGACCTTGCATTCTGTACACCTCACCGCTAAAATCAGCTTTCAGTCTGAATACAGCCTTGAGGCTAAGAGGTTATTTTTACTGAGTCAGCCCTACCTTACTTCTACCCCTAAAATATCTGCAGATAGATGCAGAGGACAGGGATAACGTCTAAATAAGCCACGTGTTAATCTTAGTGTCAGTGCTCTAAAATAGTTGTTAAAATACCTTTGATATCCGTGGTCATCAGATTTCTTAGAAACTTCAAGGGTCAGACTTTCATTGCTTGGCCAGGTGTTGTGTGTGTGTGTGTGTTTACTTTTTGTTTTGTTTGTTTGTTTTGCTACCAGTGCTACCAGCTATGACACTTCAGTGATTATTTGTGGAATACCAGGGAATCACCTGGGGTGGGAACAGTGGCTGAGGTCTACAGGACAGGTCTCTGAAGGGAGGAGGGGTAACATCATCACATTATTAAAACTTGCAAACTAGAAACATTTCAGAGTAATTACTGATGTCATTTTATTTCCACGCGTGTGAATCCTTAATGATCGTGTCACCTCCAAAAAAAGATTTAAAGAGAGAGAAAGAAGACTTGAAGTTTGTGTTTGGGGTGTTTTGAGTTAAACAGGAATGAGAGTTCGACTAGGTCTCAAATGCTACAGAGCTAAAGATGCTTGTGATATATAGTCTTACAGATGATTCCTTAAGGGATACTAGCTTTTTCCTTTTCCTATTTTTTTTTTAAACAAAGACATTCACTGTACCATCCAGAAGACCTCTAGGTTACGACGTAAATGAAACTAGAGTTCTTTGAATTTCGTATTTATAGTTGGTACGTGTTTGTTGTTTCCCTGTGGTGACATACCAGGGCTGAGCCATCTCCTAGCACAATTGAGCCTAGTAGGCTACCACAATAGGTAGATCGGTAATAGGAAGTCGGAGCTCTTCCCCCCGCCCCCCATCTTCATATTAGCTTACTGCTCAGGCCATAATTAATGTAATTCCACCTTGCTCTATAGTTTATGTAGATTATACATGTATATTTCACATACGGGTATGTTTGTGTGCTTTTTGGGATCAGATGAGCAAGGTGTACATGTTTCTAAAATTATGAATGTGAAGGTGTTGTTGAAGAGATTCAAAGAAGAAGAAAATGTCCCTGTTAAGACCCTGTAAATTTCTCCTCTGGGAGATATAATTATGACAACTCAGTCATTCCTCAAAAGAGTATCTAGAACTTAGGCTCAGACCTTAAACCACGTAGGGCCATTAGAGGCACTTTTGTCCATGTCATTTGATTTTGGGTAGGCTTCACGCCCAGCACAGAGCCCAACGAGGAGCTTGCACTCATGACCCTGAGATTAAGACCTGAGCTGAGATTAAGAGTGGGACACTTAAGGGGTGCCTGGGTGGCTTAGTCAGTTAAGCGTACGACTTTCGCTTAGGTCATGATCTCACAGTTCATGGGTTCGAGCCCCGCGTCGGGCTCTGTGCTGACAGCTCAGAGCCTGGAGCCTGTTTCAGTCTGTGACTCCCTCTCTCTCTGACTCTCCCCTGCTCACGCTGTCTCTCACTCTCCTAGAAATAAATAAAAAAAAATTAAAAAAAAAAAAAAAGAGTGGGAGGCTTAACTAACTGAGCCACCTCGGTGCCCCTGTCCATGTCATTTTATAAGGGAGTCCTTGGGGTATCAGAAAAGTGAAAAGACTTGCCTAAGGTCACACGGCTCGTGGTAGAAGCAAGACTAGAGCACAAACTAGCATTCCAGCCAAACTTCTACATCCACGGCCACTACCTACCACACACGGATATTCTTATATATACACATCACGGTTGTTATACAAGTAGTTTTGTTTAAAAGTTCTACTGCAAAAATAAAGCTTTCAAGATTCTGTGAAAAAGGATTGTTTAACTATCTGGCTCTAATCCTTTAATACAGACGAGTCCGTTACATGGATCTAATATCCTATCCAAGCAGCTTTCCTGACGTTCCTGGAAGCAACCGCCCATCTCCTCGGGAATTAACACACATCTATCTCCTGTGAGACAAGTCAAATACAATCTTACAAAAAAGTAAACATTTTATTATCTGTACACGGATCAGGTTGGTCTGAGGACACACGAACATCTGGCTAGCTCATAAAAATAGCCCTAAGCGATGGGATGGTTTTTATGGTCCGTTTACATTTATTGCAACATCATTTATAGGATCTACTGGCTAAGCAGGGAGAGGCCCAGAGTGGACACCCCAGACAGTTAGGAGCAGCACGCTGTGGGTGTTAGCAGGAGGGGAGGCAGAGTGCCAGGCCTCTGTCTGAAAGGCGGCTCTGAGGAGGTCCTGGGAAGAATGCTCTACAAGACAGGGTTTCTGGGGGTGGGGGGCTCTCTGAGAGGGCCTGCCAACAGCAGCATCTGCTAGAAGAGTGCTTGGCAGCACACACACACACACACACACACGCGCACACACACACACGCACAGTGCGGCCGGGTTCCGGGGAGGCGGGGGGTCACAAGGGTACCACCTGAAGGGTGGGCAGAGGCCCCCGGGGAGGGGCTATGTACTCTTCCTCTCTGAGCAGCCGCAGCAGGATGTTTTTTTTATTCCTGGGCCAGCTGTAGATGTGAGTGTTCTGAAGCCAGGTGGGCACGTGCTCCTGTGGGAGAGGGGACAGCAGCGGTGAAGACCGTTAGTGAAATACCTGGACTGCAGATCCCGGGCCCCGTTCCCAAACATGCACGGCTTTCTGGGGCACGGGCGTTGCCTCCAGAACTACCCTGGGACTTGTGCTCTCGGGAGGGGTTAGCGTGTGAGCCCCCCCGGCTCTGCGTACAAGCTGAGCCTCTCGTTATGGAAACCACATGTGCGCCGCGGTCTCGGCGGCCTCCCAGGCTACCTGCCCTTTGCATTTCAACGTGCTTTTCACCACCCTCACATAAAAGGGGTAGGACAGAGGTCACGCAGAGTGATGTGAATTCCTTCGTGGCTCCGGGAGGCTTAGGCGGAGGCTGTGGGCTTAATCTAATTCATTTCAGCCACGGATCCGGCCTGCAGTGGAAGGAGCCCACCGGAGCTGTTAGCAGGCCCAAAGCAGAAGACTGTGAGGTGGGGATCGTGAGGGGGCACTTTCTGACTGCCCTGGTGGCGGGGGTGGGGGGTGGGGGTGGACAGATGACCAGTCAGCAAAAGGTATAGTGGGTCTGATGGTAATACATGCCATGGAGAAAAATGAAACTGAGGAAGGGGCTAGGGAGTGCTGGGGCTGGGCTGAAAGGTCTGCAGCTTTAAACAGATTTGTAGGAAAGGTCGCGCTGAGAAAATGAGCACACACCCAAAAGAGCAGAGGGGGCCTGCCTTGTGGATGTCTGGGTCCAGGCAGTGCAGAGGCCCTGTGGCGGGGGCACGCCTGGCCTGTTCAAGGGGCAACAGGCCCGTGTGGCCAGAGAGGAGTGAGTGAGATAGAGTAGGGGGGGAGGTCTCGAAGTAGAGGGGCCCATGTCCCATGGGGTTTTGAAGGCGTTTCTCTGAGGAGGTGGGATCCCTTTGGGGATTGCAGGACATGCTCAGAGGCGGCACCTGCTACATGTCAGGCACCGTGCTAGGTGTTGACGACACCCAGAGGAAAAGACACAGTTGCTGTCTCGAGTTCACAGTCTAATGATGGAATGTAACTGAAGACCTAAAGAAACTATTTTCTAGGCAATAGCGTGCCAAGGGGGCAGGAGGTGGGAGCACAGGCCATAAGGGGACTGTCTGAAGAAGTTTTAAAGCCATTAATGAAACCAACTAAAAGTCCGTCTCCTCTTCCATCACCATATTCCCAATAGTGTGTCCACCCCCGACCACATTGACTCAAGACACTAAGAGAGCTCAAGGGAGAAACCATTCAGGATATTGGCAAGGGGTCGAGAGGTCAGGAGAGGCTAGAGAGATTGGGTGATAGAAGGATAGGCAAGAGTTGACTACACAGACAAGTCAGGGAAGGGCATCGTAAGCAGGGGGAACAGAAAGTGCTCAGGCACAGAAACATGAAAAAACATGGCAGGTGTGAGGGCCATGCTGAAAGAGTCCAGTACGACCCGAACGTAGTCCCTGTGCACACGGTTAGGAGAGGAGACTGAGCATGTGGGCACAGCCCTCCTCTAAGGGGCCTCATCTATGATGCTAAGAAAGGGGGATAGAGCCTGGGCAAGGGATGGAAATGCATACAATCGCACCGAGTGTGAGCTTTGTAACTCGACGCAACTCATTCGAATCAGCTGGACCCTCCCTCCTTCCGCACCTGAGTCTCAATGCAGTCCTGGCATTTAGGGGTCCTCCAGGGTGCAGCTGGACCTGGGCTCAGGGTGCTGTGCTCTGACTCTCAGGACACCCACCACGCCTCTGTCTTCCCCTTTGCCAAGCCTGGAACGTGGCTTCAGCCAGTTTCTGTCCTCGCTCCCCAAACCCACTGGCATGCTCTTCTGGTGCAAAAACCCACATTCGAACCACAGCAAAGTTCACTTTGGCAACCGTGTAGATTTAATTCCTTTCATCTACAGGTTTGAGAGCTCAGCTGTGTGCACCAAAATACTTCCGTGGCCAGTCAGCAAAAAATGTAGATATCTTGACTTTTATGTGCAGGAGATAAGAAGTATCAGATGAACAGCCTCTTTTTCTCTCATGAGTTAAAACACAAACTACTTCTTTGTGTGTAATGGCTGTTTGAACAATTAGGGCAGCGATGGTCTATCAGATAACGTCTTAAAACCTTCCTGATTCATGCAGTTGAGCTGAGTGCTACAACCTGTGGATCTTTCTGGTAACACTGTTATCTCTAAGGACTGATAAAGAGTTCACAAACTTTTCCACTTAAAAATCCCAGATAGCAGACAAGCCAAAGCTGGAACTGTAAGGGTTTTTTGTTTGCTTAGTTCTTTGTTTACCTTCTTAGCGTTTGGGAAGAGCACGGGGATGAATCTGAAATTCATGCTTCCTTGTTTTATGAACTCAATCTGCATCTGGAACAGAAAGAATGTGGAGGTTTGATTTCAAGAATGAGGAGGAGGAGTTAATGGCACCCACATCATGCAAGGCCCACACAGTCTTTTTATTCTGATTATTTTGTTCAAGTGCCACACACTTATCCTTTCAGGCTCTGCCCCCCGCCCCCACCATTACACATGCATGCCGAGCACCTGAATCATTTCTTGAAGGCCTCCTAAAAGTCACACACTGTGCCCAACTTCGGGTTCAAGGATTAGGATGCCTTCCAGGGTGTGCTGAGCTGGCTTGTATCAGCTCACAAAAGCCAGTTGGATGCATCCAGTCCTGATTCTGTGTTCAGTGCCTTTTCACTGGTAGCTTGAAATGGGCCATAATGGTATTTATACCATGGAAATGGGAAAATGCTACAAACCAGGATTTTTTTTTTTTTTTTTTTTTGGAGAATCAGTTTACGGGAACACCACTGACACAATCCCTATCCTCCCAAAGCCAGCAGATTGGTGCGGAGAAAGAAGAGCAAATTGCCAACCACGGTGCAGTGTGAACAGTTTAAACAAATCGCTGTGGAAGCCCAAAATGGGGGCCATCCATTCTGTATCAGTGATTTGAAGGAGAGTTACAGGAGAGGTGTCACTTAGATTCTGGAAGACAAGAAGAATTTAGTCAGGCAGAGGAAGTGGGGGAGAGGGGACGGACATTCTCAGTAGAAGAAACAGCACGAGCAAATGTTGGGAGGTGTGAAGGAATTTTAGTGGGGTTGGGACCACAGGATGGGCTAGGGAGGGAACGGACGATGAGGCTGAGGGGGCGGGGGTCATCCGTGAGGAGCTCTGCCTGTCACAGAATGTGTAGGTTCCCCACACAGTTCCAGTTTGCTGTGGCCCCAAAAAAGTCAGCTGCCAAGAACTCTATCAAAACCAGAATTTTCAAGATGAGGGGAGTTGGGAGTCTTCCCAGCCCTGTGACCAGCACAAAGCTCTCAGTCATCTGATGACAAGGAGATGAGGAATTATGTGTTCCCAGGTATTTCATCTTCCAATTGATTTTTTTAAACGGAGAAATCTTCTTTGTGCAGGGGAATACAAACAGGACAGAGAAGTGACAGTGGTGACAGTTGGTTATTGAAGTCACCATAGAAACCCCCCCTAAACACACTCTCTTATGCACGTACACACACACACCACACACAGACGCTCCACAAGGTGTTTTCTGAGGACTATGGTCTTCTAAAATCCAGAGGATCAAAGGCATGTTTTAAAATGAGCCCCATAGAGTGCAACTGCATCATCAGGACAAACACGTGGAAGGAAGGGCGCGGGGTTTTGAAGGTAAAAGCAAAGAACTGGATTTCGTCTCGGACTTCCAGGACACTGCATCTGTAAACCTTTGCCTGTCCACTGCTGCTGCCTGGAGGGGACCTGGGGGTTAGCCAGCTGGGCAGGAAGGCACTTCTGTATCTGGCGTCTTCAACTCCTTCAGTGATAAGGAAGGGCCCAAGACATCCATGTCGCCAGACGCTGAGGTTGGAGACAGTCTGGTTCATGGCCGGGCACAGTCAGACAAGCCCTGAGGTTGAGCTGTGTTTTACTGCCTGGCGTTGCCACACACCAGCAGCCCTTGACAGGTTTCCTCAGGAACTGGCAGGGACCCGGAGCCCTTCCCACACACCAGCTGTCAGCTCCCAGGACTGGCGCGTTCCTAGAGATGCAGACAGGATGTTGAGTGCCTCGGGGCCAGCCAGACAGGCAGTGCACAGCCAAGGGATGGCAGCTCCCGCAGCCAGCCATGACCCTTTCCCGGGCCCTGCCCACGGGCGGGGAGAGGATGACTTAGCGGGGAGGCTTAGCTTCTCATTCCCTGGCATTACTCTCTGACCTCACCACCTTGCCTTGGGTCGGTTCTGAACTCAAATAAGTGTTCGGCACTTGGTAGAAGAAGAGACGGATGGGGCGCCCACGCCCTCTGCCTTTTTCCTGGGCTCCTGATCCCGGGACAAATCTGGACTTGGGTCAGCTTCCCCTGGGGTATAGCTGCATGTCCCTTGCCTGTCTGTGTCCTGCCTTTGCTGCTTACTTATTCTGTCAGGGCCACTGCCTCATCTTCCCGTCTCAGTCAGTGATCCTTTCTGTGCATTCCAGGTGCCTGGGGAATGTTACAGTTGGAATGGAGCTTACAAGTTCTGGTCCGGTGGATTTCAAGCCTTTTCGTATCCCAAAATCCTTGGTAAATAAGCCTGAGGAAGGCAAACCAGCTCTGGCTGAGTTGGGGCTGGAGGCCCAGAGCCGCCCTGACCCTCAGCACCGGCAAGTACCCATCGGGGGCTCTGCAAGACATTCTGAAAGTCACAAGTCTAGTCCAGTGCCCTAGTCAAGCAGGGACTGTCTCCACAGCATTCTCCGTCATCTTGGAAAGCATGGAGCCTGCTAGCTCCTGAAACAGCCAATTCCAGAGCTGGGTGGTATTTTCAGTCAAAATGTTTTACCAGATGCTGCGTAAGCCTAACTTCCTATAAATGTTTCCCGCTGGTTTTAGTTTGACCAGGCCCCACAGGCCAGGAGTGGCAGTGGATGGCTGCTCATCTATCATGAGCTAAGAACAATCCCTTGCACGATTTCATTCGATCTTTACAACAACACTGTAAGTGTTAGTGATCCATTTTATGATCAGGGACACGGAGGCGCAGAGAAGTTTAAGCAGTTGGCCCACGGTCACACAACTACACGTGAGGAAGCAGAACCGGAACCAAGTCTGTCTGACCCAACAGTGTGGGTCCTTTTCACGATGCTGCTCTGCCTCTCTGATAAGGCAGGGGACCAAATAGGACACAGATGTGGGAGCCCGCTCTCAGCTGTCCCTGTCCCCCTGCCCTCTTCGGATTTCACATTTGTTGGCAAACAACCAAGCCAGCAGAGTGCTGTTTTCCAGAGCTTTGGAAGTTCGAGACCACAGCTGAATCTCCCCTTGCTCCCAATCGGAACGGAGTCCCAGAGATGGGGTCACTTAGGACAGATCCAGAGCCAACATCCCCCACTCCTGCCTGGGGTTCTTCACCCATCATCACACTGCCTTGAGTTGGTTTCTAGTGAAGGACAGGCCTTCACAGAAGAAAGGGCCCCTCTCTGAGGGGCGACAAGGTGCTGCGGTCCCCCCGCCCCCCACTCACCATTCGATGAATGTACTTAGTATGTAAGCCATGCTCATCCTCGTCCAGCTGCGATTCAGCACCTTCCACGTCCTGTTTGTATTTGGGGCTGATTGCTACAATTATCATCACTGTCTTCTGTTAATGAGAGAGAAAGCATGTTTATGGAAGTGTAAAGTGTGGTCCATTTGGTGAAGGCAGGCTGGAAACTGGCCAGCGGGACTGTAAGCGTTGTGATGTGCTCCAGAGCGGAGGGCCTGGCTTGTTCTCTGCATGGAGTGAAAGGCACTGGCCTCCACTCAAGCAGACTCCCGTCTCCCCTTCTCCCCTCTGTCTCCCTTGAGACGCAGAGCCAATGGCTCTGTGAGGAGCTCTCCTAAATGGAGGCGGGTTTGCCCGCCATTTTCTACAACCATCACTAATAAACGCCCAGTGAAAGCCTGGATGACGAAGTGATTGTGCATCGTGGCAAACAGACTCCAGAACAGCACCGATGAGAAGCCCCCTCCCTCCGGCAGCTGGGGGTAGGCTGTCAGTTACTGCACTCTTGACCGCCCTGCGTGCCGTGCTGTGCAGACGTGTTAGCACAGCTAGGAGGAGCAGCCCCTTCAGCACAAAGCAAACATCAGGCTGCAGACAAAAGGAAAAGCCACAAAACCCCAGCCTGCTGAGACTCTCTCCCCCACCGCTCTCTCCAAAAGCAGCAGCTGAAGCAGCCGACACGGACACACTGGCAGCAATCAATTTCTATCTTGTTAAAGCACAAAGTGTCCCAGTGGTCAGTATAGATTCTGTCAGTGGAAAACAAATCACAGCGCTGCCAGTGGGCGCCCGGGTTGGGGGGCGGGTGGAGGGGGGTGGCGGTTGCCACACGGGCAGCCTCCCGGGGAAAGCTCCGGAGCCCAATCCTGCAAAAACACTTGGGGTGGCCTCAGATTAAATTGAATTCTGTCGCTCCCTCCCCGCTCCCTGCCTTCATTTCCTCCTTTCCTATTCTGGTCAAAAAATTGTTTGCTCTGATTGTTATCAACCACCTGTGTCTGGTTTGACCGTTATTTCCTGCCTGTGCATGTCCACAAGGGTGACCCCATCCTTCCTTTCCAGGTCTTTGCGAGGCTGCCAACAAGGGAGGCTTTGTTGGGACTTTCTCAGCTTTGGACTTGGTGGGTTTGCCAGTTGCTCCTTTCATAAAATAGCTCCCCAAGCTCATTGTCTTTCTCACCAGCAAACGAGCTCGGAATTTTGGAATGTACTTACATCTCTAAGGTAGCGTTCCATCCACTTAATGATATCAATGCCTCGGATTCTATCCTCAAATATGTCAATCTACGAGAAAAAGATGTGGGAGGTGGCTCTTAATGAGACGCTTTCTCTAGATGCAGAGCAAGAGAAAACACAAGAGACTATATGCATTTAAGATGGAAAAAATTACAAATGCTTTATGCAGACAGGAGCATGTAAGTCTAAAAGCCAAAATACAGTTTTCTTAAAATGTTCCCTATTTCAACATTAGTAGGCATTTAAGTATTTAATATCTGTAATTAGGATACAGTGATACACAGCAAAATGTATCCTTGACTACATAATAATTATGTTTTAAAAATCTGAGAGATGTAGTAGACTACCAGGTTGGATATAAGCCAGGAAAAAAAATTATATACATATGTATACATATATATCTGTCATAGGAAAAGCAAACAGGATATGATTCTGGAACATTTTAATGGATGTGCGGTGTACAAGGGCTGAGATCTAGTTCTGGTGCTTTACTTGCATTAGCCAGGTCATTATTATGGTATTATGTCCAGTTTCGATCTATACATTTAAAAAGGATTGTATGAAACTTGGAGCAAATCCAAGGAGCAGTCACAAAAACAATTACTGAGATGGTGGGAAAAGGTTTATGATGAAAGTCAAGAGGCAGAACCTCCTGGGCCTTGAAAAGATAGATATTAAATATCAAGTCTTTGAAGGAGTATTTGAAGGGGAGAAAAACCAGCTATTTTCTCTCTTTTTTTTTTTTCCAGAAGACCAAATAAGAAGGCCTTTCTGGGGCCGAGGCTCTGCCCTGCAGCCAGAGAGTAATGTGCATGTGTACAAGGTGCTCTCGTTTGCAAGAGGGATTAAATACAAGGATGGGTGGGCGACTTGGGGAGAGTGTCCTTGAGGAGGGGTTATTTGATTTGGCCACACTGTTCTCAGATCAGTTGTCCTAAATGTCATTCCACCATTTAAGACTCATCAAGTCCGAGCTGTTCAGTAAGCTCTCCATGACGCCCGTGACCCAGCCTTACCTCTTTCCTCATGTGCCCTGTCTATGTTGCTCCCCTGCACCCTGACCATGGAGCACCCAGAGCACCCTGCTCTGGGAATCCTCCCCACTCGCTGACTTCCTTGTCCTCACCTCATCCGACTCAGCCCCTTTGTGGCCAGGGGTACCAGATACTTAGCACATCATAATATTGTTTCATTTACCGTATGACTCATCTGTGTCTGCCTTATCTCTTCAACCTAGTTCTAATCTTCCTGCGAAGCGAGAAAGTGCCTTGAGAACACCAACCCGTCAAACACATCCAGGACCTAATACAAGTTCAGAATATGTTTCTTTACCAATGGCACATTAAAAATGGAATGGCTTTCCTTTTGGTTTGGATGATTCTTTCTTTAAAATGTTTGATAGCCAATGACTGCATCTGGTAATCCTGAGAAACCATGTAGCTCTCTGTGACTATATTAGGAATCCATTTCTCTCATACGAGACAGAGCAATATCATGTTGGGGTGGGGAAGAAACCCCAACTCTACTCTTGGTTTTATTCTTGGCTCTACTCTTGGCTTCTGTGCTTCCTGCTCGCATAACTTGAAAACATAACGGAAACTAAGTCTTATTATCCTTATTTGTAATATGTGGTTACTAAACCTATTTCCTAGGATGGTTATGAGGATTAAAACAACTGGACATGAAAAAGGTATAACATCACGCCAGGCTTGAAGTAAATACTCAATAAATGGTAATTTTTATTGTTAACTGAGCACCTAAATTATTCCTTGCTGCTGAGGTGGACTTTCTGGGAGGCACGATGTGCTTGCTAGCTCTCATTTGTCTCTCCAGGTCTCTACCAAAGTCCACAGCATCTGTCAGGCCAACTTTTCCACACAGCCACTGCTTTAGGCCAGACTGTTTCCCCCAAAATTCATATGTTGAAGTCTTAACCTCCAGTGCCTCAGTGTGACTGTATTTGGAGATGGAGCCTTGAAAGACGTAATCACAGTAAAATGGGGTCATGTGGGTGGGCCCTGATCCTAGAGGACGGGTGTCCTTAGAAGAGCTTAGGACACACAGAGGGAAGACCAGTGAAGATACAGGAAGAAGGAAGAAGACGGCCATCTACAAACCAAGGAAGAGACCCAGAATGAAACTAATTCTGCCGACACCTTTATCTTGGACGTCCAGCCTCCAGAACTATAAGGAAATAAATGTCTGTTGTTTGAGCGTGTGGTACCTCATGGCAGCCCTAGCAACCCATATGGCCTCCCTCTTCAGGTTGCCATAACCACTGTTCCCTTGCCTCTTTAGACCTACAGGTAGTAGAACTTCCTGCTTTTGCTGTGGGCCCAGGATATGGCTCTGTTCCCTGAGGATTTCTTAAAATTTACCTAGAACTTTGAAAATAGTCCTTTCATTAAACTTTCCTTAAATTACCCGTTAAGTGTTTTTCTCCACTAAGGGGCTCTTGGTGTATCAGTATAGTTACTTAGCTGTCCAGGACGGGGCTCTGTGATTCTACTACAAGGCTTCACGGTGATAAAGATTAAGGACATATTCAAATTCTGTCTAAGGAGTCCCTGATTGTTAAGTTCATAAAAACCTCTCCTCTTCTCCAAGGGCAATCACTATGCTTTTTTGGAAATGATGAAAAGTAAGATCTTTTCTGCAAATGTTGGCCTTATGACCTATAATTTGATTTTATATCATGGTTGCCACAGTGCTTTCTTTCTCTAGAAATGAGAAATTGAAATGTTGGCTTCTGTACAGTCACTAAGTTGGAATGTGTAAATTGCATGCATTTTTAACCTTGTAGATACTCCTATTAAAAAAAAGTACAGAATAAAGAAAAATTCAATAAAAACTGTTAACGCCAAGTAATGTTTAAAATTGACATTTAGTTGCTAAATATTCTCTTTTTATCCTTCCACATTCCTCGTCATAGATATTTCCCTTAATTTTTCAGCACTCTCTAGAATTTACTTTCACTCAATACCCAAAGGGGGCCTCTGGGAAGGAAAAGAAGTGAGCTCAGTGTTTTAGGAAAGCCAGTCCTTTGAGTCGCCTCCTGTGGTATTTTGTTTATCCTACAGAAGAACTTACATGACTTTAAGCTGTGCTGTTGGAAGGCACTGCATGAAACTTGAGGAGTGTGTGCTTCCTGAGATTTCTTGGGCCAAGGTCACAGTGAACTGCAGGGCTGCATGGTCTACCTCCCCTAGAACTAGACGAGACCAGCTGAGAATCGGGCCATGTATTCCCTGCCCAGAGGCGCCACTGCTGCCTCAAGGTGTGGAAGGCAGCTGTGCACAGCGGCCCTTGACCTCAGATCTCACAGCCGAGTGCCTGACAGAAGGGGCTTGTACAATAAGCAGGTGGCCTGGTTAAGCCTGAGGCCTTCTGCATCACAGGAAGCACAGCCAAAGCAGGTAGGTTTGGCTTAAAAAAAAAAAATGGGGGGGGGGGGCGGGCAAAGGTATAAAGTGTGTCAAGAGCCTGGCATTTCCTTCGGGTCGGGGGCCAAGCTGCGTCTGTGCTCAGCTTTACCTAACACTGTTTTGGCTGTTCAGAGGTTCTCAGGGTCACTCCAAAAGCACTCAGGAAGTTAGTGCTGGAGACTCTGGAGAGTTCAAAATCTAGAAAATAATTTACCTACATCCATAAGCATTTAAGTTCCTAATCGCAAAAGTTGATAATATAGTTTAAAACCTCAACAGCTATTTATATTTTTCTCCTTTAGTTTTGCTTCTCATTGTACTCACTTTATTATTTTTTTTAAGTATTTATTTATTTGAGAGAGAGAGAGAGAGAGAATGAGCAGGGGAGGGGCAGAGAGAGAGGTAGACACAGAATCCGAAGCAGGCTCCGGGCTCTGAGCTGTCAGCACAGAGCCTGATGCGGAGCTCAAATTCACAAACCATGAGATCATGCACTGAGCCAAAGCTGGATGCTTAACCGACTGAGCCACCTGGGCACCCCGCATTGTACTCACAAGTCTTCTCTTTGGAGAAAATACTTACTGCAGTTTGGAAGCCATTTACCAACAAAAAGTTCACGAATTTCACCACCTCCATGGCTGTGTCCATAGAATAAGTGATAAAGACTTTCCCTAAGAGAGAGTTTTCACATTTATTAGAAACTCGTCAAATCATTCTATTCTGAACACTTGCAAATTGTACTCAGTGTCTTTTGTCTTTCTAGACTTATAAAGAGAAACTTTGGGTCCGGGCTTGGTCTGAGGGCTTATGCCTGCAGCTGTGCGCATCGCTAGGCCCCAAGGGGCAGCAGGGGGTTCTGTCTAAGGGGCTGCAGACTGCCCGGCGTGCGTGGGAAGAACAGTGCCGGTGGCTGGAAACAAACCGAGGAGGTTTGCTGAAAGATCACACGATGCGTTAACAAAATCGATCACCCAGAACCCGAGGGGCCTGAAGATCAGGCCACCTCCTGGTTTCTTAGAGACACTTGGCCCTGTGCCTGGGGGATACTCTCACAGCAGGCCAAGAAGCTGAGCCTTGCTAAGAGGCCACCCAGCAGTGTCCTCTTTTGATCTCAGGATGCTCTCTGCTGCCCTGAGCTTTTGCGTAATGAAAGCAAGTAGGGGGAGAGGGAGCAGGTGGTTCCCTATGGCCTCCTTCCCCTTCCCCACGCCCCGCTGGGAGAAACGCCAGGAAGTGGGGGCACAGCGAAGCATTGATCAGGAATGTTAGCAGGAACTTCAGCAGCTTGAAGGACAGATACCACCTCTGGGCATCCAGCATCACTTACTCTCCGGCTCCTCCCTAGGTCACCTGGGGCAACAAGTGGCATTGTGCCCACAGACTTGACCCAGTCAGGCCGATTTTAGCCCGAGGAAACAGCCAATGTTTTCTCAGGCTAAAATCTTGGGGAAATTTCTGGGTAGCATGTTAATGGGATCGAATAATCTCTGCGTGCTGGCTTTTAGTCTGGAATGAACAAACTTAATCTCAGGAAGTCCCTGGGGCAGGGGGTGTGGAGAAGAAACGAAGGTTGGAGAGAAAATATGAGTTTGTATGTATTCATCTATACTTAGGCTCCGGACTTTTGGAACAAATACCTCAAATAGAAGTGGGTTCAACGGTTATACTGACCCATCTAAGCAGCCAGGCATGTTGATGGCACTCAATGTAGTCTTCCTAACACCTAACATTCAACAATTTCCTAGGTAAGAATTTCAGGACTCCTTTATAGATTATGGTAAGATAGATATTATCTGTAGATTGACATGAGGGTTATATGCAGGACCACATCCATTCTCCAGAAATGCTCAAGATTAAAATGTAGAAGATTTTTAAAAGATTAAAAAACATTTTTTTGAATGATAAACAACGATGGATCCTTGCCATAGAAATCTTCTGGGGAAAAAAAAAAAAAAAGAAATCTTCCAGAACCCTAAATGACTAATGAGAACAGATTCCCCTGATAGGAGTTAGTAAATCCAAAAGGCTAAATTTGCAAGTTTGGTTCAAAGAGGCACCCAGATTTGTAAAGAGCTTATTAGAATTACCTGTACTTCTCTAGCAAGCACAACAGAATATAACAATTTCACAAGTAGTGGTTGTTTTCATAAGATTTCTGGAACTTACTGTACTGAGTGACCTTAATATGAGAACATTTTGGTGATATTTCAACATTTCTGGTTCTGGCCGCAAAATATGGAAAAAGAATCATCACCTGACACTTAGTCGAATGTTTCTTTAAATAAAAGGCTTAGTTTGCATTTGGTTGTAAAACAGTATGGAGAATGTGAGACCACTTTTTCCAAACAAGATTGCTCACTCCTACAGGAAATGACCTCGTTCTTGATGGCTGTTGCTAATTTATGGTGAAACGCTAGGTCCCTGGCCAATACCACATGGACATCCAATCAATTTATCCAGGGACAAGTCCACTCAGGAGCATCATTTAGAAGAGAGAAGCATGGAGTTATTTGTTGTTGGAGTATATATTTAAGAAAATCTAACGGTAAGCATTTTGTGAGTATTGCTGGTACTGTCAGCATCACTATAAACGATTCATATAAAATGCTGGTTACTTTTTAAAGCAAAAAGTAAGAAAGTGAAATTTAGTTCACTTTTGTATATGAGAAATATCCAAGGTCATGGTTGAAAAATCATCAAGTACTCTCTAAGTAGAAGACCTGACCCAAAAGAAGGAAAAAAAACATTGCAAACAACTTACGTAATTCTTCCGGCAAATTGCTTGTTTTCAGAGTTCCTCTGGCTGGAAGGTTACTAGGGGGTCTAGGGACAGCAGCTGGGGATGGAGCCTGGGGACCTGGTGGTCTCAACTCTGCAGGACACTCCAAGGACTCCTCAGGAGCTCCCGCTCGATCAGGTGGCTGATTAAATAGCTGGTCCCTGGAAAAGAAGACATTTACAGTAAAATTTGCATGTTTTACAAAGACAAACCTAGTGGGACAGAAAGCCTTTAGGAACTATGAGAAGATACCAGTGAGCTATCTCTCCTCTGCCTCCATTTCTTTCCTGAGCCAGAGGGATGAGAGGTTGCTCCATTGAATTTCAGTCAATAAGTAATTCGGCCAGCTGCCACTTGGAAGGACCTGTGTTAGGGGTCGAAAGAGGGAGCAGGATTCGATTTCTCCAGGCAAGGACTGTCTAATTGGGAAGATAAGCAGTATGTACAAGGCAGACATGGTCACCAATAAAAGAAAGTAGTATAGTAGGTGACATACAAGATTGGCGTTATAGGCAGTCAGATAAAAAGACAAGACTTTCAACTCATGATAGAGAACATTTAATTATGTACCAAACGGTAGAAATGGCCTCGTAGGTTTAAAGTATTTATGTTGTAAATATACGAAAATCTGATTTTGAAGATCCTTTAAAGAAGTTTCTACCACATTATTACATGGCATCTTTATTATTATTATTATTACTATTATTATTATTATTTGGTCACCAGTATTCCCATGAACATAGTGCTCAGGGGAACACACAGATGCACTTGTGTGAGATCTGGGAAGTGGAAGGAAATATGCTTCCGCCACGTCTGTGGTTTCTGTTGATAAGTGCTACCGTGAGGTGCTGAGTTCCTTAGGAAGCGCCCCAGCATCCCATTACCAGCTCCCATGTCAAGGGGAGGGCAGAGGCACCCGGCATTGGCCAGTGCAGATCTAGGAGGCACCGAATGGATCCAATAGTTGCAGTGCCAGTGGCTTCCTGATACTGGACTGTACTATGGCGGCGTGGCCGTGAACGGAGGGTTCTCTGGTGGCGTTCAGATCTTCTGCCCCTCCCACTGAGACGGAGGAAGCAGCTTTCTCAGCGGCCTGTTCTGTGGTGCTGCTCTGGGATTGTTCCTGGAAGCCTGGCCTGAAGCTTGCTCCTCCAACCTCCAGCGATTCCGTAAGTGCCTGATTCCCTGTGTTAAATCCTTCCTGCTGAAGATAGCTGTTTTCTGTAACTGAATCCTGACTGATAGGGGGGCTGCAACTGCATCTGTAATGTTTTATTTCCTTGAAAAGACTCTGAAGTATGTGTGGCAATATGTTCACACTGAAAAAAATCTAAGGAGTGGAAACATGGTTGTATGTTGTTTGTCGTGTGTTTGAACTTATTTTATATTCTAATTTTTTTCAAGTTTATTTATTTATTTTGAGGGACAGAGTGTGAGGAGGGGGAGAGAGAGAATCCCAAGCAGGCTCCTGGCTGTCAGCACACAGCCCGACTGGGGCTTGATCCACAAACTGTGAGGTCATGACCTGAGCCAATATCCAGAGTCAGATGCTTAACTGACTGAGTCACCCAGGTGCCCCTTTATATTCTCAATTTTTATTATAGTTTTATACATTGTTGTTAATGCTCATTATTTTTACCCAAAAGAGTATTACAGATTTTGAAAGTCTCATGCAACAGAATTTTTAAAAAAATTACACAGAATCGCAAGTACACCATATTTCTAAAGTGTGAATGTTTGAGGAATTTATTCTTATTTTATATTTTTATTAATATATAGAAAAAAATCTCCATAGAATATGCTTTCATCTAATCAAGATCCAGTTCCACATCCTTTTTGCATGAAATCTCTTTCTACCAAAAGTAGCTTGGTTGTTATAGAAGACAGTTGCTCATTTGATAAAGACATGTTAAAGCTTTGATGATATTTATTTTTTTATTTTTTTAATGTTTTATTTATTTCTAGGAGAGAGAGAGAGAGACAGCGTGAGCAGGGGAGGGCCAGGGAGAGAGGGAGTCACAGACTGAAACAGGCTCCAGGCTCTGAGCTGGCAGTCAGCACAGAGCCCGACGCGGGGCTCGAACCCACGAACCGTGAGATCATGACCTAAGCGAAAGTCGGATGCTTAACCGACTAAGCCACCCAGGCGCCCCAGCTTTGATGATATTTAAAATTTTTTTTTAATGTTTATTTATTTATTTTTGAGAGAAAGAGAGAGATAGACAGAATGCAAGCGGGAGAGGAGCAGAGAGAGTGGGAGACACAGAATCCAAAGCAGGCTTCAGGCTCTGAGCTGCCCACACAGAGCCGGATGTGGGGCTCGAACTCATGAACCCCGAGACCATGACCTGAGCCAAAATCAGACGCTTAACCAACTAAGCCCCAAAGCTTTGATAATATTAAAAAACTTCCATATGAAAACAATATCATGGATATTAATGACCGAGTAAAGCTTCTGTATCAAGGTTCCCTTTCAAATTTATCAATAAGAGGAGAATTAGCTTCATTACCTGAACTTAATTTTCATTATCCTAAAATGATAAAATAAATCCAAAGAGACCGTAGCAGGCTCAAACTGATGTTACAAAAGCAATTACTCTGTACTAACTTTGCAATTCTTCTGTAAATCTAAAAATATTTCTTTTTTAAAACATTTTTTAATGTTTATTTTTGAGAGAGAGAGACAGAGACAGAGCACAAGCAAGGGAGGGGCAGAGAGAGGGAGACACAGAATCTAAAGCAAGCTTCAGGCTCTGAGCTGCCAGCACAGAGCCCGGCGCAGGGATCGAACTCACAAACCGTGAGATCGTGACCTGAGCCAAAGTCGGAAACCTAACCGACTGAGCCACCCAGGCGCCCCAATCTAAAAATATTTCAAAATCAATCTTTATTTACAAATTACTATTGCGTCTCCTCTTCAGTGCCCATGGACATGTGTCATAAAGGTGCTTAAATGTGGTTTGTTTTCTTGGTATTTCAGATATTTCTTCTGCAAGATTGCTTATCCGGCTGCACAATCACATTTCACTTAATTTCATTACTTAAACTCCATGCAATTTTTTAAAGTTTGTTTGTTTGTTTATGTAAGTAATTTCTATACCCTACCTGGGCTTCCAACTCACGGCCCTGAGATCAAGAGCCATATGGCCCATGGACTGAGCCAGCCAGGCACCTCAAACTCCATGCAGTTTTGTTTTTGACTAATAAGGGTTCTGTCTGGAAAGTCTGAGAACATATGGGCTTCTGAGTAAAGGCGAAAGCAGGCACGCATCTTACCTGCTGTTGTAAATGGAGTGGGCTTTTTTCCTTTTAATAAAGTTTCTGAACTAATTACCAACTTCTGCCTTTCTGAAAAATCTGCTTTAAAAGGACTTTTGTATCTCATTGCATTCTCTAAAGAGAATATAATTTTACTTCGAATGGTATATAAAAATTGTGCTTGAGCAAGAGCAAACATTTCACCTACTCTTTTCAATTGTGTCTTAAATTGAGAAGCTCCATTTTTATGAGTTCTTCCTCTGTATTTTAGACCTGTAAATTAAGAGAAAGGCACGGACGCCTGGGTGGCTCAGTTGGTTGAGTATCCAACTCTCAATTTAGGCTCACACTCTCTCAGTTCATGAGATCAAGCCCTGTGTCAGGCTCTGTGCTCATATGATAGCACAGAGCTTGCTTAGGATTCTCTTTCTCTCCCTTTCTCTCTGCCCCTCCCTGGCTCATCCTCTCTCTCAAAACCAATAAATAAACTTGAAAAAGAATAAAGAGAGAGAAGAGGAAAACTTGAAGAGGAGTCAAAGAAGAACAATAAAGGGAGAAATGACTAAAACTGAAGACCACTGAAGTCAAAAAATACCAGAAGTAGTTTCTGGAAGAAGTATAGGAAAGACCTAATAATGGTGTTCCATATGCGTGGACGCTTATATTATTAAACAACAACAACAACAACAACAAAAACAAAAAAACCCCAAACCAGTTAGTCGGAGCTAACTGAAATTAAAATGTCAAAGTAAGACATGGGTTTAAACAGGTACAGAAACCAGGGCTAAAAAAAAAGCATATCGTATTGGTGGAAGTCAGTCATAGTAAAAAGAAAAATCTATTTCTTGGCTAAATGGCCAGCTGATTTCACTGTTAGACGGAGGGGGTGTCACTTGGCATTTTAAGGGCCATTCCTTCAAAAGAATGTTGACCAGGTGTCTGGCAAACAGATTCTTGTCAATCAGCTTACGTCTCCTCCTGACTCAGAGTCTATTATCCTATGTGGCTTGGTCACTAACCTGGGGAACAAACCAACAGAGAGTTTTGACATACCTTGAATGCACTGGTATCATTCCTTTTCTTTTTCCCATTAAAAAATATCTGGGGGCACCTGGGTGGCTCAGTTGGCTGAGGCTCCGACTCTTGATTTCGGCTCAGGTCATGATCCCAGGGTCGTGAGATCGAGTCCCGCTTCAGGGTCTGTACTGACAACATGGAGCCTGGCTGGGATCCTTTCTCCCTCTGTCTGCCCCTCTCCTGCTCACTGGCACCCAGCCACAGGCACTCTTCCGCTCGCTCTCTCAAAATAAATACATAAACATTTTTTTGTTTAATATCTGAAAGTTAGCCCTGTCATACGGATACCTTGGGAGCCCTGGGGAGTGGGCTCTTTGTGCCGGCCTCTCATCTTGGTCCCAGGGGCTGGGGTAGTTCAGGATGACCTTGTGCACAGGGTGCGGGCCTCGCATGCTGGCTCCCGGGAAGGGCTGCGCACGCACAGCTGGCGGGAACACTTGCCGGTAGGCTGCTTGAGGGCGGTCGTGGCCACCTGCAGGTGAAGACAGCAGAGTGAACAGGGCAGAATGATTCTACCTCCTTCGTGGGAAAGTATAAGCTCATTGCCAATTTTTGTCTCGATACTGAGGGTTCCAGATATCAGTTACCACCTCTGTGATGTTTGCCATATTTCTGTACTATTATTTCTTTGATAGTTTTCATTGAGTCCTTTTTTTCCTAAATAAAAACAACTGTGAAATCATGAGTGTGGTGTTCTAACTGGAAAGCGCGAAGGTCCACACAGGCCCCCATGTTAATAAGATATTTAGGATAATCCAACCATGAGGATCCTCTCACACCACCATTCCTACATAATTTCCCAGGTTGCTAGAACACAAGGCTAGGAGAAATGACCTCCATGATAGATATCGAATCACTACTCTTGCCCTTCCTTCCCCCAAGTGGACACAACACATACACACACTCACACACTCATATACCATTCCCTCTTAAGGAAGATAAATGAATGAAAACTTGGCTCATTCCTCTGGGAGGTAGCTAACCAGGTGGCCACACCTCCTGACTTTTAGTCTTCTCTTATTAAAGCCTATGTGCACTTGGGACCTCGGCAGTGAGATAAGGGCAGGCCTGGTGGCTCAGTCGCTTGAGTGTCTGACTTTGGCTCAGGTCATGATCTCACAGCTCATGGGTTTGAACTGCACAACGGGCTCACTGCTGCCATTGCAGAGCCTCTGCTTTGATCCTCTGTCCTGCCCCCCTCTGCCCCCAGCTCTCTCTCTCAAAAATAAATAAACCTTAAAAAAAAAATTTATAGAAAAGAGCAGACCTCGGGACACAGCCAGGGCTGGTGGTGACTTCTGTGCATGTGTAACCCAGGAGACAGTTGGTCCCAGCCAGGCCCAGGAGCAGAAGGGTCCCAAGGAAAGGAGGGCACCCTGCCTGACCAGGTGAAGGAAGAGAACTCAAGGCCAGAGGAAGGATGTGGAGAAAGCAGTAAGGATGAGAGGATGCCTCTGAGGGAACTGCCCAAGCTCAGAGGGGCTCAAGAGTGGGAATCTATGGGGCACCTGGGTGGCTCAGTCGGTTAAGCACCCACCTTCGGCTCAGGTCATGATCTCATGGTTCGTGAGTGTGAGCTCCGCATCGGGCTCTGTGCTGACAGCTTGGTACCTGGAGCCTCCTTTGGATTCTATGTCTCCCTTGCTCTCTGTTCCTCCCCTACTTGTGTGCGTGCTCTCTCTCTCTCAAAAATAAAGATTAAAAAAAATGTTTAAAGAGTGGGAAATCTAAGCAGTAAGTGTGGGTGTGCACCTTAAGGGTGGGTCTAGCCTACAGAGGGATTCGAGAGATCTAAGTGGATAACCCAGCAAACTATCCAGTACTGCCTAGTAATCTAAGCACTGCTGCCTCTGCCCAAGAGGCTGAATGATCTAGCAGGCACAGCTAGTTAGAATAAGAAGGAACCTTGTTTTTCAAAACATTTTTTGATATTTATTCTTTTTCTGATAATAATAATAATAATAAAAGTTTGCTTGCTGTGAGGTAGGATATATGCAGGAATGTAAAGCAAATTAAGCCAGCAAGCGAGCAAATCACCAATAGGTTGGAACCAGAATGTGGGGGGTGAGGATGTGGTTGAGAATTTTCTTTTTCGTTTGGTGGTCAGCAGCCATTGACGTTTTTAGGGGAGCATTCAAGGGAACCACAGCCTCCAACAGAGACAGAAAAGAAACAATGTGCATGTTCACGGCCTCCAGGTCTCCACTGTCTGACTCAGGAAACTTGGCCGGGTACCCCTGGAAATGCATCCAAGCCAGTCTCTCAAGCATGGTCAGGTTCCCTGGGTTCAACCTATTGTCTGCTTTGACATAGGACGCCAGCCATGCCCTTCCTGTTACCTCCCCAACCCAGGTTGTCTCCTGGCCCTGACCCTGACGTTCGCCCTGGTCTTGCTATGTAGAGGCTTAAGGAAGGGGAGGAGGGATGAAAGCATAGGTTCCGGGATCTATCCCAGCGCCCCGGCTGACAAAGGAGACCAGGACTTGGGGAGCACCTCCACGAGTGAGGACACAGGATCAAAGGACACGATAAACCACAGAGATTTTGCTTTTACAGTCTTCTTGGGGCAGGCAGATACTCCAAGGGGTCCAGATGGCCAGGGGTAATTTCAGGGCAACAGGGCAGGTTGCTACTGCTGCTCCTTTCTCAAGGGGAGAAAGTGCCGCTGCCATCAGGCCACCAGGCAGGGACCAGCCCTGCTTCTAGAGGAGTCTTGCATCAGTGGACCATTTACAAAAGCAGCTACGATGGCAACCCTCTGGAGATCTTCCTTTGCACCTAAGATCCTCCTTGCATGGTTAGATTCCTGCCCTTGACCTTGGCCCCTAGTATGCTCTCACAAGCTCACCACGCCCCAGCTACCCTGGTCATCTTTTTTCTTGAACACCCCAAGCTTGTCCCCATCTCTGGGACCATGAGATTGTCATCCCCGCTGCCTAGCATATCTTTGCACTATGTCTTTACAGGCCAACTTCTTGTCATTCCAGGCTCACTCAGATACCACCTGTTCAAAGAGGCCCTCCCCCTCCCCCAGCTGCCTTATCCTACTGGCCCCCATTTGATTTTCTTCATGGTGTTTATCATGTGTTTGAGTAAGCATGACTCTTACTTGTCAACTTTTTGTCTGCCTTCCCTACTAGTATCTAAGCTCTGTGAAAACAGAGACTGAGTCTGTTGGCCACCAGGTCTCCAAGCACATCGCTGGCCCCCAGAGATGCTCCAAACATGGATGAATGAAGACTCCACAGTTCACTTCACACACACAGAAAAAGAGAATCCACTAGACTGTCTAGTTATGTGCAGTCCATTGTATTTTTCCAGTGTCTCCCTCTGAAAGTAGGAAGGAGAAAGACAAGGTAAAAAAGGAAAAACTTTGCCAGTGGCCTTGAAAGTTTTTAGTATTTGCAGCCATTTTCGGTTCCCATATCCATTAATAAGTGGCTAATAATGTTTTATTTGCTTTAGAAGGACTACCAGGCTCTAATCATAGGGTTTGTTTCTTTTCCAGAGAGCGGATGTTAGTGCTGTTAATCAAAAGCCTTTGAATCAAGGTCATATGACTTCTAACAGATTATTTCCCGCACAACATGTTTTTGTCTCATAGCAACAAATCGTGTCATTAAAATCACTACGGCATGTGGGCTAAGGTTTGATTAGCTGTAACTTTCATTTCTGAAATGGCCACCTGAGGTAAAAACTTACACCGGTTTACGTGACCAGATGAAAATGATCCACCTTACCTATTTTTTAAAATTGACAAGAGAGTCCTCTCTGCTATCTTTTCATTGTTAAAACAAAGAAATATTGAACACCAGAGGGTCAGTCAAAAACAGGCTTTCCCTTTTGTAAGTGACATTCGGTTGTGTGGAGAAGTGGCTAAATGAAAACTACATTTATCAGGTAAATGAGAATCTTTTCATTGCTCACGTTTTAATCGTTCCGTGCCACTATTCTGACCCAGCCTTGCTCGTTAGTTAGGTATATTCTCTATATTATCATGGCTGACACTAATGGAACACTCGTTACATGCCAGCTACTGTACTAAGTTCCTCACTCAGGATTCTACAGTTCAATTTTCTATTTTCTTAAAGAAGTTTAACTGAGAATAAAATCCAATTCCCCTACCATGGTCCTTATATCCTTCTCATTCTGGCAGAGCTCACCTTGCTCCGGCCCTGCTGGCTTGCTGTTCGTGCCTTCACTACACCCGGTTCCTCGCTTCCTTCCCTTTCTCATCTTTCTGATTTCAGCTCATCTTTGCCCTCTCAAACAGCTCTCAAACAGGTCTCCTCTCGCCATCTTATTAATCCCTAACACCCAGTCATTTCCTTCACAGCACTTATGCTTTGTTGTTTTGTTTGCTGATTTCTACTTATCTGGCTATCTAGTGGACTATGAGCTCCGTGAAGACAGGACCACATCTGCTGTATCACTGCACCCCCAGTGCCTAGCATAGGATGGGGCAAATAGTTGTTGAATAAATTGATACATGAATAGACAAGTTCTGTTTCCAAGTCCCATCCACCTCCCTCTTTTCCTCCCCTCCTCTCTTCCATAAGACCTTTAAAACTTTTTTAATGTTTTATTTATTTCTGAGAGAGAGAGAGAGAGAGAGAGAGACAGCATGAGCAGGGGAGGGTCAGAGAGAGAGGGAGATATAGAATCTGAAACAGGCTTCAGGCACTGAGCTAGCTGTCAGCACAGAGCCCGATGCGGGGCTTGAACCCACGAACTGTGAGATCATGACCTGAGCCGAAGTCAGATGCTTAACTGACTAAGCCACCCAGGCATCCCCATAAGACCTTTAAAGATGGCCTTTCCAAGGCTTGATATCACAAAGGCCCCCCTCATGACTACGGATTGCTCCCTTCCTGAGGAGGCAGGGAACAGACTTCTTTTTATTCATTCAACAAATATTTGTTGAACCTCTACTGCTAACCGTGCAGTGAACAGAGTAAGATAGGATGCAGTTTCTTTGAGTAGCTCAGAATAGATGGAGAAAGAGAGAAAATCTGTGTGTCTGTGGGTGTCTGTTTTGAAACAAAAAACCCACACTCGTTAGTATGTGAGAAGGGGAGGCGTGCAAGTCAGCAGCCACCTACTTGGTAGACTTCAGAATTACTGCCCCAAAATATCTCCCCCACTGACTTGTCCCCGGTGCCTAAAATTCCATCAAAAGAATTTATTCTGCAGGAGATGGAGGATGATGTGACAGACAAATGATTTATGAGCAGGGCAACTCCTCAATTATGAGGCAGTGTTTCATCACAGAACAAAAATACAAACCTTGCACGCTCATATATGGGTGCCCAGAACTGTAGGTTATTTGTGAATCTGACGACCCCCTTGGCCTGGATACACATGGTCTTCATGTCACTAGGCTTTTACTACTTGGAATTTGTAAACCAAATCCTCAATGAGGTTTTCCACTTATCAGTCAAAACATTCAGCATTTTTCTTCCTTATTAAGAATGGTATTACAAGAGTAGGAGAGAGGAAATAAAATCTGATTTTCAGTTGTCAAAAAGCATGATGATATAATGCAACCAGTTTGGCCAGGAAACAAAATGGTCAACATAAACTGTTATGGGAACACCCACAGCTGTAAGCAGCTGCGGTCCCTGAAAGGCAGCTCCTTTCTTTATCATGTCTTCCATCTGGGTTATTTTTTCCTTACTTTAATTGTGTCTGCACTCTAGCGTACAAATAATCACTTTTTCGGGTTCCTGTGAGCAATAGTAGGCATATGCCCACAGCTTTATTTTATTTGGTATTCTTGGTAGAGAAAGCAAACATTTTTATAGTAAAATAAAGGCTCTTTAGATTTGATACGTTCTTTTTCCCCAAGTTATTTGCATCCTGGGTTTTATTTGATTGCACAACCATGATCTCCATTGTGGTGACCTTCAGTGGAAGGATCCTGAGACAATAAGAGGCCAGCTTCTCTGGGAGGTCTGGGGGGGGGGGGGGGGGTGGCAGGGCAGAAAACTTTGGGCTTATTCTACTGCTTTGAACTTTTTTTTTTTTTTAACATAAAAAGGGTGACCAGTAACCATTTCTGCTTTAACTTGCAAAGGCTAAGGTATTTTTTTTTTTTTTAACATAAAAAGGGTGACCAGTAACCATTTCTGCTTTAACTTGCAAAGGCTAAGGTATGCCATTTGCATGGTGATCATTATTTATTTATATTTTCATTAACGGGTGAGGAAGTAGTGTTCTTCTAAAGCCACCTAGAACCACGTAGCCATGGTTTCCAACTGCGCGAGCATCCCTTAGGTGAACAGCTCTTTTGAAGTGGTTTTGTTGGCAATTAAGTGCAGTTATAGTCCTGACATGAAACTAAGCATCTGTACACCTGCTTTGAATACTTAAAATCTGTGCCTGTGAGAGGAGTGTGGAAGGGGAGGGGCGCTTTCTGGGACTGGGCTGCTGGATCCCTGTGAGTAATAACAATGGTAACTAAGAGCTTCTAGTTGATGAGGGCTTACTTTTCTAGTGTCTTCAGTATATTATCTCATTTAATCTTCAGAGCGACCTTCATGGGAGCCATTGGTGCCAGGGCTTCATAAATATTCTGGGCTTACAGTGCTCTGAAGAAACACATAAGCACAAGTCTTCCCTGACAAAGCCAGCCTAATCCTGACCCTCTTCCCTGTGATTAGATGCTTTGGGGGCTGGGGCCAGGGCAAAGAAAGGCGTGGTAAATCAGGGTACTGTATACTCTCATTTCCTGGGAGTTTGTCTTTCTTCTTTTTAAATTTTACTTATTTTTCAATTATAAAAATAATACCTGCTTGCTACAGCAAATTTAAGAAAAGTATATAAAGTTAGAAGGAAAGTCTGTCTCTTCTTAATTCCCTGTCTGCGCTACCCGCCCCAACTATCATAAGCCATGATCACTGGTAACAATTGGGGCAATCGCTCCAGACTTCTCAATGTATGGTTTTTAAACATATATAGCTTTCAAAAATAGCACATATTGGATAAACACTACATCTTGCTTTTCCACTGAATCTTTTTTATGTAAAGTCAGAATGTGTATTTTACAGGGGTCTAGTAGTCTGTTGTATAAATAAATCACAAATTACTTATCTGTCCCCTTACTGAGTAGCATCTGAGTTGTTTTCCTTTTCGCTGTAATACAGCAATGCTTTACTAAGCATCCCTGTTCGTGTGTTTTTATATGCTTGTTTCGTGTTTCCCTGGGATTGATCCTGTAAGCGCATCTGTGGGGCCCCAGAAGTGCATTTACAATTTTGATAAATAGCGCGATTGCCTTCCAGAAGATTGTACTAATTTATACTACTGCCAAGAGTAGACGGGGATGTTCATTGCCCCATAACCTCACTAACACTGGATGTTGTCTGACGTTTTTCTCTTGTTGCCCACCTAATTAGGAAAATGGTTTCTTAAAAATTTTTGCATCTATATTTTTCTTAAATGCAGTAATGTTACATATGCTTCCTGACGGTATGTCTTCTATGAATTCTTCCCTTCTCCTGGCCAGGGCCTCACCTCTGCCTTTCATCACCTCCCCTCCCCCTACCCCCCAGGACTCCCAGTGGTCCCCTTCCCCACTTCAGTGGAAGGAAGGAAATAGTGTACAGAGCCAGGGCAAGGCAGCTGATGAGAGAAATCTCATCAGCAGGTATTAGAGACCAAAAGAGTCCCCAGTCAGAGGTGTTGCATTTTAAAAGAGGCTGCCCAGAGGGGGCAATTTACGCTCACCTCCAAAGACTGGATTGCTGGTGGTGTCATTTCAAGGCTTCAGCACAAAAAATATTTCCAAGTGGGAAGATCTTTCTGGGACCCTCGAATCATGAGTTAATGCTTTCTTTGTCTATCATAACCGAGGCTTTCTCCTTTTAGTGGGTACAGGAAACTGCCTGGGAGTTAGTATCCCAAAGCCCTCACTAAGTGTTCACACTTCTACACATTAATCTTAGGGATTAATCAGAAAAGCAGAAAAGAAACTTCCATACGTGATGTTTGTCCTAGCGTTGCTTATTGGATCAGAAACTGGAAACTAGTAACAATGTCCAACAACAGAGAATAACTTAAAAACAATTTGGTAGATCCATCTGATAAAACACTATGCAGTATCCCTCCCCCCGCCCCCGCCCCAGCCAGAGAGGACGAGGGCATGTGCAGAGGGAGGAGTGGAGGGAGGGAGGGAGGGAGAGAGAGAGAGAGAGAGAGAATCTTAATCAGGCTCCATGCTCAGTTCCAGCTCCAGGCCCAATTTGGGGCTTGATCTCACTACCCTGGGATCATGACCTGAGCCAAAATCAAGAGTTGGACACTTAATCCACTGAGTCACCCAGGCTCCCCACAGTATTTTTAAATGATGCTGGAAGAAGTGTGCTGAATGTCACTGGGAATTATTTTAACTTTACATGAAATCTATATGCCATATATATATATATATTTCATATGTCAAAACCGCAATAAGGAATTACATTTAGGTGATGCAAGTATGAATTGAACTTTTAGGCATATTTCAATTTGAGAACAAAATTCTGATTCTGATTTTTTTTTGATCAGAAAAATTATCTTTAAATGCAGAGAGTAGAATGTTAAAAAGCAGTTTATGGTATTAGCCTCCCAGGATGATTCCCTTTTATCCCGGAAATCACTGAGAAATAAATGCACCCCCGACCCTGCCAAGGTCCAGTCCTCAGTGAGTCACACTTGAGGAATTCGGCCACCACACCCATCCTACTACCACTGGGCACTGAGAGCAGGCAGCGGTGTCCACAACCCCAGCCAGTGACTTCCCGGCCCCCAAAACTCCAGGTCCCAGCTTTAGGCCTCAGGGGCCCTTTCTCCCTGATCTCTGCTGCTCCCACAGCTTCTGGCCTCACTCTTAATTTTTTTTTTTTTTAATTTATTTCTAGGAGAGAGAGAGAGAGAGAGAGAGAGCGCGAGCGTGAGCAGGGGAGAGTCAGAGAGAGAGGGAGTCACAGACTGAAACAGGCTCCAGGCTCTGAGCTGGCAGTCAGCACAGAGCCCGACGCAGGGCTCGAACCCACGATCCGCGAGATCATGACCTAAGCGAAAGTCGCTTAACCGACTAAGCCACCCAGGCGCCCCTCTGGGCTCACTCCTAACCTCACATTTAATCCTACCTATTTCTTCCAACCGTCTTGTAAGCTCCTTTAAGACTTAGCTCAAGTGTCCATCTGGAAACCTTCCCCAGACCAGCGCCTCCTTCAGGCTGTTTTCTTATGCTCTGCCCGTCAGAACACCTAACCTCAATACGGCATTGACTCATGGGCTTGTCGACCTCACCCTCCAGAAGGCAAGCTTTTGTACATCAGGAAAAAAATTTCTGTCCTTCCTTTTGGAAAAAAAAAAAAGTGACCAATTACTGTGTTGCTCTATTCACTTTAGGGGGCTTCATATGAAGTGTGCATGTATGAATACATAAATTGTGAATGGTTATAGGATTTTTGATTATTTCTTTTTTTTAAAGTTTATTTATTTTGAGAGAGACAGAAAGCGAGCGAGAGAGAGAGAGAGCACGAGTAGGGGGAGGGACAGAGAGAGAGAGAACCTCAAGTGGGCTCGACACAGTGCAGAGCCTGATGCAGGGCTCCAACTCACGAACCAGGAGATCATGACCTGAGACAAAGTCAGATACGTAACCAACTGAGCCACGCAGGTGCCCCCGCGTTTTTTTATTATTTCTATAATTTATTTTAAAGCTAGGCATCAGACCAAAGAGTCCGACCATTTGACCTGCTTTTTGTACAGCGTTTATTTGCGAAGAAAAATATCATCTCTCGCAGCCCTGTGACTTCCCAGTAGCCTCAGCAGAGATTTAACATCAAGAATTGTAATGAACCTTTTATCTCAGCCTAAGACTGTATCACTTGCAGAGATGCTTACTGCACTGATCTACATTATTCACTCATCCGCTCATTCAGAAAGAATTTACTCAGAGCCTAGTATATGCTGGTCACCGTGCCAAATGCTGGAAAATTATGGATTAAAAATAAACCTTTGCTGATGTGCTGGAGGGAGAGGTAGGCAAGCCCATGAGTAGACGCCATACCGATGGGTGTTCTGACAGGCAGAGCACAAGGAAACGGAGAGCCCAAAGAAGGGACTGATCTGGGGAATTTTCCAGAGGGACTCTTGAGCCAAGTCTTACACGGTGTATATTGTGACGGTTGTATAACTGTGAATATACTACAATTCACTGAATTGTACACCTACATGGGTAAAGGGTGAACTTTGTAATATGTAAATTTGATCTCAATAAAGCTGTTAAAAAAAAAAAGAGGTCAACTGTGCAAGAAGGAGAACATCATCTTGGATAGAGAAGCCCAAGAGCAGATGCTTGGAGGTGTAAAGGAGCTAGACAGGTTTTGGGGACTGTGGTCCCTGGCAGTGGCCAGAGTTATAGGAGAGGTGGTGGCTCAGATCTCTAATGGGGTTTAAGCAACCGCATCATAAGAACAACTCGGTCTTCATGTAATGGCATGAATCCAGAGTTTTAATCACATTCTGGGATTCTTGACGGGAGGCCTCTTTTTTTTTTTTTTTTTTTTTTTTGCCAAAACTGAGATGGGGAAGGATCTGGAAAGAACCCAGATGCTCAAGAATGAAGACAACAGAAATATACTCTAGAAGTCATTTGGGTCATCTCCCTGCCTGTAGGCAGGTTTCAGTTAAACTAACTGAGACAGAAGGATCCGCTTTCTCCTTCAAGTTTTATAGAGAAGCAGGTTCCAAGTGGGACAGGCTTTGGGCTAAGATGAAGCATTCTTCCGGAAAGCCCTTATTCTGGGAAGCAGAATGCCCTCCCTGCATTCTGACCTATCTGCGCTGGTCTAGTGATGTGAGGCATTGACGCAAGGCCCTCATTTACTTAGTTACCCAGCCCAGAAGGTCCCCAGGAGGTGAAGTTCACTTACATGGCACCTGGTGATAGGGACCTCCAGGACAGTGGTACTGACAGTTCCACTGAGCATGAGGGTTGGGAGGCAGCATCTGTACACAGGCTGGATACCGCTGAGGTTCAAACTGAGGGAACTCCCTGGACCTGAGAGGTCTGGGGAGGTCCTGGGGGTAACACACGGAGGTGAGGGGCAGAGGCCTTTCCAGCTGCCTGATGCCCAGCACGTCCTGGGGCTGGGAATCGTACCCTGTGTCTATTGTAGGCAGATCTGGAGCTGCTCGGTTCCTGTGGGGCCAGGGCTGTTGCACCTTCTCTTGGCTGCTGCCCGAGGAGTCTGCTGAGGCACTAGGTAAACTTTGGTCTGATTTGTCTGAGTCATGGCCAGTGTCAGGAGAAGCTGCCGAAAGCTGAGATTCTAGCCATTGACTTCGTTTTTCCATAAATGAAAACTGATGCTCCCCGGGGAGGGCCCCGACCACAGACCCAGGCTCGCGCTCGCAGGCGGCAGAGGAGCCCGAGGGAAAATCTTTGCCGGGGTCCGGGTGTCTCCTCCAGAAGCTGTCCTCACTCTCCTCCAGGATTTTGGTGCGCAGGCAGGTGACATGCTGGGACACAGGCCGCACGGGGTCGGAAAGTTTCAGCGGTGGGTGGGCCTGAGAAAAGTCTCCCAAGGAACAGCGAGGGGCTTGGGGTGCAGACAAGCCGTTGGGTGCCATGTTCCTTAGATCTGGAGCAGGGGGTTCTGACTCCCCTTCCAGGGAACAGTCTGGGATTGGTTTCAGTAACTGACTTGGGTATGGTTCTGATTCATCAACCTCCACAGGAATGCTTCGGTTCATCCTAGTTTCTGGAACAAGAGAAAACATGCCACAGCCTTAGAAGACAGATCATTTCTTGGAGCCCCTACTTTATGACCTTAAGAGACCTCGTTCAAGATGTGGTTTCAATTAACAGCAGTGTGACACCAACGTGTTTCGAAGCCCCAGTCACATAAGGTTGTTCACTCATTCTCCAGGCAAAGGCTCTAATGCTTATTAAGATAATTTTTACATGGAAGGCAATTCAAAGAATATGACTGGACCATCAAGCGGTAGACAGAACAATGAGAAGACAGATGAATAGCAACAGCTAAATATTGAGGAAAGAGAAATCATCATACTGTGGGCTGCTTTCTGTGTGTGTGTGTGTGTGTGTGTGTGTGTGTGTGTGTGTGTGTGTGAGAAGGATATACAAGACATTGAGACATTGATTGGTATGTTGGTGGCCTTTGAGGATGCAGTGGGGAGAGTGTTCACCTTATAAACTTTAAAAATGTTGCTCCATGTGGCTATTGCCTAATCAAAAACAAAAAAAGATTTAAAAACAAAAAACGAAAAAAGAAAGCATGAGTTAAAAAGCACGGAGAAAAGGTCATGGTGACATTTCCAACTTAACTATAGATTGTTTGCTGGACTTAATTCCCTCTGGCATGACGCCTACAGTTAAGGTAGCCGTGGCCGTCTGGTTTGTGACGAACTAGCTGAACTGGCAAGGCCTGCTGAACTAGCCTTTAGCCTACAGTCCGGGTAATATTGGTTTTTCCTATAAAAATAGAACTCTTAAGCAACATGATAGAATAAGAGAGAAAATTAGCCTCCCCTTATCATTAGTTTGGTTGAGATGACGATCTGAGACACCCAACCTCCAGTGGAAGGTGGGAGGCAGGCAGGGAAAAAGAGCGCAGGAGGGACTGAAGGCCTGTGGAAAGTTCCAGAACAGGTGGACTAGGAGGAAGACTGTGAAAAAAATATCCCAGAGGTTTGTCCCATGCAGGCTTGTACGCAGTATACTTCAAATATCATACAGAGGATATAGGTGCTGCTGCTGCTGGTGGATTGTTAAATGCATATTTTGAGGAGTGCCTGGGTGGCGCAGGCGACTGAGTGTCCAACTTCTGCTCAGGTCATGATCTCGCCGCTCGTGGGTTCAAGTCTTGCGTCAGGCTTTGTGCTGACAGCCCAGAGACTAGAGCCTGGTTCCAGTTCCGTGTCTCCCTCTCTCTCTGTTTCTCCCCCACTCGCATTCTCTCTCTCTCTCAAAAAATGAATAAATGTTAAAAAAAAAAATAAATGCGTATTTTGGGTTCCTGCAGAATTTCAGCACATACATTTGCTGAGGGCTTGCTGTGCCTAAAATCGTGACGTACATCAGTTGTCACTCAAAGACAAGTTTTGAAGAACATGAACTCCCCTTCTCTCGAGCCCTGTACCCATCCCAATGGCAACCTGACAGAACCTGTTGTAAGATGCCCCCCTCTGAGCAGAGGTGGGGTCAGCAGTTTCCTACCACATTTACCTTCCGTGCCTATAGACAGATGCTTCTATTTGCCTCTCCACTCCCTGCCAGGTAAACTCCAACGCTTAGCCTCGCTGGGCGACAAACGTACCCATCTGCTGCAAACAACCTTTGTGCTGTGTTCAGGCCTGGAAGAAAATTCTTTTAGTTTCTAATCCCTGGCAGGCCCTCCCTCCCTCCCTGCCTCAGGCTTCCCCTTCTCCTGGCTGGCCGCCCCCCTTCTAGGCAGCCGGCTACCCCCCTTCTAGGCCCAGTGTGCCCCTCGCCTCTGGACTCTGCAGAAAGGAGACCTCATCACCTACATCGATTAAACCTTGTGAAAAGGAACAGGAACCTACCCCAAACACAAATATTTTAGCTATTTATTATTTTTGAATGCTTACCATCGTTTTCCTCTCTTTCTTACAATTTTTCTCTAGCTATGAAACTGGATATGCCTTACAACATGCTTTTCAGCTGGTCAGGAAACAAAAGCATTTTCTGAAAGGGTAGCTGAGGGTTTGTAATCTCCGGCAAGCATCTGTGGGCCCGCAGCTGAACGGGAGGGCAAGGAGCTGTGCCAAAGAGAACCAGCACAGGGGCTGCATTCTGTCAACCATTTCTTGTTATGTGATTCAGGTGTCATGGTTTACATTCCCCTTGGGGTTAAAAAATTTTTTTAATGTTTACTTTTTGAGAGAGAGAGAAACAGAGACAGAGCATGAGCGGGGGAGGGGCAGAGAGAGAGGTTGACACAGAATCTGAAGCAGGCTCCAGGCTCTGAGCTGTCAGCACAGAGCCTGATGCGGGGCTCGAACCCACGAACTGTGAGATCATGACCTGAGCCCAAGCCAGACATGTAACTGACTGAGCCACCCAGGAGCCCCTCCCCCTGGGTTTTTAAATGTGAATACCTTAATGTGGGGGGGAGGTGGCTAGATGGATCAGTCAGTTAAGCATCTGACTCTTGATTTCAGCTCAGGTCATGATCCTGATCCCAGGGTTGTGGGATTGAGCCCTGCATCAGCTCCATGCTGGGCATGGAGCCTCCCTGAGGTTCTCTCCCGCTCTACCTCTGTCCCTCCCCAACCCCTCAAAAAAATAAATTAAAAAAAAAAAAAAGAAATGTGAATACCTTACAAGTATTTCCCTAAAAATTGCAAATGCTTTTCTAGCTGAGGAGCCTTCTAGGGGCTTGGAAGAAGCTAAGAAAAAAGGCGACAAGTGTGGTTATCTCACATAACTTGAAATCTGAGGTCTATCTCATGGTGACAATTCTACAATTAAAACTGGTGTGAAATTAAATTAAAACTACCCATTGGATGGTAGTAAGGATGAAGCAATAATAAATGGCCTCTAAGGAAAGCTACGGGAACAGTAATCCATAAAGACAAAACAAACCTTGATGTTCTAAACATGTCACCATCAAATATTCAAACAGCAAATAATTACTGACCCTACTATGAGTCCAACTCTGTGCTGTGTACCCTCCTTTTGAGACATGGGCTGAATGAAACACTTTTTTAATAATAGGAATAATACTTACAAGTGATACAAAATTAAAGAGTACAAAGGGGTATATAGTGAATGGTAATCAAAAGTATTTCTAAAGACTTAAAAAGCCTTACTCCTAGCCTCATGTTTCCTGTGGTCCAGATCAAGAGAGAAAACTAATAGAGGAAATAAAAAACCCTACCTCAGGGCCTTTGCACTTGCTGCTCTTGCTTCTCTGAACACTCTTTCCCTACATTTCTGCAGGGCTTGCTTCCTTTCTCCTTCAGGTCTTTACTCAGCTGCTACTTTCTCAGTGAAATCACCCTCGTCACACTCTCTAAAATGTTTACTTGCCCTGCTCACTCCCTGTCTCTCTTCCCGGCTTCACCATCCTTTCCAGCAGTTATCACATCTTACATACTATAAATTGTTATAAATGCAAACATCTAATACATTCCTTATTTGTTTATTTTTCCTCTCTTCCCCCAGAATTTAAACTTCATGAGGATGTGATTTTTGACTGTCAGGCTCATGGCTCTATTCTCACGACCTAGAGAAGGACCCGGCACATAAATAGTTGTAGATTGAATAAATGATCAATGCCTGTTTTGGAAAGAGTACAGATCCATGTAGCTGGAAGGATCACGGAGAGTGAGAACATCAGACACCACGGTGGGTAGCAAGGAGTATTTGGGGGGCTAAGTACTCACAGTTCTTAAGATTTATTCCACATGGGGACCCTTCCCCCTTACTTCCTTGCTTTTTCTCAAATATTTTTTAAGGGCTCACTAAGTGTCAGGCCCCAAGGTGAGTCTGGGCCTTGCCTAAGAGGTCTGATCCATTGGCCGAGTTGACCATGAACTTCACTCGCAGAATAAAGGTGATTCTACCACCTGGTGTAACGGTGACATCTGGTATTCTGTTCCAGATAGGGAGCTGGTCTGTTCGTGCATCATCAGGGCTTTGCCCAAAACAGTAGAGGGCGGGCATGCCTCCCAGCCGCCACGTGGGGCCCTCCCAGCCCTCGATTCCGACCAGAACTGGCAGAACAAACCCTGATACACGATGGTGTCACTGAGAACCACCACCCTCAAATGCCACATCTGAGTGTCACGGGCAGATTAGTGGGCTGTGTTGGGAATGACAGTTTTATTTTTGGTCTTGAACGTCAATATTGTAAAAATGCTACACATTAAAAGTAATCATTCAGTATCTCGCCACTGCCAATATTTCCATTTTGCCCTGTTGTATTCCAGGGCTGCTTATACGGTACCCACATGGTTATACCGCTGGCGTGCCTGTGCTGCAGTCCCCAGCAGGGGGTGGCACCTGGAGGGAAATGGAAAAACCCGGTTTCCTACCATTGTTCTACAGGAGAAGGCTCTGACTGCCAGCCGGGACCCTGTGAGCCCGAGTGCCCGCGGTGCCCTGGACAGTCTGTGGCTCATGGGCACGCTGCCCAGTTCGGCCAGCCTGGGGGACGTGGGACAAGTCTACGTGGCCTTGGGGAAAATTCCTGGGGGAAGGGAGAGGCTGGAGGGTGAGGGAGCTCCACTTAAGGGAGTCTTCTGACTCAGAATCTCTTTTTGAGGCTCACAATGCAGGGGCTCAGGCCCCCCATCTAGAGATTTTGAGGTGCGGTCAGGGCTCCCGTGCATCTTTGTTTAAGTCCCACAGGTACACAGATTCCCTTGTACTTTACCAGGGGGAATGTGATCTGTGCCACTGGTAGGAACTATCAGAATTTTTAAAGTTTATGCCCTTTGACCTAGTAATTTCACTTCTAAGGATTTCCTCCGCAGGGATAGGGGTGTACCCTGTGAAATGAAGAGGCTCTGAAGATAGGCAACGCAGCCTTGTTTGTAATAGTAAGCCACATGTCCGGAAAGGTTCTGATCTCTAACAACTGTGGTCCAGCCAAACAATGGCTACTCTGTGTCTTTTTTAAAAAGACTGAGGAGTGCTCTGGGGACTGATGTGGAACTATGTCTAAGATTTATTCGTGAAGTTAGAAAAAAGGAGAGAGCAGAAGAGCGTGTAGAGCACGCTACCCTTTGTACGATCTGAGATTGTACGCGCACAGGCCGTCTTGTCAGAAATTTGGAACAGTGGTCGCCTCTGGAAAGGGAACTGAATGGCTGGGGAACAGGGACAGGAGGGACACTTGCTCTCTGGAGTATTTTATTCCTTATATATCTACTTAAAACATAAAAAGAGAAGAGGAAAGGGGCGCCTGGGTGGCTTAGTCGGTTAAGCGTCTGACTTTCGCTTAGGTCATGATCTCGCGGTTCGTGGGTTCGAGCCCCGCGTCGGGCTCTGTGCTGACTGCCAGCTCGGAGCCTGGAGCCTGTTTCGGAGTCTGTGTCTCCCTCTCTCTCTGACCCTCCCCTGCTCACGCTGTCTCTCTCTCTCTCTCTCCTAGAAATAAATAAAACATTAAAAAAAATAAAAAAGAGAAGAGGAAAACTTCAGAGTGCTTCTGCTGTTCTTGAAGATGAAGAACCAATATGAAGGAAGGAGGCATTCCTGAAACCACCCAGGGGAATGAGACTGTCCCTGAAAATACCAGAGACCACTCAGCAGAGGGTGAGAACATTGGCCCCGGGGGGGCAGGAACGGGTGGGCACAAGCCAGGAACGGGGAGGGTAGTCCTGAGAGCACACACACAACTAGGCTGAAGCGGTCACACATGGGAGTCTGGTTCTGATTCATTGAATTGACCCAAAAGACGCTAACTTCCCTTCTCTTGAAAGTCATTGCTCTTTGGACAGTGAGCTGTGGTCCTAACTCTTGGTTCTGACCCCACCTTTCTTCAAACGGGCAGTTTTTCTCTGTCCAAGTCTGTCTTTAGCTTCCTTTCTGCCTCTTCCAGCCCGAAACCTTTCTCTTAGCGTATCCACTCTACCTCGAGTAGCCTGATTTTGCAGATAAGATCTTATCCAGATGGCAGCAGTCCTGACATCCCATGTGACAGTGCTCCCTGGTGTCCCATTCACAGAATTTCCCACACACCCCCCTTCTGCACACAGCTCTCAGTCAATCCCCCTGAGCTGCCTCCAACTCTTTGCTGGTATCTGTTCCTGGCAACTTTTTTCTCCTTCGGCACATCCTGCCTTAAATTCTTAGTTTCTTGAAATAGAGCCTATTAAGTCTTCACAATGCTATATTTCCGATCTCATAGTTCACTGAAAGCTTCTTTTCCTTCCCTCCTCTCCACCTCCCTTTCTGCATCTCCATTATACCCCCTCCCCACCCCCGGTTGGCGTGCAAAACAAGTCTCTCTCAGGGCGCACGTGAAGAGATGTGATGTGCACATTCGCAGTTAACTGTAGATGGACTTACTCTGAATCAACACATATTTCTAGGATGTAGTGTTTAAATTCATAGGCTCTAGATTTGAACTCCCTACGTTTTAATTCTTTCTCTGCCGGCTGCATGATCAGATGTGAGACCTTGAGAAAAATCACTTTGCTTCTCTGGGCCACATTTTTCTAATATCTAAAATGGGGGAAACAACATGTGTTTTACAGGGAAATTGTGAGGATAAAAGAAGAAGTAAATAAAATGCTGATGGCAGGGCCCAGCCCATATCAAGCTCTCAAAAAACAAAACCTGTTTTATTGTTTTTACAAGTGATTTGGCTTCAGAACTTTGTTCACTGGTTTTATACCTGAATGCTAACGTTACTATATGAACCTAATGAATGGAGGCCACATCTTTTTAACCAATATGTTTATTTCTGGCACCTTCGATACACATGGCCTTTTGTCTTAAAAGGAGCTTGGCCGGAGCCAGACAGGGTATGTCCTATAACTTTCCCATTCCTATTTCACAGGGGTTTACGTACATTGTGTAGCTTTTCCAAAGTCAAGCTGAATCTAGCCTAGAGATCTCCAAGTTCTTTCCAGTACACCACATAGATCAGGAGCAAACTTTTTCTGTAAAGGTCCAGATAATAAATCATTCACGCTTTATAGATCACAGATGGCCTCTGTGTCATACTCTTGCCTTTTTTTAAATTTTAATTTTTTAAAAAATGTTTTATTTATTTCTAGGAGAGAGAGAGAGAGACAGCGTGAGCAGGGGAGGGTCAGAGAGAGAGGGAGTCACAGACTCTGAAACAGGCTCCAGACTCCGAGCTGGCAGTCAGCACGGAGCCCGACGCGGGGCTCGAATCCACGAACCGCGAGATCATGACCTAAGCGAAAGTTGGACGCTTAGCCGACTAAGCCACCTAGGTGCCCCTTAAAATTTGTTTTTAAGCAACACTTTAAAAATATAAAAACCATTCTTAGCAGTATGCTGGAGCAAAAACAGCCACATTTGGCCTAAGGGCTATAGTTTACCAATGACTGATACAGATTACACTGACAAAACACAAAGAAACCTTCCCCTTTATCAGTAGAAATTGCTAATATTTGTTGAATGTTCACTACGTGTCAAATACTGTTCCAAGTGCTTTACATGTATTAACTTATTTCATCCTCACAGCTTCCCTGTGTGGTAGGTACGACTGTCAACCTCATTTTACAGATGGGGAAACTGAGACATAGGGAGGCTAAACTTTCCCAAGATCACATGGCCAGTAGGCAGCACAGACAGGATTCAAATCCAAGCAGTTCAGCCCCAGAAACGATGCACTTAACAATCTGTTTCTTGGTTAGGAACCCAGACTTTGAAGGGCTGGGGAGGGGATCGGAGGAGCTGAGTAACCCCCCTGGAAGCTTCTGGAATGAATATGTTTCAGACCATTCACCTTGAAGCTAAGGAGGCGTGGATACGGGCCACCTGTGTTTTATAAAGGACTACCAGGTGGGAAACCCATGGTGGCTTTCCTTCGTGCCAATACAATAGAGGACACCGATGCAGAGGCATCTTGATTTGAGAAAAGCACTTGATTGGATCTCATTAAATTTTAATCATAAAACTGAATTCAAAATAAATTGAAAACTGGTTGACAGAGCACAAACAAAGGGTGATGATAAATGGTGATGCATCTAGAGAGGGGAGATCTTCCAGGGGATGCCTCGGAGGCAAGGACGGATGGGATTTAATGAAGGTGTTATGTCCCTGGAAGAAGACAAATAGCATAGCGAGAAACAGAGCAAGGGCAGGAGTGCGCAGCCTGAGTAATTAATAAACCACATTACTAGTTCCTAAATAATCAAGGCTGGCTGTTCACTCACCGCTTGGATTTTTATTTTTTTAAAGAATTCTTTGGGTCAACAATAGTCTCAAAGAGTCCTAGAGACACACAACATGAATATTTCAGGTGGACACAATAAATGTATAAATTTATAGCTGGAAAGATCCTCAGACCCAATTTGGATCAGATACTTCCAATTACAGATTCTCAAGGTCTTCCTTCATTCCTCGGAGAGGAATTTATTTTCTTTATAAATTAAAAGTCTGAAAGTCACGTTATTAAAAAAAAATCTTTAAACTCATTAATGCTTTTTGTTTACTGTCCAAATGCATGCAAACTTTCACAATGTCAGTGTGCTCAGTGGAAGCTGGTTTTGAGGGAAGTGATTGGCTCCGGTTCAAATTCCAGTGAATAAACACTTCCAAGTTTACTTGCAGAATTTCCCAGACAGAGAAGTTGTTCCATTTGGTTTGCCAGAGGATTGGAGCTGGAGCCCTGGAGACAAGGGAACATTTACTGGCCCTTGTTCTTCTGCTGCACAGGACAGCTCACCTCAGGCTCAAGGCAGCACAGCATGCCCTGACCTGATTTGAAGTTCACTCTGGAGCTCCTCTGAGCTGCTAAACAAGGAGACCACGGACTAGTGGGCACGGACTGACTCGGCTGTGTTGTTAGTTGGTGATAAACATTTGGGGAACGGCCTCAAACCAGCCCAGGTTTTTGTTCTGTTTCAGATAAGGTTTTTCTCAGCACAGAGTCTTATCATCAGTCCCAGCCCTAGAGTGAAGGCAAAGGGGCAGACAGGAAAGAATCAGGAGAGGAAGATGAAGGATACAGCATCAGAAAGGGGAATGGAACAGGAGAGACACAAGGAAAGAGAGGGAAACTCGAAGGATATTTAAAACAATTTGCCTCTTACTAGTGTAGCAGAGAACTGTGGTGTATTGTGATTTTTATGGACTGCTGAGTAGGAGAAAGCGCAGCTGGGAGGGAAGGGAAGCTGGTGAGCGGGGAACAGCCGGGACGACAGCACAGACGAGGAAGGCAGATCGGAGACGGCAGGGAGACCTGGTGACCCAGGCAGGGGAAGAAGGAAAAACACTGGAACCCCGAGAGCAGGAAAACAATGAGGCCCCAAAGAGCCAAGTTTCCGTCATGTCGTGGTGGAGGGACATGCCAAGACCCCAGCCAGCCTCTGTCTTCCAGGTGGAAGGGGGACACGCGGACTGGGGGCGCCGGTCGGTTCCATCACCCCCAGATCGCTCCACCTCGGCTGCCTCGTCAGGGAGCCAAGCCAAACTGGCACACTCTACGGTTCCCCGGGTCCACGGAAGGCCCCCCCCACCTCCTCGGCCAGGGTACGACTTCCGGCCTCCAGGAAGGCCTGGATACTCGCACAGAGCGACGCCAGTGGCCGCACATCGGAGAACGGGTGGGCTAGTAGAGGCCTGCTGGTGAGGAGACGAAAAATATGTCGGGGGGTGGAGGGAAGAAGGGACAGCTGGGGTTTCATGAACTAAAAATATCGTGGTGACGAGGCACTGAGAAGAAATGGGAGAGGCCCAAGGGGAGAGCTTCGTGATGCCAATCCTCAGATGCTTTCTCACGAAGGCCGGCAGGATTGTTTTTATAAGGAAATGTGATCAAACATCAGGGGTCATTTCATTGGATCTGAAAGGAATTTTAAGTTTAATGTGCCTCATCTGTGCCCTTGCACTCTCCCCCCCGCCCCCCACAGCAGTTGCCTGCAATTCTTACCTATTTTTATGGGCTAATCTAAAATTGCCTGTCGCAGAAAAATGGTTGAATTCAGGGTATTTCTGAGATTTCGGTTCCATGCAGGCCAGATCTCATTTAGACAAACTACCCACATAATCTATCTTTCTGGATGCCTGTTAAAGAATGCTTGCAAATCGGAATAACTCCTGTTTTCAGAGCATTTGAAAGTCACTGCTTAATCCTGAGAGAAACAAGCTTAAACAGTGAGTATCTATCCCCGACTATCCCCGAGTTAGGAACCTTCTCCGGGCCATGCTGGTTCACTGCCTTGACCGCAGTCCCAGCCAGCCCACCCCACACAGGGAGCAGAGTCACCGCACTATTTCATGACCTCCATCCCGAAATGACTTGGAGCTGTAACACCAGATTAAGAATGGCTGTGGGTGGTCATTCTGGGTAAAAGCAGGGCTGGAGGCTGAGCAGCAGTCAGCCTCATTTCGGGTAATGGTGTTTCGCTCTTCGAAAATAGAATCAGTAACTAACTCATCACAGGTGAAACATCTTGAAATTCCTGTCCTCTCATCCCCGGCGGGGGTCGGGGATGGGGTGGTAGTTGGGGGCGGCAGGGGGCATAGAGACGGGCATGTAAGAACGTGTCAATGACTATACCAGGACCTTTCCACAGAAACTGTTTGGCAATACTGAAAACCCCGAGTCAGCCCATCCCAGTCAGCCAGGGCCTGTTGGAGCGGTGTTGACAAAAAATAATTGCCCCAAAGAAATAATAACAATAAAGTAGTGGTTTGGAAAAGGTTAAAGATCCTGTGTCTGCCACCTAATGTGTCCAATCATAGTCGTCACCCTTACATGGTATCAGGATGTACCTCACGGCTTCCTTTCACCTCCCACTAAAGCCCCCCCCCCAGTGATTGGTCTAGCCCAGGAGCCGCTTCCAGCTCTAGCTAAGTCAGCAACACAACCTTCTGGAGCCAGCCTGGTCTGCCAGTTCTCTGGCCTGCCGAGAATCTGTGGGCAAGTGCATAGGCCAGCTCTTCCTGAGTAGCCCAAGTGGGACGTGAACTAATTCAAGAAACCCCCTGTTTTATGTAACCAATAAAAACGCCTAAATTCCCAGTAGCCTCCCACAGAGCCACGTGGCTGCCCAACCTCCCCCGGTCTTTGGCCCTGACTGAGGCTTTTACCTTGTGCCTTGGGAACAGGTGAGCGAAACAGAAATCAAAGCGGCTTTAGCACCTATGAGGTGCCTGACAGTATGGGGGGGGGGGGGAGGCGGAAAGGGTAGAAAAGGATTGAGAAACAAAGTCCTTTGCCCCAAGGAACTAACCATCTAGTAGCAGGAGGTAAAATTCTTGTTTGAATAGTCAGTAAACAAAGTAAGTCTTCCAAGACCACCCATTACGGCTACCCCTCTGGGGACTCCTATTACCCTAGCTTTATTTTGTTAGAAGGGAATTTAGACACAATCATGTTAGTTCACCCCCCACACACATTTTATTGATGAAGAAATCCAGTTCGAGGGAAACCAAAGTGATTGCCTAAGACACAGAGCCAGCAATGAGTGAAATCAGGACTTGAAACCGAGTTGCTCACCCTTCTTTATTATTTATTTGGTCTCCCCCCCCTCCCCACCCAGTAACATTCTCCCTATTCTAAGAGACTGTCTTGAACTTGAACCAAAAGTCACATGAAACTTGATTAGCTTCTAAGATCAAGTAATAGCATTTCTCTCCTTGGTTTCAGTGCCAGCAAAAGTCTGGGTTGCTTGGGAGGCGCGGAGGGGCTGTGGGAGAGGGCTGGGGAGGCAGCCGGGAGCCAGCGCGGAGCTGAGCTGAACTTCCTGGCCCAAGAACACGGGGCTGATCTTTTCCTTGCGTGAAACAAGGATCGAGAAAACTGGGAGTTTTCCTTCCATCTTTGCCACTGACGTGTCCCGGGGCTGGAAGCCAATGACTTAATTTTTGCCATTCCCGGCTCCCTCCTTGGAGAAGCGAAGCTGGAGTCTTAACCGAAACTTGTGGGGACACGAAGTACTCAAACAAATGGTTCCCAGGCAGCTCCGAGAAAACACCCGTGTGCGCGCTGTCCACTCCTCAAAGAGTTAATCGCGGCTCGCCTGTCTGAAATACTAAACCAGCAGCACTTTCTCGCAGCCAGAAACTTACTTAGGTGTCATTTTCTCGGCCCCAGCCGGTCTCCATGCGAACGAGTTAAAGGTGGGGAGTGGAAGGTGGGGGGAAAGGAAGGCAGAACATTTCAGTGAAACAGGCGAAAACTGTTTTTGGAAAACGGGTCAGCGGTTAAAAAGTAAGGCTAGGCAGGCGACAGCTCTGAACCACTTACCTTAGCACCACCACGGACAGACCGGCTGTCGTGCTCTCTCTCTCCTTCTCACACTCCACCTTGGGTCGCTCCCGCCTCCCTCCTCCCTCTCCAGGCCCAGGTAAGCTGTCGAGCAGGCTCTGAAGCAGGAAGTGGAAGTTGTATGCAAATTTCTACCCAGGCTAGGAAGCCTCTGCCGAGAAAATCTCCCTGTGGGCAGTGAATCAACAGCTGAGAAGTCACTTTATTTCTTAAAACAGAAACCTCCTTCGTTCACTAGAAAAGGCCACTGACTGACCAATTAGGGTGCATTTTTGTTTCCACCACCCTGCTAAGCAACTGCTGCGGAATGTCTGCACTGCCCCTGAATCTCGGGGCTGCTGCAGCGCCCTAGCCAGACAAGGTGCCTGGAGAGGGGATTGAACTTGAGTGTTAAGATTGGTTATTCATTAGCAGCTCTGAGAAAGAGATTAGGGGCAGATAGCGGGGTGGAGTGTGAGGCAAGAGCTTCTTATTATCTCTGACAGTTTAAACGCCAGCATTTGCTGCTTGTCCTCATGTGAGGGCAGGACTCACTGCCCGTCCCCATGTGAACGTGCGCACACACACACACACACACACACACACACACATGCATGAACTGTCCTGCCTTGGCTGCATTTTTCATGATTTCAAGTTTATTTCCTCTCCTCCTTCTTGTCTAATCTGTAGCCTACAGAATTTATTGTCAAAGGAAACACGTGAGGGGGGCTGTGGCCGCTAGAGCTCTGGAGTCAGAAGGATGTGGGTGTGAACTCAGTTTGGCCACTGGCCGACCAGGCACTACAGCCAGGTGCCTGGGGGGGCACACTGTGCTCCCGGTGCTGGCCTTGCCTGCCCGTTGAAGAGGCCCAAGGGTCAGCCCATGCAGCCAGCCATCTCTCTACCCTTGTGCAAGGGACAGATCCTAGAACACCCCCCCTCCACACTGCCAGGTTCTGCTCAGGTAGGTCACATGAAGTGGGTTGCTCTACCTTCTGCAAGCAAAGGAAACACGACTTGATTTTAAAATAACTTACAACAGGTTGTAGATATTTTGGCCATAGCCTTGCAATGAAATGCTATGCAGCTGTGAAAAATCATCCTTATGTGTGGATGTATATATTTCTACATTCTAACATGCAAAAGTGACTATATTATTTGTGGAGTAACACGATCTCATTTTTGTCAGTATATATGGCAGATAAACACATTACATTCATATATCGATTCACGCTTTTCAATGCTGGTTGGCACCTGACATCGTAAGCCATCATTCTATATCCATAAAGTGAATAAAATCATAAATGTCTGGAAAAATTCATCCCAACTGTTAAGTGGTTGTCACCTCCAGGGAATGAGATTGAGGGCAATGAGTGAGAACGGAGGACTTTTATACTATTCACACATATGGGCTCTTTGATTCTTTTTTTTTTTCACAAGCGTATTAAAAAAATAGTACTTACTATGTTGGCCTTGAACTTTCTGCCTCAAAATTATAATAATAATAATTTTTTTTTTAGTTTAGAGAAAAACAGTATTCTCCGTGCAGCCGCTGGTACCAGGACACTTTAAAAAAGCTGTATTAGGAGAGGAAGACAGAGAAGAATGTCAAGGGGAGGAAGCAAGAAGGAGACCAAACAAAGGGGCGGGATGAAAAGATTTTTCATGTCTCTTAAATCCCTTAAACGGATTGGGAGAAGCCTGGAAGATGCCTCTGTCAAGTACCACCTTTGGAACGCAACCCATTCTGAAGAACAGGGAGAATCTTTTTTTCCATTGCTCCCACTGACTGTTTCCCAGCCGCCCAAAGGCTCTGTAGGAAGATAACCAAGTGCTGTAGTGCTGCTTTGAACTGCTGTCAGCTGGGCCTTCTTCCTGTCTCCATTTATCCTGAACAGAAAGTCAGCTGCTTGCATGAATAGGTTCATGGTTCCTACCCAGGAGCCTTTGCTGGGGCCCCTACTGAAAAGCATCATGGGAATGCACACTGTTTAGAACAAGAGGAACTCCTGTCTAAATGTGCTAGAGGCAGTTACAGTGAAATGTGGGTGCAGGGGAAGTGTCAGGGAGTCTGGAAAATGAGCACCTCTGGCCCCTAAGAGTCCCCCCTGATGTCCTCAGATTAACATATACGCCCTTTTTGCCGCCATCACAGTAGACGGACGCTTCACTGAGAACCCACCACACACTACCCATCAGTGCATTTGATCCTCCAACAGTCCTGAGAGGCATTTACTGTCATTCCCACTTTACCTTTGAGGAATCCAAGGCTCCAAGACATTGAGCAAGTTCTCTGTGTTCACCCAGCTAGTCCGTGGAAAAGAATTCTGGAACTCTCCCACTTTCAGGTGGATATTACTTCTCGCCCCTTCTTGCCGTGTTGTGGTCGGTCTTTCCTACGTGTTTGGGTGAACACAGGTAACTTGCTTCCTTTGCACAACTCTTGACAGCACTCAAGAAGGCGAAAAGGTGTAGACAATAAAGGGTGGAGCCAAGACTGCCAGTCACATGAGGCCACGTGTGTACGTGGTGCTGGCTGCTGGTGATGTGCTGGGCAGAGGAGCCAAGACACGGGTCAGCCCTCACCCTCCAGTTAGATGTCTAGGAGGGGAGGATTTCTGTTTCCCAGCTTCTAGAGTTGCTCAGTGTTCTTGCAAAACGCATAATTAGATGAAAGTCAGCTCTCTCCTCCTCTGTAAACAAAACAAAACAAAGCCATTTGGATCTGATGTTCAGAAACTCTCCATTCTAAGGTATTAATCCATGAGAAGAAGGGAAAAAGGAAAAGACTCATTCCTTGGACAAGCCTTGATTTTCCATTTCTAAATGGTCTAATTTCAAGTGCTGGAAGGGCAGAGTGAAACTATGACACACCATAAGGAACTTTCCTGAGACTGGCCCTCATTCAGAGGGTCGCTGGCACTCACACACTGCTGGCTAACAAGTCTGCAGCATGACTGTTAAGACGAATGGCAGCAGAAAAGCCCAGGCTCCCAGGGTTTGGTCCTGTGTTCTGGGTATTCTGGTCCCCAAGCCTTTACTGAGCACTTGCCTCATTCCAGACACACACACGGTACTAGGCATGCAAACTGAAAGATTCTCAGCATGGTCTTGTGTGTCTTTCAGAAGTAAAAACTAAAGAAGCAGGGTAATTTCAAACCAATCGGCCAGCAAACAAAGCTGAAGAGTCCACTGGCTGCTTGCCCATGGCTTCAAAGGGCTGCTTCTAGCAGAGGGCCTGCCAGACACAGGCAGATGCCAGGATCTGTCCATCACTAGCTCTTCCACGCTGCCCACTGAGCTCCTTGGGACTGCCCGGCCAGTTCTGAGCTCCTTCCCTCTTACTGAGTTCCCTTCTGGAACCATTTCCTATTCTGTCAGCAGACCCAACCAGGACCTTGTAAATCTAGCAAAGAGGTCGTGGTCACACTGACTTTCACAAGGGAAGGGGAAGGGCTCACTCTCAAGCTTTTTCTTTCCAACAGGTTCCTTGATCCCAGTGCAGATGTATGCATCTCTTTCCATTATTAGGGGCTACTGGGGACAGTGGCTTTGGCCAAGCTACAAAAGGTCCTGTCATACCATTTCCCAGAAAGCTGGGGGCCTATTCACCTTACGGCTGTATACCTAAAAGGAGGCACTCTAAAGCTCTAGGAAAAGCCAAAGATTATCTACCCTTAGGTGACTCTCCTCAAGGTCAACCAGACCCAAGGTTGTTGGTGGCTTCTCTTGCTAAAAATACGACTAAGTTCTATCACACTGGGCTCCCATTACTACCACTGCAATCATAATACCACTACAATAACTTCAGATAGTGCTTATTAAGTGTGAGCAGTGTTCTAAGAACTTGGGGGGCAACTAGTCACTTCAATGTTCACAATGCCTCTGTGAGGCAGGTACTATAAGATTAGCTACCATATATTGAGTAGCTACATTGTGCCAAGTGATTTTCATTATCTGTATAATGAAGTAGAGAAATGTGTTCACCGGAATTCCAGACAGCTGCTCTCAGAGACAGAAAAGCAGACAGAGACCAGATTCTGCTTCCTGTGGAGGCTGCACATAGCAGAGCAAGTCAGATGAGAGCGGAATGTTTGGAAAGGGACGGCGAGAAAGGAGCTTGAGCCCAAAAGAGGAGGTGGAGACGCAGCAGTGTGGCTGTGTGGGTTTTTGTGGAGCAGTGTAGCAGGGAAAGAGCGGGAGAGACCCCTGCGCCCCCTCAAGAAAATCTATGACAAACTGTACTACGTTTTTCTCCAGGTATTCTCTACGTTGACGTACTCAGTTGTTTGGGTTTTGGTCATGTCTGTGGGCAGCAGGAGGAAGAGGAAAGAAACTAAGCGTTGATGAGGATGTGGAGAATTGGAATCTTGTGCACTGTTGGGGGGAATGTAAAATGGTGCAGCCACTTTGGAAAACAGTATGGCGGTACCTTAAAAGGTTAAAAATACAATTACCATATGATCTAGCAATTCTTCTGGGTATATAGCCAAAAGAATTGAAAACGGGGTCTTGAAGAGATATTTGTACATCCATGTTCATAACAGCATTATTCACAGTAGTCAAAAGGTGGAAGCAACACAAGTGTCCATCAGTAGATGAGTGGACGAAGTGTGGTATATCCATACAATGGACTACTATTCAACCTTAAAAAGGAAGGGAACTCTGACATGTGCTACAACGTGGGTGTATCTGGAAGACATTATGCTAACTGAAATAAGCCAGTGATAAAAGGACAAATACTATATAATTCCACTTACACAAGCTACCTAGAATAGTCAGATTCATAGGGACAGAAATCTGAATGGTGGTTGTCAGGGGCTGGGCAGAGGGGGGAACGGGGAGTCGTGATTCAATGGGCACAGACTTCCAGTTCCACAAGATGAAAAGAGTTCTAGAGATGGACGGTGGTGATGGCTGCAGAAAAATGCGAATGTACTAAATGCTGCTGAATGGTACGCTTAAAAATGGCTAAAATGGTACATTTTATCTTCTCTGTATTTCATCACAGTAAAACATAAAATAAAATAAAAATCCCCAAAGCAGTCCTGCACACTGGGTTTTATTAACCTCATTTTACAGGTGAGGAAATTAAGGTGCAGAGAAATTAAGTAGCTTGCCGGCACTGCACAGTTGGGTTTCAAAGCAGAGCGGACTCTCGAAGAAGGCTACACGGCTCCCCTACACCATGCTGCCCGGTGCCCACGGCGGGGCCAGCGAGGGGGCCAGACAAATGCCGAAGCCCGTACAGACTCATCTCCCCTCTGTGCCCTTTTCTTTCTCTGGACTACCTTTCTGCTCTACCCACTGTCTTTATTCTCTCCTCTGCATTTCCCGCATCAAAAGGTGCTCCGGGAAAAAAACCCTGATCACTCATTTATACCTAAGTTACATGGTGTGAATTTAAATCAGTGTGCTACCTCTCTGAGGGGTGCTTGCATTTTAAGCCTCATCTCCCTCTATGAAATGAAAGCCTTTGTTCCATATTAAAGGAATTTCAAGCATCAGGGAGCAAGCGGGGAGGACCCAGAGGGGGGTGGTGGCGGCAGGCAGGGCAGCCATAACCCTCAGAAACGCATTAAATGGTGGAAACTTTAGGCACAAAGTTAGCTTTTATGGACAGACTTATCTTTCAAGGCTCCACAAAGATGTGAGATGTGGATACAAGGGAGGGGGTGGACAATTCATGTGAAGCCCTCCCCTTTGAGCAAACTTGGCTGCCTGACTTCCAGATTCTGTAGTCTTATTTGGTATTGGAATACAATTGTACACGTCCTCGAAAAGAGAATATCGAGGGGTGATTTTCTCAGGGCATCACTTCCCTGACAGTTTTCAATGCCTCTTCGCTTCTTGTTATAGTGTGGAATTCTAGTCTAAAGCAGCCAGGTGAAGTAGCTGGAGTTCTCTCTCCAAAGAATCTGAGCAATCATTCCTTTTGTGTCCAGAATGCACTTGAGGGACACGTGAACCTATTGTGTTGTACAGAACCTAACACACATTATGTGGATGCAAAAGCCTTTCTCCTGGGTGCTCACAGCCTAAGACTGGAAATTTCCAGGGAGAAGACATCACACCAATAGCATCCAGATTAGGAGCCTGGCCCCTGATTCGGGCTTCTGGTCTGGGTCCCCATTCTGCTGCCTGTCAGTTCCCTGACCCTAGGGAAGTTTCTTAACTTCTTTGTACCTTGGTTTCTTAATCTGTGTAATGGGAACAGTAAGGCAACTCTTTCATAGGCGATCAGGGTTTCAAATAGAGGAGTTCTGGCTGCTTTGTGCGGAGAAAACATTTCTCATCCACGGGGATGAAACCTCTCCCTCAGCACAGACCTTGGTGAGTGAGGACCGGGATAGACTTTTGCCCCGCGTGACTCCCCAGCCAGGTACAAATGGCACAACTGTGCCCTGCAGCCCTGAGGGGTTATTATGAGGATTAGGCGGGATGATCTGTGTGTAGGGTCTGGCACTGTGCTCAATAAATATTAGCTGCTATTATGATAATAAATATTAACTATTAAATGCATAACTCAATCAGAATCAGTTATCAGTCAATACTGTAAGGGGAGAAACGACATAGCACATAATATAAATATTCATATGTAGCAGTAAGATGTACTTTTATGCTAACAATTGAGTAGAAGAGTGTTGTCTATCAGAGATTTGCATGCAGATCAGAGAATGGAACCACATGTTAGGATCCAGTTGAAGAAAAACCAAAGGTCGAACCACATACCTAGTGAGGGCTTTTGCCTGCCCCGCTCTGAACTTGGTTCTGGGGACAGACTGACTATGGTCACCCCTCAGGCTGCCTGAAAGCAGAATTGCCTTCCTTTTCTAAGCTTGTTGCCTTGATGCTCACGCCTTCCTGTCAGGAAAAAAAAAATAGGGATTCTTTTCATTTAAAAGGTCTTCCCTTTCAGCGTTACCTACTTGGCAGGATACATATGGAAGTAAGTGTAAACAGGAGTAGGGTTGTTACGATAAGAAAGATGTTCTTAGAATTGCATCTTCAAGACAATAAGGTCATGAAATTTTATGTGTGTGTGTGTGTCTGTGTGTATGTGTGTGTGTCTGTGTGTGTGTGACACAGGGGGGGAGAGAGAGAGAGAGATTGATTTCATTTTTAGATTAAGCCAGAACACAAAAGAAACCAAAACCCTACAACCTTCCTTGTCCTGTGACTTAGCCTATCCTCGTGAGCTTCCATCCCACTAAGGAGTCAGGGGAAAACTTTATACTTCCAGCCAGAGTAATTCAATCTCAAGTTCAGTCTCTCTTTGGCAATTATTCAGTCTCTTGGCATTTCTCCCTCTTTCTCTTCAAGATAGGGTTCTAGAAGTAGATGAGGCCCTGTGTGTGGTCATGGTCGTGGGGCAGGGCGTCAGGCCCACGTAGGGCCCTTCTGTTCTCTGTGGAAATAGTCTTTGCCTCACGGAGCACCTTGCTCTTACCTGAAGACAATGACAATGCATGACAAAGCAAGTCCCCTTCTAATGCTCACCTTGGCTTTCCTGGAAGGGTAAGCTGACTTGTTTTCCCCCTCTCTAGGAGATTCTCTTAAGAAAATGGACCCAATTGGGGCGCCTGGGTGGCTTAGTCGGTCAAGTGTCCGACTTTCGCTTAGGTCATGATCTCGCGGTTCGTGGGTTCTAGCCCCGCGTCGGGCTCTGTGCTGACTGCCAGCTCGGAGCCTGGAGCCTATTTCAGAGTCTGTATCTCCCTCTCTCTCTGACCCTCCCCTGCTCACGCTGTCTCTCTCTCAGTCTCTCCTAGAAATAAATAAAAATATTAAAAAAAAAGAAAGAAAATGGACCCAATTTCAGTTCAACCCAATTTGGGTGGTTGATGTTGGTAGCAGTGGCTGAGAGTGAACCCCAAAATCCAGTCTCTTATTCTGCCACAGTAATAGAATCTTTAGTTAGGCAAATGGCTACCCAGAATAAAGCCTACATTACCCAGCCTTCCCTGCTGGTATGTATGGCCATGTGGACTAAGTTCTGATCAATGAGATAGGAGAAGTGTCATGCCCTAAAAGCAAAGGGGCATGCTTTTCTGTTCTTCCCCCTTATCATGGGCTAGACCATGGATTTAGTGATGGGGACAGGCTGCTGAGGACCATGTGGTTGATAAGAACACTCCAAGAATGGTACAGAAGCAAGATGGAAGCAGTCTGGGTCCCCAATAACACCAGAACCTATATTCTAGGTATGAAATATTATATGACTCATATTTGACTTTGATTTGCCTTATTGGGATTTTCTCACTAAAATTGCACCTCAGGGTGCCTGGGTGGCTCAGTCAGGTTAAGCGTCCGACTTCAGCTCAGGTCATGATCTCACAGTCCATGAGTTCTAGCCCTGCATCGGGCTCTGTGCTGACAGCTCAGAGCCTGGAGCCTGCTTCAGATTCTGTGCCTCCCTCTCTCTCTCTGCCCCTCCCCTGCTCACACTCTGCCTCTCTCTCAGAAATAAATAAATGTTTAAAAAAATTTTTTAAATAAATAAAAAATAAAATTGCATCTCAACCCCCATCCCCTTCGACAGCCTCAGGTGGCAGACAGATTTTCGTTGAGAACTGTGGCCATTTCCATCATTAGTAATCACAGGAAGAGCTCAACCATAGAAAGGATTGGGGCTAAAATTGGCCTTGGGCCAGAATCGGCTCTTCCTCTCTTAGAGCCTCTTGAATAGGGCTGGGACCCTGGGTAGAGAGCATGTCTTTTGTGAGTTGATAAGCTAACCTATGGGAGGAAGTTGCAGGCTGAGATTCCCTGAATATGGGCTAGTTCTAAGCTGGAAACAGACAAGCAAAGGGGATCCTGCCTCCTGAGAAACTGGGCCCCTGGGACTGACAAGGCAGCTGGAACCACGAGACCCTGATAATCCATAAGACGGCCTTTCCCTCTCTCTTGCTCTCTCTGTGTGTCACACACACACACACACACGCACGTGCACATACATGTGGTGGAAATGTCAGCCTTCTGGAGAGCTCTTAGGCCCTTTGAAAAGCTTAATTTCTAGCAGTTGGTGGGTCTCAAGCCTTCGTGCTTTGATTCTTTTAAAAGAAGTATTATTGTAGTGCCTGGCTGGCTCAGTCGGTTAAGCGTCCGACTTCGGCTCAGGTCAGATCTCACAGTTTGTGGGTTCAAGCCCCGCATCAGGCTCTGTGCTGACAGCTCAGAGCCTGGAGCCTGTTTCGGATTCTGTGTCTCCCTCTCTCTCTGCCCTTCCCCCACTCATGCTCTGTCTCTCTGTGTCTCAAAAATAAATAAACTACAAAAAAACTTAAAAAAACAAAAAAAAAAACACACCATCTTAAAAAATAAATAAATAAAAGATGTATTACCTGCAGAATTTGGGGGAGAGGCAGAAGGCTGGTGCTAACAACACCGGGAAAGAGGCGATGTTTGTCTCCAACTTCTTTTCATTAATCAGTTCCCTTCCAGGTGCTCTTCTCTCAGAGCGCCATCTTCCCAAGGCACTCCTTTCACAGACAGGGCTGCTGACCAGTCTGTCACACATTTTCTAGCCTCCCAGTGTTATTGCCACCAGCCCCTTTGCCCTTCTTGAGCCTTTCCCGCCCCCAATCTGGCCAACTCTCTGCCTTCCGGGGCACCCCAGGTTCATGAGGCAGCTATGGAGTGGGAAACGGAAGGAAGCTTAGGCCACTTGCCCAAATCCACAAGGCTAGGGAGTGGCGGAGCTGGGATTTTAATCCATGCAGTCCTACTCCAGGCTCCGGGCTCTTTGCCATAAGCCCTCCAGACTTGAGAGATTGTCCTTCCTTTAACAAATAAAATGATGTAAGCCCATCTCCCACATCCTGTGGGAAGTCCTGCGCCTCCCCAACATTTCCAAGGCTTCCTGGGCAGTCAGGGTTGAGTTATATTCTCCTGCTTATTCCCACTTAAATTCCTGATCTCTTCGAGTCTTTTCCAGCATCTGCTGGCTTCTCTCCCCGCCCCTCACTCAGTGCAAGAGTGCTCTCTCCCTCCTTCCCCAGTGTGGACCTAAGCCAACGCCGGTGTGTTAAACTGGCTCTGAAGGGCTGGGGATGTTTGGTGGTAACAGAGGGTCGCCATATCGGCGCAGAGCTCAGCAAAGAGCTGCAAGTTCCTAATGGGGCATGACTGTTTGCAGGCTCACTTCTGTACTCACAGGGATGAGGCAAGAGCCCTGCTCTCATCCCTCTCCCATGCTCTTCCTAATGCCAGCTCCTCCGAGGGGCCTCGTGGATGGCCACCAGGCCCATGTTGAAACTCTACACCACCCCCTTGGGGAAGAGGACTGGACGGGATCAGGGAGTTCCATAGTCCCGAAGTAGGGGAGAGGCTCTGTGTGGAAATACCCCGTTGGCCCCAAGCAGGCCTGCTGGCTGGTGCAGGTGCCTGAGAGCTGACTCATCTCTTCCTAACTCTGCCCTCAGCGTTATCAACCGGTGGCCTCAAATCGGCCGTGGTGTGGTAGGAATACACAAACAGTGAAAACTGGCAAACTCTCAACCCTCAGACTTTACAACTCAGCTTTTTCTTTTCTCCTGGAAAGTCTGTTTATCAGTATACCACTGGCCTGTGGATCCCTCGTGCAAGCACAGGGCCACAGCCAGAAAAAGGCCAGAGCAGAGCTCTCTAAAGCCGTGGTTCTCAGATTTTGCTACATATCAGAATCACCTGGAAGCTCTTCTGTTAGGCTGTCAAAACACTAACAGGTCTTCCAGGAGGGGCATCTGGATGGTTTCGTCAGTTGAGAGTTAGATTTTGGCTCAGGTCATTATATCATGGTTTGTGAGTTCGAGCCCCACATTGGGCTCACTGCTGTCAGTGCAGAGCCTGCTTCGGATCCTCTGCCCCCCCCCCCCCCCCCNCCCCCCCCCCCCCCCCCCCCCCCGCTTTGGATCCATTTCCCATCCCTGCTCTCTTTCCCTTGAAAATAAATAAACATTTATTTAAAAAAGCTTTCTAGGTAATTTCAATGTACAGCCAAAGTTGTAGACCAATGTTCTAAAACATCTCTTATCAAAATTTAGTGTCCATGTAAATTGCCTGGGAATGTTTGAAGTGGCAGATTCTGGTTCAGTAAGTCTGTGGTGAGGTCCGGGATTCTGCATTTCTTTCTTTTTTTTTTTTTTTTAATGTTTACTTATTTTTGAGAGTGAGACACAGTGTGAGCAGGGGAGGGGCAGAGAGAGGGAGACACAGACTCTGAAGCAGACTCCAGGCTCTGAGCTGTCAGCACAGAGCCTGACACTGGGCTGGAACTCATGAACAGTGAGATCATGACCTGAGCTGAAGTTGGATACTTAGCCAACTGAACCACCCAGGCGCCCCCTGGGATTCTGCATCTCTAATAAGCTCTTGGGTGCTGCTGATGCTGCTATTTGTGTAGCCAGGCTCTGAGGCCCAGGGCCCAGGCCTGGCTCTGCTGTTCCCAGAAACCTTAGCGTTGCCTGCTCTGGAGAATTTCTTGCTTTGAGTTACCTTTCTCCAGAAGTCATAAACTTAGCCATTTTTGGAGCCTATTCTGCCCCCTTTCAACATATTCTGGGTGATGGGGCAACAGTTTCCCTTGGTGCCTAGGGAAAATCCCCAAATTCCTGCCATTACATTACATGGGTCACTTCAGTTCTTCTTCCAGACTATGCCTGGAGCCTTGCCTTTTATAAGCAACAGACGTTTTCCTAAACAATCAAGCCATTTTCTTTCTGCTAGAATTCAGACTCACACATACAATGATTTATGTTTTATTTTGTATCCATTGGTTTCCTTTTCTGTTACACTGTCAGAAACAGACCTAGGGCTGAGGGTCCGGATGCAGGTGTGAATGTCCTGCCCTGAGCAGACATTGCAGGGTGAAGACAGGCAGAATGTGCAGAAGAGGGGCCGGGCCCGAGATGGCCAGTGGTTAATCCCTCAGTCACACTGGCTGGTATCCCCAGGTCCTTAGCGAGCCAGGACTTGCCTCAGAGCTAACTCAACAGTGGGTCTCTCCTAGTTTGTTATGTAAAAGAATAATAAAACCACGCCTAATTCCTGCAGAATGTAGGCTCAGTCACCATCAACAAATCTTTTGTTGCTTAAAGTCTGATTCAGGAAACCTGTGTTGCATCTCTGGACAGGGTGCCCCTGTCTGTCTCAAAATCAAGGTTCTGATACCCATGATGTATGGGTATCAGAGGTAACTTTACAAAAAAGTTACTTACTGAGGATAATGGTAACTTTACAAAATCCTGTCACAGCGCAGAGTGGGTTCTGTCTGAGCAAGTTCACATTCCAAAGCCAGTCCCTGGAGCGACTTGTTTGGGGATGCTCCTCATAGTGATGGGAAGCGAGAGCTAATGTAAGCTCTCCCAGTGTCCCCAGCTCCCTGAAACCCACCGAGTTCTGTTCAGCAGGCTGCGAGTTTTGATAACTTTTGTCACAGAGAGGATGAGTCTTGGTGTCTGGCCTGGACCGAACATTCACTAAGCAGGACTTTTTTGCCTGCATATGACACTGGGGACTTTACCAAGGATGGCTTTGGTTTTCCTGCTCAGAGGCCTGGGATTCTCAGGATTACCTGGAAAGCCCCAAGTCTTCCCATTGTCTGCAACTGCCTTTTCCTTCAATAACTACTGCAAGTGGCTGTCCCCATCTCATCTCCTCCTGTAGGATTTCTGAAGTGCCTCATGACCACCTGGCACTTGATTTTCTGCTCGTGCTGGATACGGGTACAGATCAACATTCCTCACATTGAGAGCCCCTCCCCCACTGGCGAGTCCCTCCCATTCTCCCTATTTAATCAAAGGGCCACTGTCACTACTTTGTTACATGTTGCAGACTTTAGCTGAAGGCTTAGTGACAATGGCGGGAATGACAGATCAGGGCAGACCAAGCAATCTAAAATTAACTACGAGGTATTCTAGCTTCATTAGCCATCTTTGCCTTGAAACATCTCCCTGGTCTGTTCCAACTTAGACGTGATTCCTGACCTTGATGGGGCTCCTCCTCTTTAGAGACCTCTTCTCTCCCTCCTTTCAGGGCCCCCACCCCTGTCTCAGTACCACCCAGCGAAGACATTACTTTTGAAACTTTATCAAGGCTGTATCATCTCGTTCTTTTTCTTGGTGGTGACTTTCTCCTTTTGGATCATCGTAAAGGATCCCACTTTTTACAGCCAAACACGTTCCATTAGGGTCATTCCACAAACAGCCACCTGAGGTCAACACTATCCCCGAAATGCCCAAAGCGACCATTATTTTATCTTTCTGTAATGATTTTTTCCCCTTTCAGTTAGATCAGAAGTTCTAGGAATATTAAAAACAAATTAGGAAACAGTTCAGTGAGTCCTCAAAAAGAAACATATAACCAAAAGAATTGGAAGCCGGGACTTGAACAAAGATCTGCACACACATGTTCATAGCACCTCTATTCATGGTAGTCAAAAAGGGTGGAAACAACACAAAGGTCCATCAACAGGTGAATGGATACACCAAACGTGGCATATCTGCACAACGGAATATTATTCAGCCTCAAAAAGGAATGAAGTACTGATACTTGTTACAACATGGCTAGCCCTTGAAAACATGATGCTAAGTGAAATAAGGTAGGTGGAAGAGGATAAAGATTATTTGGTTTCACTTATATGAGACACCTGGTCATATTCACAGAGGTAGAATGTAGAAGAAAGGTTACCAGAAAAAGGGAGAATGAGGAGCAGATTTTCTGTTCAGGATCATGAAAACATTCTGAGGATGGATAGCAGAGATGGCGGCACAACCGTGTGAATGTACTCAGCGCCACTGAATTGTGTTCAAATGGTAAAATGTTATGTATGTTTTACCACCATATCAAAAAAAAAAAAAAACAACAAATTAGGAGTCTTGGCTCTTTCATCTCCCACACCCTCAGGCAAGACTCTTCTCCATACACATCCCCGGAGAGCCCCAGAGGGGACAGGGGAGGGCTGAGGGCAGAGCGAGCTGACTAGTACAGCTCAGCTGTGCCCCTAAAAGCAGGAGGGGCTGTTTTGCGGATTCTGCTTCTCATTGGGACTCAGCATCGATGCTTGGCTCACAGGTAAGCCTTCCCTCTAAAGATCCCAAATGTTTCGCTGTTTTCAGTTTTCACCTGTCTTTGGATTGGGTTGAAGCCAGCTCCCTCCCTGGGATTAATATTCACAACAAGCAGCGAGCGATTAATTTAACCAGTTGAAATTTATTGTGCACTCGCCTTAACTCAAAGCCAGCTTCTGCTGGGTGTTTATTTTTCACCGTTGATGCATGGCACATGACAGCCCCTAAGCATCTGAATTTAAAGCACACCATTGTACAGAATTCCTGCGGCCCCCCCATTTCTTCTTGCCTGACCCCCTGAAATCTACAGAGCTCTGATTTCCACAGCATGTCTCAGAGAAGGTAATTCTCATTGCTGGCCTATGGGAACAGTTGGGAGCCTTGAGGCAGTTTAAGATTTGGATTTCATGCCCGGTGCACTGAGCTGGTGACTCCTTTCATTTCAGGGGGCTTCACTCAATCCATTCCGGCTCTAGCTTACAAGCATATCCTCCCCCACCCCCCAGCCATCACATAAACAACTAGAGTCTGAGCTTGTCTCTCAGAGCATGAAACCCTCTCTGCTGGGTCCTCACTCGGGCTGCACGCGTGCCTTCGGGCATCACGCAGCTCCTCCAGCCCCAAACCCCTCTGCTGCCTTCCTTGCTTCGCCTCAGCCCACTGGCCCTCCCTGCCAAGTGACTGTCTGGACAGGACTCTAACTGCTGGTGCCTAACAAGGCAGAACAAAGGCCCGCGTGCTCGCAGAGTTCCATTTGGAGTGCACGACAATTTCAGAGCACAAATGGAAAAAGAAAAAAAAAAAAAGAAGGCTTGAAATCTATAGCTGGCTTTTATCAAACCAGAACTTGTAGCTCTTGGCTGACAATCAGCCAGCAGCTAACACCCACGAGGGATGGTTCGTACTCGCAGCTTCTGTCTGGCTATTAGCTACCAGCAGCCTTCTGACCCCTTTTCCAGGGAGGTAACAGCTGGCAGCTGACAAAGGCGCTGGCAGAGTGGGCAACTTTTGCTTTTCTGGAAACGAATGTAAGATTGGCAGGAAATAAGGCATTTAAAAAATGACGATTATAGGCATTTTCACTAGCTTTTCTTTATTATGCTTTTGGGTCCTGGCTCTGATCGCTAAAATGTATTTTGTGCTAAGGAGCTTTGATGGCATTTTTTTCTCTTTTTCTTTTTTTTTGCAAAGGAGATGTCTCCTCTTTTTCCCTTTTGGCAACGCTACCCCAGAGAAAGGTACATTCTGTGGGTGTCGCCCACGGAGTGCCCTGTGAAGCAGTTGTTAATAAACAAAGAAGACAGACCAGCGGCCACGAGATGATGGGAGCTTAAGTGTGGTGCTACTGCCTGATTAATACAGGGCTTCAGTTTATTTGGTGCTGTCGGGCAGCGCTTTCGGTGCTGATGCGGCGTGGGGAGAAGAAAGATTGGGATGAAGTGAGGTATGGATGGATTATCCAGCAGTGGTGTGGGATAAAGGTCACGTTAGCCTAATTTTTCCCTTCTAGGCTCTGCCCAGCTCTCCATTTTTCTGTCAGGAAGGGCGGAAATGGTAGGTGTCCAGCAGGAGGGACCGGCTGAGGAGCAAGCATGGGATAACCAGGCTTGGGGGGTGTTGGGGGGACGTGGTATGAGGACCCCACACTTCAGCCACTTTGATTCCAGCTGTGCCGCTGTGTCTCCCTTCCTGGAGCATCGCACTTTGGCGCTACAGCTAATACGATCCTTGCGACATTGCTGTTCTTATTCTGATAATAATATGACAATCTGCTATATTGTAACAGTTGACCTATATTGGACGTTTTCATTACAATGTGGATGGTCCAAGTAATGTTTGTCCAGAGAGCACCAGATGAATGAGAACGAAAAGCCTGGGTTCCGAACCCATGTGGGCAACAGGATAGAGAAATCTCTAGAAGGTCTAAAGGACTAGACTACATGGAAGACGTATATTTCCACCACAGGCTTAAATGACACACGTGTATATGGTTTTTTTTTTTTTTTAATTTATTTCTGGGAGAGAGAGAGAGTCAGTGTGAGCAGGGGAGGGTCAGAGAGAGAGGGAGACACAGACTGTGAAACAGGCTCCAGGCTCTGAGCTAGCTGTCAGCACAGAGCCCAACGCGGGGCTCGAACCCATGAACCGCGAGATCATGACCTAAGCGAAAGTCGGACGCTTAACCGACTAAGCCACCCAGGCGCCCCTTTGTATTTTGACTTAGTAAGCAGAGAATTCTCAAAACAATGGATTCTGCTATTTATGTTCTTGTCTAAGGAAAAAAAATTGGTCAATGTTGAAAAGAAGGCTTATTTTTCAAGATGGGCACATGAGTTTCTATATGCTCCCTTCTAAGGATGCTTTAAAATGATAATGAAGGAATATGCAAAAGATATAACCCCACAACACGAAGAAAATTACGAAGCAGGAATCTGTGGACAGTGGGAAAAAGAAAAGAAGACGGTTAGTTTGCTAAAGAAGTCCTCTCTATCATTTGTTTTTAAAATTGTGTAGATACATTACTTTGGTAAAAAAAATATTTTTTAAGTTAGAAGGGATCTTTGTTATCTTGTTCCTACTACAGTTTTTTAAAAGTATAATTTACATACAATATCTTGTTTGTTTCAGGGAATAGGTCTTAGTGATCTGATATTTTATACATTCTGAAATGATCCCCATGGTAAGTCAGTTACCATCTGTTACCATACAAAGTTATTACAATAGTACTGACTAGACTCCCTATGCTGTACATGACATCTCCATGACTTATTTATTTTATAACTGGAAGGTTTTCCTCTTAATCTTCTCTTTACCTATTTTGATAACCCCAACTCTTCCCCCTCTGGTAGCCAATAGTTTGTTTCCTGGATCTATGAGTCTGTTTCTGTTTTGTGTTTTAGATTTTACATATAAGTGAAATCATATAGTATTTGTCTTTCTCTTTCTTATTTTACTGAACATAATACCTTCTAGTTCCCTTTATGTTGTTACAAATGGCAAGATTTTATTCTTTTCTACTGCTGAGTAATGTTCTAGTGTGTGTGTGTGTGTGTGTGTGGTGTGTACACGTATACATACCTATATACATACATACTACATCTTCTTTATCCATTCATCTGTCAATAGACATTTATGTTGCTTCCACGTCTTGATTGTAAATAAGGCTGCAATGAACATGGGGGTGCATAATCTTTTCATTTTCTTTAGGTAAATACCCAGAAGTGGAATTACTGTATCCCATGGTGGTTCTAGTTTTAATTTTTTGAGAAACCTCCATGCTGTTTTCCACAGTGGCTGTGCCAATTTACATTCTCATAACAGTGTACAAGGTTTCAGTGACTCCACAACCTCACCAATACTTGTTACATTTGTCTTTTTGATAACAGCCTGACAGGTGTGAGGTGTTATCTTATTGTGGTTTTGATTTGCATTCCCCTGATGATTAGTGATGTTGAGCATCTTTCACATGCCTGGACACCTGTATGTCTTTTTCTGAAAAAACGTCTATTTAAATCATCTATTTTTAAATTGGTTGTTGGTTTTATTAAGTTGTGTAAGTTCTTTATACATTTTGGATATTAACCCTTTATGTATGTGTGATTTGCAAATATCTTCTCCCATTCAGGTGGTTGCCTTTTCATTTTGTTGCTGGTTTCCTTTGGTGTGCAAAAGCTTTTCAGTTTGATGTAAACTCCTTTGTTTATTTTAGCTTTTGTTGCCCTTGCCTGAGGAAACTGGTCCAAGAAAATATTGCTGAAAATGGTATTAAAGAGTTTATTGCCCAGTGTTTCTTCTAGTTTTCCGTTTTCAAGTCTTACATTCAAGTCTTTAATCCATTTTGAATTAATTTTTGTATATGGTATAAGATGGTGGTCCAGTTTTATTCTTTTGCATGTACTTGTCCAGCTTTCCCAACACTATTTATTGAAGACACTGTCTTTTCCCCATTGTGTATTCTTGCCTCCTTTGTCATAGATTGCTTAACTATATATGCATGGATTTATTTCGGGACTTTATATTCTATTCTATTGATCTATGTGTCTGTTTTCATGCCAGTACCACATTGTCATGTTGCTATAGATTTGTAGTATAGTTTGAAATCAGGGAGTGCAACACCTCCGGCCTTCTTTCCCCAGATTGCTTTGGCTATTTGAGGTCTTTTGTGGCTCCATACAAATTTTGGGACTGTTTTGTTCAAAACAGAACTGTGAAAAATGCCACTGGTATTTTTTTTTAAAAAATGTTTATTTATCATTGAGAGAAAGAGAGAGACAGACCATGATCATGGGAGGGGTGGAGAGAGGGGGAGACACAGAATCCGAAGTAGGCCCTAGGCTCTGAGCTGTCAGTCCAGAGCCCGATGCGGGGCTCCAAGTCACAAACCCTGAGATCATGACCTGAGCTGAAGTTGGATGCTCAACTGACTGAGCCATCCAGATGCCCCAACCACTGGTATTTTTTTAAAATAATGTATTTTAATTAATTGATTGATTGATTCATCCTTAGTAAGTTCTACGCCCAATGTGGGGCCTGAACTCATGACCCTGAGATCAAGAGTTGCTTACTCCATGGACTGAGCCAGCCAGGTGCCCACTATTAGTATTTTGATAGGGAGTGCACTGAATTTGTAGACTGCTTTGGGTAGTATGGGCATCTTAAAATATTAATTTTTCCAATCCATGAGCATGGTGTATCTTCCCATTTATTTGTGTTGTCTTCAATTTCTTTCATTAATGTCTTATAGCTTTCAGTGTAGAAGTCTTTTATCTTCTTGGTTAAATCAATTCCAAAGTATTTTATTCTTTTTGATGCAATTGTAAATGTGATTTTTAAAACAATTTCTGATTGCTCATTATTAGTATATAGAAATGCAACCAATTTCTGTATGTTAATATTGCATCTTGTGACTTTACTGAACTCATTTATTAGTTATAGTAGTTTTTGGTGAAATCTTTAGGGTTTTCTATATATAGTCTCATGTCATCTACAAATACTGACAGTTTTCTTCTTCCTTTCCAGTTTGGATGTCTTTCATTTTGTTTTCTTGCCTACTGGCTGTGGCTACAACTTGCAACATTATGTTGAACAAAAGCAGTCAGCATGGGCATCCTTGTCTGTTCTTAGAGAAAAAGCTTTCAACTTTTCAGTGTGTTAGCTGTGGATTTGTCACATATGGCCCTTATTATGTTGAAGTACTTTCCTCCTGTACCCATTTTGTCGAGAGCTTTTATCATAAATAGATGTTGAATTTCGTCAAGTGATTTTTCCACAGCTATTAAGATAATCATATGACTTTTACCCTTCATTTTGTGTGGTGTATCATGTTGATTGATATGTTGATATTGAATCATCCTTGCATCCCTGGAATAAATCCCACTCGATGGTGATATATGATCCTTTTAATGTATTGTTGAATTTGGTTTGCTAATATTTTATCAAGATATTTTGTATCTATGTTCATTAGGGTCATTGGCCTGTAATTTTCTTTTTTGTGTAGTGTCTTTTTCTGATTTTGATATCAGGGTAATGCTGGCCTTGTAAAATGAGTTTGAAAGTTTTCTTTCCTCTTCAGTTTTTGAAAATAATTTGAGAAGGATAGCTACTAACACTTCTTTAAATGTTTGGTAGAATTTATCTATGAAGATGTCTGGTTTGGGAATTTTGTTTTTGGGGGGAATTTTTAAGTTGCTGATGTAATTTCATGACCTGCCATTGGTCTATCTTAATTTTTTCGTTGCTTTTTGATTCAGTCTTAGAAAGTTGTGTCTTTCTAGGAATTTATCCATTTCGTCTAGGTTTTCAAATTGTTAGCATATGATTGTTTGTAGTCGTCTCCTATGATACTTTGTATTTCTGTGGTGTTAGTTGTAACTTCTCTTTCATTTCTGTTTTTCTTTATTTGGGCCTTTTTTTGTTATTGATGAGTCTGGCTAGAGGTTTACCAATTGTGCTTATCTTTTCAAAGAACCAGCTTTTAGTTGTAGTCATCTTTTCTCGCTCTCTCTCTCTCTCTTTTTTAAAGCACTATTTCAATTATTTCTACTCTGATCTTTATTGTTCCCTCCTACTAACTTTGGGCTTTGTTTTAATTTTTCTAGTTTCTTCAGGTGTAAAATTGTTTATTTGGGATTCTTCTTGTTTCTTGAGGTAGGCTTGTATTGCTAAGAGATTCCGTCTTACACTGCTTTTGCTGTGTCCCATATTTGGGGAAAGTTGTGTTTTTATGTTTGTGTCGAGACATTTTTTGATTTCTTCCTTGATTTCTTCATTGACCCATTGGTTGTTGAGTCTCCATATGTTTGTGTTTTTCCAGTTATTTATTGAGACTGGTTTTGTGGCCTAACATGTCACCTATACTGGAGAATATTCCATGTACACTTGAAAAGAATGTGTATTCTGCAGTTTTTTGATGAAATATTTTCTATTTAGTCATTTGGTCTAATGTGTCATTTAAGGCCAACGTTTCCGTATTGATTTTCTGCCTGGATGATCTATCCATTGATGTAAGTGGGGTATTAAAATCCCCTACTATAATCGTATTACTGTCAATTTCTCCCTTTATGCCTGTTAATGTTTGCTTTATATATGTAGGTGCCTCTATGTTGGGTGCATAAATATTTACGAATGTTATATCTTCTTAGATTGACCCCTTAATCATTATGTAATGTCCTTCTTTGTCTTTTGTTATAGTCTTTGTTTTAAAGTCTATTTTGTCTAATATGAGTATTGCTACTCCAGCTTTCTTTTCATTTCCATTTCCATGGAATAACTCTTTCCATCCCTCACTTTCCATCTATATGTGTCTTCAGATCTGAAGTGAGTCTCTTATAGGCAACATACAGATGTGTCTTGTTTTTTTAATCCATTCAGCCATGCTGTATCTTTTGAATGGAGCGTTTAATCCATTTACATTTAAAGTAATTATTGATAGGAGTGCCTGGGTGGCTCTGTCGGTTAAGTCTCTGACTTCAGCTCAGGTCTTGATCTCACAGTTCATGAGTTCAAGCCCTGCATGGGGCTCTGTGCTGACAGCTCAGAGCCTAGAGCTTGCTTCGGATTCCATGTCTCCCTCTCTCTCTGCCCCCCCTCCCCCCACTCATGCCCTGTCTCTTTCTCTCAAAAATAAACATTAAAAATATATCCTTCTGAAAATAAAAATAATTATTGATAGATAGGTAGGTACCGATTCCCATTTTGTTAATTGTTTTCTCTTTGTTTAAGTTCTCTGTCCCCTACTTCAGTTTTTATTTAAGACCACCTTACACTATCCTAAAGACACAAGGTGCCTCCCTATTTTAAACAATCCCTAGAGGAAGGCAACACTAGTCTCTCCTTAACGGAGCCATTTCATTGTCTGACAATACTTATGGTTTTGATTCACATTTTCCTTGCAGTCTGAAGGTGATCATGTCCTGTCTGAAAGAACTAATGTACACTCAGGGAGCAGCCTCGCTCTGTTCAATGAAATACAATGTCCAGAGCTATTCTCTTTATATTTTATATAGCGACACGTCTTTGTATGTGATTAAGAAACAAAACAACAAAGGGAAGAATGTACTTAGCTTATCAAAGTACAATTGTTGCCGCTTCACCAGAAAAACTAGTGTTTTCATTCTATTTCTGGCGCTGTTAGGCTGACCTTGGGGAACCAAAGATGTTTTGCACTGAAATGAAGATTAACACTTAACAGCTATAGTCTAGCCCATGGCAAAACTGTCAAATAAGCAAAGTTTGTCATTGGGATTTTTCTATCATCCCTTGCTGGGTCTTTCTTCTTACTGTCCCCTCTTCGCTTCCAGGCACCCACTGCTCTGTAGGTGCCAGGAAAACAAAACAAACTGTTGTGCACGAACGTGTCATTGACTTTTTGTGAATTCTACCCTAAGGACATTTGCATTTTATATCACTCTGGATCCAATAGAGAATTTACACAGTAATTGGATAGAGAAAGTATAGTACAAAGAACTATTAATTATAACAGGGTATTAAAGTAACAAAGGGTTAGCAAGAAGTAAAGAGAACTCTAAGAAAGATAAGAATGGCAGGTAAGAGGCAACAACTACTGTCAGGGCTGAGAAAGAGTGCTCAAGCAAGAGGCCTCCAGAGCTGAGATGCAGACGTTACTGAAGAGGTCGCAGCTGTGGCTCACAGGATGACAGAGAAGATGCTGGGATGCTGTACTGGGAGAACTTGCTGGAAACCTGCTTTCTAGGGTTAGGGAAAGATGATCACAGGGAGATATCTTACTGGAGGTACTCTGTTACAAAACCACCTGGTGGGGGAAAGTGAGAAAAAAGCTGCGAGCATTGCATGCCGATGGCCGCTGTGCATTACAGGAGCCGGGCACTGGAGAAGCTGCTGGTGGTCCTGGGGCCTGGCAAACTGCAGGGGTCTGTCAAGCAAGCATAAGGGAAGTAGCACGGAAAGCCCCTTCCTCCTACAGTGTCTCTCCAGCATCCTTCATCGGCAAAGCCTAACATTGCGGCAGCTGCAAAGGAAAAATATTTAGAGGGTGAGTGTCTATTTTTGAATAGCAGACAATGAAGGATGAATTTGGAGTAAGAAGCGATACATTGATAATCTGCACACATTTCTAAAGAGAAAGGAAAGATCGGGGTACTGTTGACCCCAATGGGATTCTCTAGTGTTAAATTCCCAGAAGAGGCAGGCTAGAGAAGGTGTGTTGGAGCAGGAGACCTTTCTACCAGTCCAGGAATTATACTATGTAATTGACATAAATGTATATCCACATTAAATGGGATTGTTAAGAGTGGGACAGGGATGCTGTCAGGCCTTGAACTCTTCATTCACCTCCATTCCTAGATGTGGCTAAAACTGACTAGATTCCCACTGACTTCACTTCTTGCAAGTGAGACAACCTTCCCCAGATTCCTTGCTTGTAGGTGAGGCCTGCAAAAGTTCTGGTAAGTAGAATGTGAGAAGAAGTAATATGTGCTACTTCCAGATCTGGCTCCTAAACTGTCCCATTAGAATACCTGTTCACTCTCCCTTCACTGATGACCAGATGAAGGCAGAAGATTGAACAGCAGGCTCCTGAGAAGCTTCAGGGGACGGTGGTGTCATAAGATAGAAAGACTCTGAGTCATGGCTCCCGGGAGAGGTATCCATGAGAGCTGCTCAACTCACATTAAACTAGAACGTGACTATATTGTGCTAGGTCTCTGAGGCTTTAGGGATTTTGTTACTGCAGCTAGCCTTAATTTTCCTGACTGACACACTAGGCCAATTAAGACCCCACCCTCAGGCCAGCCTGTCTTAAACTGAAACAGGAGAGAGATAGTATCCATTATTCCTTTTTTTTTTTTTTTTTGAACTTGTCAAAACAAAGAAAGTAGGTTCTATATTCTTTTTAGTTCTATGTCTTTTAAGTGTGGGATATCAGGGTCCCAAAAGACTTTTCTTTTCTTTTTTTTTTTTTTTACATTGTTCTTCATGTCCATTTGTTTTTGAGAGAGAGAGAAAGAGAGAAGAGAGAGAGCATGTATGTGAGTGGGAAAGCGAGCAAGGGAGATAGCATGAAGTGGACTCTGTGCTGATAGCAGAGAACCCAGCATGGGCCTTGAACCCATGAACTGTGAGATCATGACTTGAGCCAAAGTTGGACACTTAACCAAAGGAGACACCCAGGTGCTCCAAGGTCCCCAAGTACTTTTCCATGACCCACTCTGGAGGGCAAGGCATGGTAAGTAGATTTCCCTACTGAACAGATCAAAGATTCCCTGAAAATGGATGCCAGGGCCCACTCTTTTCTTACTTCCGGGGATTTTTTTGGTACAAATAGGCTTGGCATGGAGACCCACAATTGAACTTGCCCTGGTGTAAGAAGGGAGCACTTTCCTGCCAAAGCTTAGTCTCAGCTGCACCAGGGAGCTCCAGTCCTGGTCCACACCGTGTGCTCCCTGAAGATGCCCAGGGTCTGAGCTCTAATCTTCTCTCCATTATTCACCAAAGAGCAGAGGGAGACTTATGCTCTCTACAAATATTTAGGAAATGGATTGTCTTCCATTGTTAAATATACATATATAATTACATATGTGAATATATGAATATACATTTTTTCCCTTTCAATATGTTACAGGCTCTCTTTGGCTATGTATCAGTAAGGAAGGAAAGATACTGCACAGAGTTTTTCTGTCATCCACAGCAAGCGAGATCTACTTCTGCGGCCTCCTCTAATTCCAGCTCTCAGGCTGTAAAGCCAAACCGGACAGCCCTCCGCCACCTCAGCCTAGGAGAAGCTTCACCCCAGGCCTCTATGATTCAAGGTCCTGCAGAGAATTGCTCCAACTCTCGGGTGGTGTCGTGATGTGACACCAGCAGGGTTAGCACAAATCTCCTGAAGCTCTGCTTCCCGTGATCCAATATCTCGTGAGTAAATCACTCCTAACAGCAGCAAGGCACTGTATGAGGTTTATGTAGGATGGACATAAATTTGGGTCTGGAAAGAGCACAGTTTCCTGTGTTGACAGGCAGCTAGGCTGGTTGGTGTGCTTTAGCACCGCTCACCCGGGTTATCGGATTGCAAATTATATCAGCTGGAGGCCTTAGTAGCGTCACAGAACAGGAACACTGGCACTCAGCATCCACCCGAATCCAAACTCACAACTTTTTATGCTGTGAGTTTTGCTGGGTGTAGGAGACCTATGACACTGAGGCCAGCACCCTCTAAGCCCTAGAAGATGCAGCAGTGCAGACATTAGGACGGTGGATTCCAGCACCAGGTAGTCTACACTCAATTCCTGGCTTCCCCCACTTATTAGCTGTGTGATCTTGGGCAAGGCACTTTGTCACCCTGTTTTCCAGTGTTCTCAACTATGATATAGGAATAACAGCTTTACTACATGCAATTACAAGAGAACATGGCATCTGAGGTGTTAATTTGCAGTAGTAGGAGTCAATCTAAGCATCTATAGGGGAAGAAAAGGAGATGTAGGTCTCTCCCCACCTTCATGCTTGAGGCCACATTGTTCCTCATGAACACAGAAACATTTCTGGCAGACACAGAGGGCCAAGCACATAAAAATCAATGCAGAATTAATACTTCCCTGGTTGTTGTTCTTTTTAGGCAGTATGGGGTGGTGGAAAGATTCCCAGTGGAGAGTTAAGGGACCTGGTAGTCCATCTCAGCCCTGCCACAGGAGGCATGGACCATATATCCAATCCTCCCACCTTTCATTCACTCCTAGATGCCTTCAGGAGCTTAATGGGGCCTTGGAGTCAATCTGGTCCAGATTCATAATATTGACAGTAGCAGTACTGCTACCACTTCCTGTGTCACTGATCTTTTTTTTATTTTCTTTGAAGATTTTCAGTAATCTTTATACCCAATGTGGGGCTTGAACTCACAGCCCCGAGATAAAGAGTCACATGTTCTGGGGACGCCTGGGTGGCTCAGTCAGTTAAGTGTTTGACTCTTGATTTCGGTTGAGGTCATGATCTCACAGTTTGTGAGTTCGAGCCCCTCATCGGGCTCTCTGTTGACAACATGGAGCCTGCTTGGGATTCTCTCTCTCTGCCCCTCCCCAACTTGTGTACATGTGTTCTCTCTCAGAAAATAAGTAAGTAAATAAATAAACACTTTTAAAGAATCTTTGCCGTGTTACCCTCACATTTAAAACAAAAACAAAAACGACTGGTTGGCTCAGTCGGTTAAGTATCCACTTCAGCTCATGGCTCATGAGTTCCAGCCCCACGTTTGGCTCTGTGCTGACAGCTCAGAGCCTGGAGCCTGCTTCAGATTCTGTGTCTCCCTCTCTCTGTGCTCCTTCCCCACTCACAAACTCTCTCTCTCTCTTTCGCTCAAATATAAATAAACATTAAAAAATTTTAAAAGAAGTCATATGATTTACTGGCTGAGCCAGCTGGGTGCCCCCTGTGTCACTTTTCTTAGTGCTTTATGTGAATTGGCTCAGAATTAGCTTCTGATATGAGGTAGTTACTACTTCTATACCTATTTGATATATGGAAACACTAAGGAAAAGAGTAGTTAAATGACATATTTATGTACATTACCTTATTACCAAATCAATATACATGGGGTAGGTATTGTCTCTATTACAGATGAGAAACTGAGGCTCAGAGAAGGCAAACATTCTACCTACCCCCCAAAGACAGAGTGGACTTAAAATCAAGCCCTTATAAAGTCTCTTTTAATATGAGCAGTCTTTCTCAATAACTTTATTTTTTATTGAGGAATAATTTACCTTTAGTAATGTGCAGTAGTATTAAGTGTACAGCTCAGTGGATTTTGACGTACGTATACACTAATGTAACCACCAACCTGATCAAGACTCAGAACATTTCCTTCATTCCAGAAAGTTCCTCTGTGCTCTCTCCCAGTTAATATCCCACAACCCCAAGAACATCTCAAGGCCAACTTCCATTACCATTGATCAGCTGTTTGTTCTTCAACCTCATATACATGGAATCATCTGGAATGTACTCTTTTGTGTCTGTTTTTTTTCACTCAATATTATAATTTTGAGATCCCATCCATGTTATCACTTATATCAATAGTTTTTTTTATTGCTCTGTAGTATGTTCAACTGTATGAATTTGTCTACAATTCATGGATCCCTTCTTGTGTTAATGAACGTTTGGATTGCTTCCAGTTTGGGCCTATGATGAATGAAGTTGTTATGAATATTCATATACAAGACTTTTTGTAAGTGTATGTACTAATTTCTCTTGGATATATACCTAGGAGTGAAATTGCTTGGAGATAGGGTAGTAGGCATATGCTTAACTTTACTGGCAGTTTTCCAAAGTGGTGGGACAAATTTATACTCCCTACTGGCAAAGAATGACTTTTTAGTTGCTTCTCACCCAACATTGTGTTGTTAGTTGTTCTGTTGTTAGCCCTTCAGTGCTATCCCACTGGGATTTTATTCTGTGTTTCCCTGATGATGAATGTTGTCGAATACTTTTCTTATGCTTATTGCCATCTAGGCATCCTCATTTTTGAAGGGCCCTTTTAAGTCTTGTGCCCATTTTTAAAATGAATTGTTGGGGTGCTTGGATGGCTCAGTCAGTTAAGTGTCCGACTCCTGAATTTGGCTCATGTCATGATCTCATGGCTCATAAGATTGAGACCTGTGTCAGGCTCTGCACTGACAGCATGGAGCCTGCTTGGAATTCTCTCTCTCCCTTTCTCTCTGTCCTTCCCCCCCCCCCGTCAAAAAAAAAAAAAATAAACATTTTAAAAAATCAAACGAATTGTCTTTTTCATATAGATTTGGAGTTCTTTATAAATNATTATTGGTAAAGAGAGATGTTCTTTCTGAGCAATTATGTTGTGTTCAGATGAGAAATATGTGATGTTTTGGTTGTCCCACTGCTCGTCCTCCCCCCCCCCCGTCAAAAAAAAAAAAAAAATAAACATTTTAAAAAATCAAACGAATTGTCTTTTTCATATAGATTTGGAGTTCTTTATAAATTCTGGGTACGAGTACTTCGTAAAAAATAGATGTTGTAAATATCTGCTCCAAGTCTGTGACTTGCATATTCCCTTACTTAACGTTGTTTGTGATGAACATAAATTCTTATTTTTAATAAGAACCGCATTGATCACATTTTATTTTAATAGTTGGAGTCTTTTGAAGAAGTCTCTGCCTACTCCAAGGTCATGAAGATATTCTACTATATTTTCCTTTAAAGAACTATTATTTTACCTTTCATATATAGGAATATGATCCACCCTCAAATTAATTTCTATGTATGGTATACATGTGGCAGTTCATTTTTTTAACCACATGGATATGCAAATGATTTGGCATCATTATATTGAAAACATCATCCTTTTCCTATTAGATTGCAATGGTGCCTTTGTTGCAAATCAAATGACTATGTATATGTATGAGTCTATTTCTGGAGGCTTTATTCTGTTCCATTGGTCTATTTATTTATCCTGGTCCCAGTACCAATACCAGGACTCTCTGTCTTATAGTTTTATATTAAGTCTTCAAATCTGGTAGTAGAAGCCCTCCAACTTTGTTATTCTTGTCAAAATGGTGTTAGCTGTACTAAGTCCTTTGCATTTCCTTATAAAGTTTAGAATTTTGTCAATTTCCATAAAATTGCTTTGCTGGGATTTTGCCTGGGATGGCCTTGATTTGATAGGTCAATATACAGAAAACTGACATCTTCATGGATTAATTTTTTAAATCCACAAAGATGGAATATTTCTTCTTAAATATGTAGTCTGAATGAGAATAATTTGAGTAAAACTTAGTATTTTCAAATGTATAAGGATAAAGTTACCATATGAATTTGCTCCTAGATACAAACCCAAGAGAATTAAAAGCAGGTCTACACAAAAACTTGTACATGAATGTTCATAGCAGCATTATTCACAATAAATAAAAAGTAGAAACAACTCAAATGTCTATCCACTGATGAATGGATAAACAAAATGTGGTATATTCATACAATGGGATATTATATGGCAATAAAAAAAGTACCAGTAGGGGTGCCTTGTTGGTTCAGTCAGAAGAGCATGTGACTCTTGATATTGGGGTTGTGAGTTCAAGCTCTACCTTGGGTATAGAGACTAAAATAAATAAACTAAAAAAAAAAAAAAGTACTGGGGCGCCTGGGTGGGTGGCTGAGTTGGTTGAGTATCTGACTTTTGATTTCAACTCAGGCCATGATCTCAAGGTTCATGAGTTTGAGCCCCATGGGCTCTGCTCTGACAGTAAGGACCTGCTTGGGATTCTCTCTCTCCCTCTATCTCTCTGTCCTTCCCCTGCTTGTGCTCTCTCTCTCACTCTCTCAAAATAAATAAATTTTAAAAAATTACTAATAAACGCTACAACATAGATGAACCTAGAAAACATTATGCTAAGTGAAAGAAGCCAGTCACAAATGACCACATGTTGTATCATTCCATTTAAATACAATGTCCAGGAGCACCTGGGTGGCTCAGTTGGTTGAGTATATGACTCTTTTCTTTTTTTTTTTTAATTTTTTTTAATGTTTTCTTTATTTCTGAAAGAGAGACAGCATGAGCAGGGGAGGGTCAGAGAGAGGGGGAGACACAGAATCTGAAACAGGCTCCAGTCTCTGAGCTAGCTGTCAGCACAGAGCCTGATGCGGGGCTCAAACCCACGAACCATGAGATCATGACCTGAGCTAAAGCCGGATGCTTAACTGACTGAGCCACCCAGGTGCCATGAGTATATGACTCTTGATCTTGGCTCAGGTCTTGATCTCAGGGTTGTGAGTTCAAGCCCCATGTCAGGTTCTGCACTGGACATGGAGCCTACTTAAAAAGAAAAAAATTATATATATATATATATATATATATACACACACACAAACATATATATACATACACACATATATCCATATATATATATACACATACACATACATATATACTCATGTATATATGTGTGTATACATATATATGTATATAAATATATTTATGCCATTTATATGTATATAAATATAATGTCCAGAATAGGCTAATCTATAGAGATAGAAAATAGATTAGTGGTTGCTGAGGACTAAGTGGATGGGAAGAGGTTGGGGAAGTGCTGGCTAAGGGGAGTAGAGTTTCTTGTGGGGTAAAGAAAATGTTCTAAAATTGATTGTGCAATTCATAAATACATAATTGTGTAAATACATAAATAACCATTGAATTATAGACCTTTAAATGAGTGAATTTTATGGTATATGAATTATATCTCAATAAAGCTATTTACAATTTTTTAGAGTTATTTTGTCCGTAATCTATTGGTGCGGGTCTAGACCCATTCTTCTTTTCTTTTCTTAAATGTTTTTATTTATTTTTGAGAGACAGAGCGAGTGGGGAAGGGGCAGAGAGAGAGAGGGAGACACAGAATCCGAAGCAGGCTCCAGGCTCTGAGCCGTCAGCATTGAGCCTGATGTGGGGCTTGAACTCACAAGCTATGAGATCATGACCTGAGCTGAAGCCAGACACTTAACCGACTGAGCCACCCAGGCACCCCTAGACTCATTTTAAAACACGCTATGCTTGCCACATGTTAGTCACATTCCGAGGTCCCAGTGGTTAGGGCTTCAACATCTGAATTTATGCCATCAAAAAGAAAAGTTTTATGTATAGACCCCTGGGTCTCACCCCAGGATCAGAAGAGTCCAGCAATCTGCATTTAATTAAAATTTCAGATCCTGTTCCCTCTGCTCCCTGGGTCAGCAGTGGGCTCACAAGGAGGCAGCCAGCCAGGGAAGGAGCTGACTAGCATGGGCCTAAGGCACACTATAGGATTTCCCCAGTGACTGGGGTAGAGGGCAGTTTCACCTGAGGGATTTTCAGTTGTTTTTTTTTTTTTTTTTTAATGTTTTTTATTTATTTCTAGGAGATAGAGAGAGAGACAGCTTGAGCAGGGGAGGGTCAGAGAGAGAGGGATACACAGAATTAGAAGCAGGATCCAGGCTCTGAGCTAGCTGTCGGCACAGAGCCCGACACGGGGCTCGAACCCACAAACCGCGAGATCATGACCTAAGTGAAAGTCAGACGCTTAACCGACTAAGCCACCCAGGCGCCCCAGGGATTTCCAGTTTTAAGAAAGCCAAATGGGGCATGGAAACCCTAGCATCATGCATCTTCTGGAGAAAGTCCTTGTTAACTGTGGGAACCCCGTCTCCCCAGCAGGGTTTTCCATACCACCCTGCTTGCATCCTCTGTGGGGGGTGGGGGGACTGGCATATTTGAATCTCTAGAGGGTCCGGGGAGGCACTTGAGGTAGTTACATTTATCAAAAGTGGGCATCAGGAGTGAGGTTGGGCATCCCTCTTATATGGCCTGCCCAGGCCATTCCACATGGAGACATTCTCATGAGAAGGACAGGGTAGGGATGTGTTCTGTTTGTTTTTCATCAGTTTCATCCAAAAAAAGCAGGGTTGTCCCCTGAAAAAGAGCCCTTTGTGCCTTATGGGTTTGTGATCTTCTGGAACTCCGTGCTGGAGGTCAGGTTCATCAAGTCCACTTGGATGGCGCCACCTTCCACTGCTGGAATTGAGGTCCACGCCGAGGCCCTGCCTTGCGCCCCAAATCCTGTGGGAGAAGAGACGTGAGCTGGCAGTTCACCCCGGTGCACTGAGAGTCCTGCTCCCCAAACCTCAGGCCACCTTCACAACTGCTCCCAGGGCACTGGCCACCGGCCTGTCGCAGTAGCGACGTGCTTTCTGCGGCTTGAATCAGGACAGGCCCTGCTGGCCCAGCCTGGTTGGCTTTTCTAGAAGCTGTTGGCCCCACAGCTGGCACTGCCCACTGCCCTGCGCAGAGGTAAGAGCCCACGGCTGCACCCTGGGGTGCTCTAGTCACCAGCCTTTGGTTGTCCCTCCCTGCCAGCAGGGGCAGACCATGACACGGTTGTCGGGGCTGTCCAGACCAGAGCTGAGGCAAATAGGATTCAAAAGGAGCCCAGAGAAGCGTGTCATAAGTCATCTGCTGCCGTGACTGGCCAGTGGGGCACCAGGGGAGAGGAGCAAAGGACAGACACGCTCAGGGACACACTCCTGGGCCTCCTGCCTGAGAAAGCCTGGGGAGGGGCCCAGAAACCTGCATTTTAAAGGATTCTCTTAGGGCATGCACAGGCAGGCTTGGGGAGTGTGGTTTTAAGAAACCATGTTGGGCTTCGTGCAGGGAAGCTTGGTAAGGGTCACAGGTCAGCATGAGAAAGTAGACTTTGCTTCAGGTGTTGGGAACCTCCCTCCATTGGCTCAGGGGCAAGGGCTTGCCTCACCCCATAACCTAGCACCCAAGCCCAGCTCCCTCGCACAGAGGGAGGCCTGGGGTGGCCAGGCCAGGCGGGGAGAAGCCTCAAGCTGAGAGGGTGGTGGTGGGAGACCAAGCTGGGGGCTGAGGCGAGCTGAGGGTCCAGGATGGGGCTGAGGCGGGCCCACAGCTGCAGTAAGGCTTGCCATTGGGAAATTCTCAGACGTTTGCAAAATGCAGCAATTATTCTGAGCGCTGCCCGCAGGAGCAGCTGCTTTCTATTCTCATCATGGGTCCACAGGATCTTGAACCTTAGTGGACATGTGTCCCCTTGCGATACAGACACAGCCTCTCCTGAAGCTGGGTGTGCCTGGGACTCCAACTAAGGGCAGGGCTCTGCATGTTCCCAGCCAACAGGGAAAGCTTCTGCTCAGTCAGGCTTCCAGACTCACTAGCCGGTTTCAGCAGTTGGCGCGGGCACTTGAATTTTAGACGAGAGCAGTCTCAACACTTACAGCAAAGAGGCGACAGACCTTCTGCCAAGCTAAAAGTTTCAGAAAGTTTTGTATTACAGCACCAAATCCAGTGTTATGGTTCCAATCAATTCAGGAAATAAAATGTCTACAATTTATTTGGGTCTCTAAGACTCAGAACTCCTGGCCAAGAATGTGCCCTTTGATCTTCATCCCTTTAATCTGAAGCATTCCCTAAGTGCATTTCCATTTTAAGGAACAATGCCTTATATTGGCATAGCTCTCTTGACTGAAAAAACTCAGACTGTGTTTTAGGATTCCAACCCTCGGATTAAATTCAGTGTAACATCCTAGTGCCTAACGTGTGCCAAGTTTCTACCCTCCTCGAGCACAGAGACAAGAAGGGAAACCGGGGGAGAAGTGAGCTGGATTGCCATTGAGATACGAGAAGCCAAGTGCAGGGAGTTCCTGGGATGGAGCAATCACGTGTGATGGGGGCACCAGAGAGGGTTTCAGGAGGGGGGTGTTTGTGTTGGGCCTCAAAGGACAGAGAGGCTGCTAAGATGAGGAGAGAAGGCAAAAGAACATTCCAGGCCAGGGGGTAAGACTGGAGAAGTGCAGAGCATGCTTGGAGAATCGCAGTCAGTTCACGATAGCCAGGAGCTAGGGTGGAGGAAAGGCAGAGATGGGGCTGGACTGTAGGGGCCCAGACTCCCTTGAATTAGCTCAAGTGACAAGATGGCGCACAACACAATTCTGAGGGACCTCACAGAGATGGTGCTTAGGAAGTGAGCCTCCAGATATGGGAGCATGGAAAGCAGCTATGCCCAGTCACTGTGTCTCTAGAGGCCCCCATGAGCTCGAGCCACTGCTTCCCTCTGCAGTCTGTGGCTTCTGCTCCCTGAGAGGGCCCACCTAACCTGCAGGTCAAGTGTCCATCACCACAACCAACTCGAAGGCAACTGTCCCCTTAACAAGTGGCCAGTCAGTGGATTGGTTTCTCCTGGTCAGGATTCTGCCTCTGGCGTCATCAAGCCATTCTTGTTGGGGGAGGGGAGGGTCACATGGTAAACAGGTCACCTTCAATAGAGGGTGTAGTATGGTGTTATTTAAAGAGGGACGTGGGCTGGGCAGGCCCTGCAAATGTGTCTTCCTCCACTAGTGATGGTCAGTGGGAACCATCACACATTTTCAGAGCACAACACAATCAAAGCTGTGATTTTATATTATTCTCCATCATGGGAAGGATGGATTGCAGATGATGGGGAAGTTGCCCCCACACAGGTCCATCATCTACTATGTACCAAGCCCTCTTTTCGGTGCCAGATGCACATTACTGTATTTAGTTTTCACAAGAGACCACTGAGGAAACTGAGGCAGAAAGTCTTGGAGATGTGAAGTAACTTACCCAGAGTCACGCAGCTAGTAAGTGGTAGAATTAGGATTTGGACCTGAAATCAGTGCAGACTTGAAATCCGCACTTTGCCATCCTACCAGGGCAGCCAGCCAGCCAGGACAGCCTCAGGTGGATGTCTGCAGGTGCCTCACATCCCACGAGTCCACCCTGAATCCATTATCTCCTGCATATTTTCCATTTTTCCTCTTGGGTCTTCCATGTCTGTTAATGCTATCACCATCTCCCCAGTCACCCAAAGCCAAATCTCTCTAAATCTTTTTCCTTCTCTGTAAAAGAGAGGCAATATCACTATGCTCCCATATGTGTGAGCTCCCCATGGGAATCATCTCATTTGCGTCACACAACCCAGTGCAGAGTATGGCGCTAAGTGGATGCACGACTGACGGAGTGACTGGTTGACTGTGTGACCACAGGAGTACGGCCTGGAGTTTTATGTCTAATCTAGCAGTTGGCGAACTTTTTCTGTAAAAGGCCAGGTATAAATGTTTTCAACTCTGGGGGTCAAAGCATCTCTGTCACAACTGCTCAACTTTGCCATTGTAGGGAAAACCCAGCCACAGACAAGGCATCGGTGAGTGGGCAAGGCTGTGTTCCCAGACAACATTGATATGAAAACAAACAGGGGGCCGATTTGGCCCTGGGGTTGTAGTTTAGTGTCTTCTGGTCTTTATTCTGGATCCCTCCATGAAGGTGGGACCATGTCTGTTTAGTTCATATAGTTTTCCCCAAGGGTCTAGCACAGTGCCTGGCACATAGTAGATGTTCTATAGATGTTTGCTGAAGGAATGATTCAATGGGAGAAAGCAAGTGAGCAAGAACCAAAGACTGGCTGAGAAGGGATGGAGATTTGGGGATCACCCGGCTATGAGTTGTAGAAACAGGTTCAGTGTAAGAAACACAAACCATACTAAGGTTTCTGAGCAAAAAGGATTTAAAAATGGGGATTTACAACTTGTTGGAAGGCCTGGGAGGGAGGCTCTATGTTGGACCACCAGGGGTGGCTCCCAGAATGTGTCAGAACTGACCTCAGGAGAGTGGCCACCGTGCTACAATGAGGAATGGCAGGGCTTGAGAAGATGCCACTGGAACTACCTTAAGAACATGACAGCTGCAGCATAATGGTCAGAAAGTGGTGGGCAGGAAGCTGGTGACAGTGTGCCACAACTGCCACCACATCTGCCTACAAATTGGGATATGGCGCCCAGCCACTGGACACCTCTTCAGTTGACTCTCAATACTCTCAGAGCTGGGGATTGGACATCAGTGGCTCTGTGACCTTGCTTTCCAGCAGAAGGCAGCCAAAAGCTGCTGCAGGAAACTGGCTTCTGCCTTCCACACTTTGTGCAAACATGTCTGACTGGTATAGCTTAGTTAGCACCGTGATGCTAATGGGAAGGGAGTCTGGAAAATACAGTTTTTAGTTCCCTCGACTGTGCAGCACCAGGAGGTATCCTAGAGAGAGGAGGGAATGGATTCATGCAATGGTTGGCACAACCTGTATTTTCTGGTGATCTACTGCTGCAAAGTAAACCATCCCAAACCTTTCTGGCTTAAAACCACAGTCATTTGTTTTCCTTAGAAATTTGAAATGGAGCAGGGCTTGGTGGGGGCAGCTTGTCTCTGCTCTATGCAGAGTCAGCTGGGGTAGTTCAACTGGTGGCTTAAAACACGGGCTCCACCACGTGAGCAAATCCACAAAACCACCCGGGAGGCCAAAGTGAAGAGGAGACAGCCCTCATCAAGAGCCCCAGCTGAGCCCCTGGGCAGCAGCCACATCAGCTTACCAGCCACTTGTGGCCACTGTGAAAATAAGTCCTCCAGCCCCATCTGGGCTGTCCTAGCTGGTGCTGTGTGGAGCAGAAATATCCCCGATGAGCCCCAATCCCAGACCCATGAGCGAAATAAAGGACTGTTTCTAACACTAAGTTTTGGTGGTGGTGGTGGTGGGGTTTTGTAGGAAGAGATTACCAATGTGCAGTTTGTGCTGAATCTGAAGGAGGGGGAGAGCAGACAGAGCCATCAACAAGAAATGAAGCAGCCAATGCCATGGAGGGGTGATGGTTGACCTAAGTATAAGGCAAGTCTACCTCTCCCTGGCATCCTGAACAGTCAGATTTAGCAGCTCTCTATATCTGTTTTCCTAAAAATCCACTCGGTGTGCTTTGGGCTTTATCTACCCATCAGTACTGCTGCCTGGCAGCTCTTTGTCTCTTCCAGAAACTGCCCCTCAAGCAAGCTGTGATCATGACTGAAACACTTTAGATTTTCAAATTACAGCCTGTCATAAAAAGGCAAGATTGACCTTTTGGGGCTCTGATTTTTAGACAGGCTTCCAGGAGAGCTCAGGTTATTTCCAACTCCGGAGTTGTCACATACAGTTGAGCCGGTTGTGTACTGCACAACTTTGGGGGGGGGGGGCACCATTTACACGATCTCTTGGCATATTTACTACAATAGTTTTCTGGCAGAGAGCAGCAAAGTGTCTTGATGCAGGTAGCTTTTTGTAATTTATAGCTAGTTGCAGGAGGCATAGGAACAAACCAGTGTCTAATAAATCTTGGGACAGTAGCAGGGGATGGGGGGAGAGAAGGGAGGAGTGGGGAGGAGTATTGAGGAGGAAGCCCCTTTGGCTAACCACAATGGGCACCCAGGGACTAAGAAATGTTGACATTTGTGGGGTTCACGGTTCAGCCCTGAGGGGCCAGTGGGGTTATCAAGGAGGCAAGAAAGGCCAAGAAGGCAAAGCAGACAGAATCAGCCACAGACTTGCCGGGAAAGACAGAAATCTCAGGGCTGACTCTAATAAAGAAATCATGGCCCTTTGTAGACAAATGGGGACACAGAGTAAATGTGAATATCTAAATAAAAATTCTATGGTTCTGGGCACCTGAGGGGATCAAGCATTGATCCACTGTTAAGCGTCCGACTCTTGATTTCGGCTCAGGTCATGAGATCTCATGGTTCATGAGTTTGAGACCCACAATGTTCTCTGGGCTGACAGTGTGGAGCCTGCTTGGGCTTCTCTCTCTCCTTCTTTTCTCTGCCCCTCCCACATGCTCTCTCTCTCAAAATAAATAAATAAACTTGTGGGGGTGGGGAGCGGGGGTGGTGGTGGGAGGATGGGAGGCAGAGGGGAGGCGGGGGGAGGCACAGCTCACTGCGAGAGTGCCCCTGCTGAAGTGCAGGCCTTTCTCCACCCCACCTGTCACCACTCTGGTTCTGAAAAGCTCCATCAGTTGTGGCCTGCTATCATCACTCGCAGCAACAGCACAGCTTCTGAGCGGCTAGGGGGAATTACATGATGACTTTTTATTTCAAATACTGTAGCCTGCAAAACCTTGATCTCTGGAACAATGTTCTCCATTTTGCGTCTGACTCCAAAGCAGAATCCCAGCCAAGCACAGCTTTTTGTTTTATCTGTTTATCTTCAAGGGTCTCCTTTGGCTGCGCGCATGTTGCTTTTGTTCTTGGCATGCTGTTTTAAGTATAGCTTTGCTACATTTCCATTTTCTCTGCTATTAAAGACCAAGTACTTATTTGAATTAGAGCAGAAAAACACTGACTAGAGCGAGGCACCGCTCTCCCCTCTGAAACATGTGGGGCCGCGGCTTAGTGATGGCTATGAAAATGATGAACGCCCCCACCCCCCACCCCCGCTTTCACTTTGAGACCTTCAGGAACGGATAAACTAATATTTTCTGGCATTTGCAGGTGAAAGGAGGGTGGTGAAGTGGCTCACACAGGATCGCGCTGATTACCGTCTGATTCCTCTCCCTTCCCAATTACCTCCAAAATTACGCACTGGTGAACAGTGTTGGAGCTGTTCATATTTTAAATCAAACTAAAGTCCATTGAAGTAGGAAAATTATGCATTTTACATAAATGGTGTGGGCAAATTATTATTCCATTTTTTAAAACAGGGTTTTTCCCATCACTTTACTGTGCACAATGTAATATGGTTAATTTACCAGAAAGCATTGTTATTCGTTCCCTAATTCTCGAGGCAACTGCTGCCATTTGCTTACCATTTCCTCACTGTTCCCTGGGAATTGACAGACTTCCGGCTCCATTATGGTGGTTTGGGTTCCCAAGCCATCTCGCGAGGCTCTGCTTCCCTCGTGTCTTCCAGTGCTCATCCCTCAGGAAGAGTCTAAAATGAAAGGATTCACAGACCTGGGTTTAGTGTATGACCAGCTTTAAGTGAACCCTTTTGTAAATGCACACCAAAAAGAAAAAATGAAAAAGAAAAAGAAAAAAAAAAAAGAAGAAATCTCTTGCTGTTTGGTAATACTTCCCCACAGTATTACATGTACAGTTTTCATTAAAAAACACTAATCTCATTTCATTCTCTCCTGCTTCTAATTAGCTACTCATTGATTATTACACTGCAAGCCCTTGACAATTAACCAAAGGGAAAAAAATTCCAAAACAAAACAACCAGAAAAACATCTTGCAACTCCTCATATATATCTTCTTTCATGAGTTTACATACTGCATGATGATTCAAGCAAAATAGCCGAACAAGTGGAAGGAGAGGAAATAATGACAGTGGGTTCACAAATGGGAGAAAACCCCCTACTCACTGCTATTAAGAGAGGTGGGAAGGAGTTATTACAAGCCTCTCCTGCAATTCTTTTATTCTCATACTCTGTAATTATATTGCAAACTACTGCGTCATTCCAGTCAGGACACTGAAGCCAACAATCTGCCCAAAGCCTTTCTCTCTGACCTTTTATGGTATTATCTTCAGTTAGCAGCTCAGTGATTGGAATAACCGCTGTACCTATATAGTTGTGTGTGTGTGTGTGTGTGTGTATGTGTGTGTGTGAGAGAGAGAGAGAGAGAGAGAGAGGGAGAGGGAGAGGGAGAGGGAGAGGGAGAGGGAGAGGGATTGATTATCGATTTAGATTTTCTTTGGTTTGGTTTTTCTTCATTTAGATGCATTTGCCGAGCACCTACTATATCTAAAGCAAATGCTAGCCCCTAGTGGAGGCTGGGAATCAAAAGGAAACATATCTAAGGGCAAAAAACACTGGCCCTACCATTAAACAATATATGATGTGTTTCTACTTGTCCTTTAAGATTGAGGTCAGACATTACCTCCTCCAGGAAGCTTTCCTTGCACTCCCCATTCTGGGTTGGATAGCACTCTTTTGCTATCACCTGCAGAGACCTTATTGTTTTTTTTTAAATCTTTCATTATTTTTTTACACTTAAAAAAAAATAAACCCTATTCCCAATGTGGGGCTCAAACTCACAACCCTGAGATCAAGAGTCACACGCTTTACCTCCTGAGCCACAGAGCCACCCTGTAGAGAGCTTACTGCAAGTATCTTTCATGGGTCTCCATCTTCATTGGACTGGGAATATTAACTGTCTCTGACTTTCTAGTGCTAAGTACAGGGTCTAGCCCGTAACAAGCACTCAACAAATGTTTGGAGAAGGAATGAATGTTAAGTCCTTATATAGATCCACAGTCATATCTACTATTATCCCACTACCTTGAACAGCCTTGGCAAAGGACTCTTCTCATCCCAGTTCTGGGTTTCTTCCTCCTTGTCCAACGTCTCCATTCTGTTTACTCCCATTTGCTGCCATCTTGGACCGGCTGGCTTGCTCGACCAGACTTTTACTTCATGGTAGCTCTGGATGGTTTTCCTCTTACCACTATCAAACCCTCTTGTCTTCTGTCCCATTCTCAATTAGGGGGCTGTTATTTACTGGGAGAGAAAAGGGAATCAGATAAGATAATACATATTAATGGGGGGTTAATGTTACCTCTCCCAAATACATTATTTTTATGTTAATAGTAATATTTTCTGGGCAATATCTTCATGCTGCGGGTCTCAAGCAGGGCACAGGTGCTCCGTGGGTCATGCACAGGTGTGCCAGGAGTCCTAGAAGCTGTAGTCCAGCTAACAGCGCACAACCTGAGGGTCTGGGAAAATAATTTCATGTGAAGACACAAAATGAATATCTTAGGTGTGGGGGTATAGCTCAGTGGTAGAGCATTTGACCACAAAATGGATATCTTAGGAAGAATATAAAATTTTCATATAAGTACAAAGTTAGAATGAGACCTTGAAGGTCCCAGTCCCAGGGCGTACACGATTATTTCCATTAGTGTTGGGGTGAGTTCTGGGGAGAGGTTTGGGGAGCACTAGTGGGGTTCACTTCGGGCTATAGACTAGATCTTTAAGTCATATATTGAAGATTGGTGACCACATATTTGAAGAGGGAGGGTAGGGCTAGTGCCTCAGGTAGCTCACAGTAGATCCTGGTGTGCTCTGCATGGTCCTGGATCAGTGTGTCATTTGTAGGTCAGCCATTTGCCCCAACTAGACGGCATCACCCACTTAGCCACCATCCATCCATCCAACATCTACCATCAGCTCATCATTGCTCTTGGTGCAAGGAGAATACCGTTCCCAAGGAGCTCACAGTCTGGCAGGGAAGACGCATTACAAGAAGAGTCGTATCATAAAGCACATTATTAGAAAAGTTGTAAGTGTTCTTGAAAGGAGCACAGTGTTCTGGCTGCTGGGGGAGCAGTAGTTTCTCACTGATCACATTCCCCTTAGAATAGTCCCTGCCAAGCTGGGAAAACACTTCTTATTTTCAGTCCTCAGAATTTTAAAAATCAAGGCATATCTTCCCCCACCTCCATGGGATCTGAATGTTTTGCATGTTCAGAAAGAATGAGGCATGATTTAGGAGTTTATTACAAAACGTTTCTGGGGATGTAGGTATCTATTAATTACGAAGGTTTAGTGGATATTTCAAAGATGCTCAAGATAGATACATTTTTCAGTATTTTCTTCTCTGTAGTTGTAATCTATTTTTGAGAATTAAATAAACGTATGTTACTGGCACTTGCTCGTTAACTCCGTAACCCACAATATCATTTGTAGAATGAAACATCTTTGAGCTTCCTTTCCCCTGCCTCCAGATTATTTTTTTCTGTCCTTCTTTTCCCCTCCTCTCCCACCCTTTCTTCCTTCCAGCAAATATTCTGGACAGTCTAACTGAATCCCAACAGTAGAGGATATAGTGGTAGAAAGCCCCCACAGCCATCTAAACCTATTAAAATACATTTCGGGAACAAATTGACCAAACACTGTTTTATCCAAATATAACTTGTTAGGAAATGCCTATTCTGTCAAGTGAGGCTCTCGTCCTGAGCGCCGATGGAAGAGCAGATGACATCCTAAATGCAGGACGTACTTTCTGCTTCCTGTTGAAAACCTTACCTTCTTTCAAGACTCATGAAAGAACCATTCCAATTAGTTCAGTATACATTCTTAAGGTCCCATGGGAAATTTCAGATAAAATTTCGCGGCTCCAATGCTACTGGAAAAATCCTCTGGTGCCAAGATTTAGCCACAGGAGGATACTTGTCTTTCTCACGGCAGGTAAACACCCTAGGGCACTTGTCAGAAAATCTTCAGTAATGTGGCTGTATTTGAGGGTTTATGAGTACCCTTAACTTTTCTTGGGAACTGCCTGGGTCCCCAAACACCTTTCCTGCATGGCCAAGTCAGAGCCAAATGCATCATTAGCTTTGGTCTACACAGTGATACCCTAACACGCAGGAGGCCCTGCATCCACTGCTGGCTCGCTGGCCCTCCCAGCCCATCCGTGCACCGTGAACAAAGCATCTCAGAGAGTGTGAGCTGCGGCGAGCGTCTCTGAACGGAAATCGTTTTGTCACATTTACGGTGTCTGAGCTTTGTCAAAATTCTTCTCCAGTAGCTCTATTATTTGCTTTTAAGAAAGTAAAAAGAAATAGTGCATTAGGAGGTTCCCCTCTGCAGCCCAGCAATGCCAGACGCCAGCTCTCCCAAGGGAGCACAGCGAGTGCTTCTTCACTACCAGGTAACTAAAGACAAAAGACTTCACCGGCACTTGTTGCTAAGGTACCTTTCGAGACCCAGGCATACCTCATTTCATTGCGCTTCGCTGAGACCGCGTCTTTTACAGACCAGAGGTTTGCAGCAACCGTGCACCGACCGAGTCTGTTGGTGCCATTTTTTCCAACAGCATTGGCTTCAGACACACTTCACGTGTCTCTTGTCACTTTGGTAATTCTCGCTGGATTTCAAACTTTTTCATTATTATTCTATTCGTTATGATGATCTGCGATCAGTTACTACAGCTCACTGAAAGCTCAGATGATGATTAGCATTTTGTTTTAGTAATAAAGTATTTTTAAATGAAAGTTATGTACATGGTTTTACACATGCTATTGCACATTTCACAGAATAGTATGGTGTAAACATAACTTCTATAGGCGCTGGGAAGCCAAAACAATCATTTGACTTGCTTTATTGAGAGATTTGCTTTATTGAGAGGGTCTGGGGACAGAACCTGCACTGTTTCTGAGGTACGTCTATATTTTTCATTCTGAAAAAGGGAGCTTTCTGGTTAGTGGATTCAGGTTCCTCACTCCAAACTTCCACAACTTGTGAGGGACACAGGCTTCTTGGCATGCACTGGGAATTGATGTAGTTTTATTTGCCTGGACTGGTCTACCTCAGGAGTAACTCCAGGTAGCACATTACTGTTAGGGAGAAGGAATCTGAAAACACCTCTGATTTCTCTGTATTTATAGTTACGTTTTTGCGTTTTGACTGCAACCCTATACAAAATGTTTCAGAGCAGTCGCAGTGTGGCCAACCCAGTTCTTTGGTTTTGCTTCATAGGCGAGAATCCACAACAAACTCAATTGATGAATTGAAGGCTATACTTTGGCTTGAAGTTTTTTCTTGAAGAATCTCTGTTTAAAGCAGGTTATAGCTTTTTCGGTTTTCTGTTCTTTTTTTTTTTTTTTTTTTTTAATGACTGGATCAAAAACATACACAACAATCCTCCAGAGAATAACCTGCAAATTATTCAACCAAGTGGGATGTGAAGATTAAAAACAAAGTTATCTTTAAAAATATCTAGACCATGTTAATAAATTGCCCAGTAATGTGATGGTAATTGTAGATCTTAGAAATTTTTTTATCAATTTAGCAAATTGCATCAATACCAACACCAATACCATAAAGACTTGGTTAACCAGAAAATCCCTTTGTTTTCTTTCTTTTTATGTTTTAAATGTTGGAAACGCTTTCTAACTAGCAAGGTCATTTCAGCAAGAAAACTCTCCTGCTTGTATAATTCCACACGACAGCAGCGATCTTCGAATCACAGGATCTTAGATCTGTAGGAACCAACCGCAAATCTCATGTGACCCCCTCATTTCTGCACTCAGGTCCCTAAACAGAAGGGCCAGATGGCTGCTCACGGTCCCACAGCTGGACGAGTGACGAGCCTGGACAGTTGGCGCGGTCTACCCACTGCCCCTACTACTACGCCACGTTGCGTCCCCGCTTGGCGACATGCTTACGGAGGTAGAGGGCCCCTGGGAAAGACATGTACTGACTCTAGGGGAACAACGCTTCTTCTTGAAATGGTCTTTCTCCTACAAGTAGGAGACAGAAAATTCCAGTTAGTGAAAAGGTCTGGTAGATTAAAATGTTCAAGTATGCTTAATCTTGCTCTAATGATCCTCTGAGCCAGCTAGACAGCAGCCTAGCCCTTCTGGGGTGGGGGGAGGCCCCGCTTGGTGTTCTGAATGTTTCTGTCATTCGGAAATCACTGCATGATGGTTACATTCCCCAGGTAGCTCCTTGCCACCCGGCGTGGGGCGGCTGTGTCACTGCTAGAGTCCCTTCCATGATTTAAACAAATAAACAAAAAAAAAATTCAAATGTAAAATGCTCTCTTTTTAATTACTAAATTAAGAAAGTTAAACAATTTAAAAATGTAAACTCACAAATAAATCATAACAAAAAAGGAATTAAGATTTCAGAGTCGCTACCCAGTATTAAAAACTTAATAGAAATAGGTTTTTTGATTTGTTGTTGTTAAACATGTAATTCAAGGTTGGTACAAACAGCAACTAAAAATGTAGTACTTTTTTTTCTTTTCTTTTTTTTTTTTCGGTGCATCCCCATGAAATGTAAAGTAGTGCATAGTTATTCCACTGGAGAGCTCTTGGACATTTAGAAAGTCATTTCATTAGCAGTACATGACGTTTAAAACACTTTTTTTACAATGGGAAATGTACAACCCTCACCCTCACAAGTTTTAGTTGCATGAGAAAGTTTAGCAGGTGGCCATGACTATAAACGCTATGGGTTTTAGACCATTTAAATGTGGTTACAAGGTTTATTAAATGGAAAAAAAAAAAGTTTGAAACATTTCAGCATTCGTCTTTTTGTACAAGAAGTATGTGTGGTATCCACCTTCCAATTCCCCTGATAGTACTGGCCGCTGGCTTGCTTAAGTATGCTTTTCAGGTTTCAAGAACGAATCGCAGTTGAGTCAAAGCAAATACTGGAAACAGAACGTGTGAATCCAGCTCTGGAGTTGCTTTTGAAAAGAGTCAAAGTAGCAGCCGTCTACAGGTACGGTCATGAACCAAAAAAGTGCGATCTAAATTAAAGAAGAAGAAGAAAAATAAGGATCATGCGTTGCAAAAGCCAAAAGGGAGGTGGGCCACTGGCTTGCAGTTATAGCAGTGCTTTTACGCTGATCTGGCGGTAAAATCCTCATCCTGGGTCCCGAGGCTTTACGGCCCAGGTTGGCCATGGCCTCCACATTAGCACCCACGTGGTGTACGTACAGGGACAGATAATATTATATATATTCATATTCATAAAAAAGAAAAAAAACCCAAACACCTGTCCTGATTGGTTTTTGTTAAAACATGAAAAAAAATTTTATTGTTTTAGACAAAGAGGCCACTTTTGGAAAATAATACTTTTTTTTTTTTTTAGTTGAATCAGGTGAAGACAGTTAAAATCACATAGGATTTGCATTTTTAAAAAAAGGAAAGCACTAGGATTGTTGGCACTGGAGTAACTATTTACACTGAACAGAGGTTTGGCCTTTTACATAACATCAATACAATGCATTTTCCAAAGTCTGAGAAATAACAAGGTTCTGTCTCGTATGCTTCACAGAGGAGGTTCGGATTTGGGGACAAGTGTCATTAATGAGGGCCATGGAAGTTCGTCAGCTTCAGAGTCACATGCAATCTGATCCAGGACGGCTCTCACTGCTCGAGCAGCAGCTGGCTACGGAACTGAAAGCTAATGGGGAGGGGGCGGGGAAGCCTCTTGGATAAGGCCTCTCTCTGCAGACCCAGGTCTCACAGGTTTTCACCGGGTTGATACTGGGGCTCTGTGGCGGTGAAGTAGTCTTCCAGGAAGCCCTGCAAGTACTCGAAAGTGGGCCGTTCCTCCGGGTCCTTTTTCCAGCAGTGGATCATGAGCTCATGGAGAGAGATGGGGCAGTCCTGCGGGCAGGGCATCCTGTAGCCGCGTTCCACCTGCTCCAGCACCTCCCGGTTGTTCATGCCTGCAAGACAAGGCGGTGAGCGTGGGCCACTGCCGCCCTCCCCGCTGGCCCCGCCGCTCCCCTTCCTTCTACCTTGAGCCTGCACCGGGTTCAAAACGTGTCGAGGGTTAAACGCTGCCCTCAACGGGGCACCGCACCACTCAGAAGTAAACAAGGAACGTGCTACTGCTACATGCAAAAACCCGGACGATGACTCTCAAAAGCCTTGTGAGTGAAAGGAGCCAGACACAAAAGGCAACATACTGTATGATCTCGTTTATGTGAAGTTCTAGTAAAAGCAAAGCTACAGTGACAGAAAGCAGATCGGTGGTTGCCAGGGGGAAGGGGAGGGGAATGTCTGCAAAGGGGCTGCAGGGCACCCTGAGGGGTGATGGAAACGTTCAGTTTCGGGGCTCAGCAATCTACGGCTGTAAAGGCCAGGTAGCAAATGTCTGAGGCTTGGTGGGCTGCATGCGATTTCTGCCGCAGATTATTTTTCTTAATAGCCCTTTAAAGACACACGAAACAGGGGCGCCTGGGTGGCTTAGTAGGTTAAGCGTCCGACTTTCGCTTAGGTCATGATCTCGCGGTTCGTGGGTTCGGGCCCCGCGTCAGGCTCTGTGCTGACTGCCAGCTCAGAGCCTGGAGCCTGTTTCAGAGTCTGTGTCTCCCTCTCTCTCTGACCCTCCCCTCCTCACTCTGTCTCTCTCTCTCTCTCCTAGAAATAAATAAAAAAAAAAATACTAAAAAAAAAAAAAAGACACACGAAACAAAAAACAGGTGGGAGTTGGATTTGGCCCACAGACCATAATCTACCAACTCCCCTTCTATATCCTGTGTGCAGTGGTGGGACCAGTTTGTCAAAACTCACTGTACTCCTAAAATGGTTGAATGTAAATTACAATTCTGTGAAACTGATAAAAAAATATGAATGAAACAAAGAGAAAGAAATCCATGGAATGAGAAACACGCTGTCCATGTTGATAGCATTGCTAAGCTCCACTGCCGAACTTCAGAACTTCGTTTTGCTTGTGCCCTGGCAAGCTTCTGCTGCACTACCAGCCGACATCGGCCATCATGTCGGGATGGCTGGGGACTGTCTAGCCTGGTGACCCCAAGGTGCCCTGGGGTTGGTGACTTTGATGGGGAGACAGGGCGCCTCCTGGGGCTGTGTTTACTGATGACCTTGGACAGGCCATCTATCATTTGAGACCTTTGTGACCCTCTGGGGGAGCTGCCTAATGTTGCAAGCTCAGGCTGCACAGACAAACAGGAGACAGTTGGGGAGACCTGCTAACCCTTCTGGAAGACACAGCCTCCCTGCACGCTGGCCTTCTTGACAGAGCAGGAAATACCGTACGTGGGGCCGGGGGAGTGCCGTGACCCCACTCCAATCACTGCCAGACACTATTCTCTAGTTTTCCTTCCTTTTCCTGCCATATCGCATTCTGCCATTGCCCGCCAAGTGCGTGTATGTTTTGGCTGCTTCGTGGCCCCAAGTCTAATCTGGAATCCTTTCCAACTTCTGACCTGGTTTGTTTGTTTGTTTGTTTTTAAAAACACAACCTGATTTCAAGCCATGCAGAAACCTAGATTTTTTCCCCTGTCTCAGGGGTGTAACCAGAGACCGCAGCATACACATGCGGCAGCTCCCTTTAATTCTGGAGGAGCTGGGCCCAGGGCGCAACCTTGTCCCGACTTCTGGGCTCTGCTGCCATTCTTCTTGTTTTGTTGTTGCTTTTGGAACTGGGTTTATCCTGGCCCCCGTGGCCGCCAGCCACGGCCCTGTCAGTCACATGCCTGTACAAGCCCTTTGAGGATGCTTTCTTATTCTCTACCACTGTAACTTCTTATGATAAAATCCATATATTATTCCTACTGTGTTGAAATAGGCCTTCTATTTAATTATTCTCACATAACTTTGCTCACATTTTGGGAGTGATTCCCCCCCCCCCCCCCGGTTTGGTGCGAGAGGTTTAATGAACCAGTGTGGGGCCCCTGCCTCCACGCCATGCCTGATTTCACAGGTGCCCTCTTCAGTTGGGTATTTGGTCGGCTCTGCAGCTAATTGGCTTAAACCCTCCTCCAACTGCTGAAAACTCATTCTGAAAATTCGGGATGGGGTGGGGAGCTGGAAGCGAGGGAAAAGCATGCCGCTGCCAGGAGGACGTCCTGCAGCGCTCTGGACAAACGGGGAAGGGCACAGCACTTCCTTACCCACTATCCCCAAACCCCACAAGCTCTGCGCACCAGAAGCGCTGGTGACTCACCTGGCAGCAAAACTGATCTGAACTGACCTCTTTCTGCCCATAAAACCTGAGGCTACTCACCATTTTTGTTTATTCAAACACATGGCTATAGAAATAAGACTGTATTTGAGTACGGGCTTCTGCTTCAGACTCTCCTAGGATGTTATATAACTTAGGGTCCATGCCCTGTATGCTTGTTCTTTTTTTAAAAAAAGTCTGATTCTGAAGCACACCCGGGCCCGAGAGCTGTGGCTGGAGCCTCTGGCCCGTGCGACGGCAGCAAGAGCAAGTACATCCCAGTCCAGAAAGGTGAGGGAGAGAGCGTGATCGCTCGTGAGGGCTGGCATTCCCTAAAGCCTCTGTCTGCTCTGTGTTTTACTACAGTCCTCGGTTTCAGAATCTCTCAGAAGCCATATGACCTGAACCTGCAGAAATGCCCCCTTGTCTCTGTCCTTGGAGTTCATTACCCCCCACAGCCCAGCCCCAAACAGCTTCTAATGCTTTATTCTTACATCGAGACCGTCCAAAATGGCACCACGGTTTAATTAATCATTCCCCTCCTGCTCTGTGGAGTTTATGTCAGTAAATGTTTCATTTCATTAAAAAACAAATTACTCAAATGGAAAGATTTCACGTATTTTTTAAAACTCTTAATCCAATCTCTGCCAATGGAAAGTTTAATTGGCCACTTGGGCCAGGCCTATTTTTCCAGTGCTCTGCCCAAGTCCCAGACACAGCAGATAGAGCAACTTGACCCTACACGTGTGGCATCCCCCGAGACAGCCTGCTTCCCGGGCGGCTGTAGCCAGGGGACCCACGCAGGCCGCCAGCAGACCCGCCATCGGTCACATGCCTGCTCCTCCTCTGCCTTCTTTCCCCCAGCCTCTCAAAGCGTGGTGACCATATGTAACCAATTCCACACACTGGGCCAAACCAAAACATACCAATGACAGCTTTGCCAGAAAAGTGGGAAACAAGACAATACACTCGGCTGACAATGACCGTGAGAGCAGGCTCGGCTCTTTTCCAACCATCCATAAGCCAGAGCCCACATGGCTGGCCTGCGGAGGGCACCTTCACAACCCTGCACAATCGAGAGCTGCCCGCCCAGCAAAGCTTAGGCTAGTTTCTACTCTATAAACAACTGCTGGCTTGAGCGGACTGTGTTCATATTAAAAAAAAAAAAAAAATAGCATCCTTAGCTACAAGAATAATTTTGAAAAATCATTTCAAGAATTTCTTTTTTCTTTTCTTTTTTTTAAAGCAAAAATGGATTTTACTCTATATACTACTACAAAGATGAGCCTATTTCACATTTTTCTTTTTAGATGGTTTCATACTTTTGTTACCAAAAAAAAAAAAAAAGCAATTTATTACTTCCCACTCTTTTAGGCACTTTTCCCAAGACACTGGCTTTACCTAGTACCTGGGAGCTAAAGTGCAGGGACTGGGAAGGGGTTAACACAGGCTTGAGTGCCAGGGTGGCCAGAGGAGAGTCTGGAGGGACACAGGGACACGGGAAGAGAAGAGTCTTGTTATGATACTTCCTATGGAGGAAGCAGACGGGGGGCGGGGGGAGAGGCGGCGGTGTTTGGGAATGTTTTTCTTTTTTCTCCCTTTTCAGCGGGGAGAATGCTAGCAGAGGAAAAGACAGAAGCTTTAAAGCATGGCGTATGGGCATGTTTTAGGGAAATGTGGTCATCAAGAGTTTGGGCCTCCACGTTTCCGGGTAGGAGCTGCCATACAGACACTTTCCAGCATGTGGGTGGTCGCCGCCGCCAGTCGTGGCCGACTGTGGGAGGTGCCACAGTCACAAAGCGAAGCCGGGTGTGTGCCCTGCTTCCCAGTCCTCTATATCGGGGGAGGACCTCAGCACTACCGCTGAGACTCTGGGAGGGCAGCTGGCTCTGCCTCAACCCTGTCCTCTTCTGCCCACGCTGTGTGGCCCCTGACTGTCCCCTCACTGGGTGGGAAAATGTGCCATTTTCACAGGTCACTCTCACAGGGCACCTATTAATGGTCCTCAGTCCACGAAAACCTATGGGGGCTGCTGTGATTCCTCTTCCCCAGATCCTCCATGGGCCCTCCTGTCACCACGAGTGACAGTTTGCAGGGGTTTTGGGCTTGCAGACACGGTCACGGAGAGAGCATCGTTTCCAGTTGGTCTGCCTAAAACACTACCGCTGAGACTCTCCAGCCAAGTGGACTGTACTCACTTCCTGTCATTAGGGCTGTATTGTCCTTTCTAAATCATTTTGCTGGCTTCCTCGTTTCCGAATCAGGGTCAAGCTTCCGACTCTCACTATCGGATTTTCATGTGTGTGTGTGTGTGTGTGTGTGTGTGTGTGTGTGTGTGTGTGTTTTCTTTCCCTTCTCTCTTTGTTGACTTTCTCCCTCCTCTTCTTTTAAACTTTCCTATTCCTCTCCTCTGAGCTACATATTAACTCAGTAGAGCTTCCCTTCCCTCTTTTCTTCTAGGTTCTTTAGAGAAGGAAAAAAAACCCTCATTTTCCCTGGCAGAGCCACTGCACTACTTCTCACTCTGCATCCTCTCACAGAGTCTCTCAGCACAGGACCTGACCTCCCCTGCGCCTCAGTTTCTTCATTTGTCAACAAAACATTTCAACATGCACTGTGCTTTCAGCTGTTTGGGGGGGGAAAAAAAAAAGACCAAAAACGGTCTTCTATGGCAGAAGAGTGTTTTGCTTTATGGCTTCCCATTTGTGCAGCTTCCTAACATGGATCTCAGAGGGGCCATCTCCTCATAGTCAGGGATTTTCGCTGTTATCAGATCAAGGCTGCATCTGGATTTGACTATGGGTTGCAAGAACCTGGATTTTGGGGCCATGGAAAAATCAAGCACTTGTAACAATGGGGGTAATGTTAGGTTATCAGACATCAAGATTACTTTTGCAAACTGAGCTTTCCATTCAAAGGACAGTATGCTCTATTGTGCATAAGGCCTTCGTCAGAGGCTCCCTTGCTTCTCTGCATAAACCCCATAAAAGCTCCTTCTGTTTACTCATCTGTGTCTGTAGAGCAGCGCTGTGCGAGCACCAGCGGAAGGAGGGCTACATTAATGGCGCTCGCTCAGCATGAGCTTGTGCTACCAGACTGTCACGTGCTCTGGCTGTCTCACTGGGCGACAATCGGGATGTGTCACATTAGGTCTGGTGAAGGATCAAAGTACAAATTTCGGGCAGACAGATGCTGATCAAAGAGCATAGATGAAAATAAAGGAATGACTCTGAGAAGGCACCATGATGAGTAGTTATGTTTCTCTTGCCCCATTTTTACCAGATAACCTCAGGGCAGCTGTTTTTATTATTTATTTATTTATTTTATTTTTAAAAAATGTTTATATTTGAGAGAGAGAAAGAGAGAGATGGCAAGCACAAGCTGGGGAGGGGTAGAGGGAGAAGGAGACAGAGGATCTGAAGTGGGCTCCACACTGACAGCAGAGAGCCAAATGTGGGGCTCAAACTCATGAACCAGGAGATCATGACCTGAGCTGAAGTCGGACGCTTAACCTACCGAGCCACCCAGGTGCCCCGGGGCAGCTGTTTTTATTAAGTCTGCTATATTAGTAAACACAGAAACGATAGCTGCTCAGGTGCCATAATACACGATAGTTATTTAAAGTTGATCGCGTGGTGCTGAGAAGAACTCTCTTGTCCCAGAAAAGAAGTGAGGAAGCGGGTGAGGGTGTCCATTGGGAAGGCCATGGTAACACAGCTGAAACGAAGGGCAGCAGAACGCAGGACTCAGGAGTGGAAAGTTCCTCTCTGGCTGCCCTCTCCGCTTGCATTTTCCTCCCCTCCCTTCTTCCCTGGCCAGTGTGGCTGGCCAGGGAAACCTTGTAAGGAAAGGTGGCAACATGACTCCTGGGCGGTCCAGGCAGGATTCCCTCCCTGGGGGGACGTCATGGGCTGAAAGGAGAAGCCCTGGGGACTGGGGTTGGGGGCAGGGAGGGCAGAGGACAAAGCACCCTTGGCTGACAAGAGAGGTTCCATTCTGCTGCCCATTTTCCTGCTGGAGAGTCTAATCACTTCCTACCCCAAGAAAACTCTGCTCTGTCTGGTGTGCTGAGCACAGCAGGAATACTAAGTGCAGGTGATGAAAATGGGCTGCTGAACACTAAGGGATGTATGCCGACGATTCAGGGCATCTGAGTGGGGCGGAGGGGGGAGAAGGGCAGGATTTCCAATTCTCTAAGGACGGTGGCATCTAGTTTCACTAATTTCCCTTGCCTCTTCGAGTCATTGTCAGGTGGCTGGATATATTCACGAAAGCCAGGCAGCTGTCACTGACTTAAAAGATTTGAAAGTGCTTCAAATGCACGGACAAATATGATGTGCTTCAGAGAACGATCCTGCTTTGCTAGATCCTGCCAAACTCACAAAGCAGGTGTTCAGTTGAGAGCCAGGGCACAGGAAGGCCAGGACATTCTGCCTAGAACAGGGTGGAACATGGTGTTTCTACTGACCACAGTGTCAATTTCCCAGAACAACTTTGAGGACAGAGGCTATCTCACGGCTGGGACAATACATGCTATATTTATGTGTGGAGATGATGGAACAGAGTTGAAAGGCTTTAAAGGCCATCAGCCAAACTAAAAAATCTTGTTTCAAAAACCTCATAGGCATAATCTGTTTTTTTTTTTTTTTTTGCTATCCTATCTATCTACCCATCGATCCATCCATCAATCAATCCATTGATAGATCCATCCATTTATCCACTGATCAATCCATCTATCCATCCATCCATCCACCCACCCCATCCATCGATCCACGAGCTGACACACACTGAGAGTCTACTATGGGGAGACACTGCCGAGCACTGGCAACATATAAAGGAGCTCCTGTCCCCTCACAGCTCAGAGCTGCTGTGAAATACAGACACATGGATAGGGGCATTGATAGAGACGTACCAGGTATCATGGAAGTGAGCAGAAGGGGCGAGCCACTTGGTGTGGGCATGAAGAAAGCTACACAGTGGAGGTGATGTTTAGGTTGGGCTTTGAAGGATTCTGAGGCAGGCAGTAAAGCCAAGAAGAGCAACTCACATGTCACAGGAGTAGCTCAGGGGGAAGGGCCGGGCCGGCAAGAGAGAACTCATGTCAGATCACGTCACTCCTGCTCAAGCCCCTTGGTGACTCCCCATCTCACTAATGGTGAAAGTTAAAGTCCTACTAAGTACCTAGGAAGGCCCATCTGATCTACCTGGGGGCCTCTCAGACCTTCCATTCCCTCTGCTCCAGCCACACTGGCCTCCTTTCTGTTTTCAGGGCCTCGCTGTCTCTGGGATCCTCTGAAGAAAGACTCCTTGCCAGACAGCTACCTGGCTATCCTTGCTTCCTTCCAGGCCTTTCCCCAGAGGCCACCCTCCACCCCCTTCCCTGTTTTATTTTTCTCCCTACTTATTACTACCCAGCCAATACTGAACATAGTTTGCTTATTATCTTGGTTCATTGTCTCTCTCTTCCAAGAAGAATAAGCACTCGTGAGGGCATGAGTTTCTGTCTGTGGGCTGAGTGCTGTACGCCTGGTGTGTGAACAGTTCCTGGCATACAGTAGGTGCTCAATAAATGTGGGATGAGTCAGGGAGATTCTGCCCCCCCTCCTCCCTTCCCCTCAGGAAAGGGTTATTAAGGACTATGCAAAGCTAAGTCTTCTGGAGTTTCTCCGGAAGGTGAAGGGAAGCCACAGGCATCTTTAACTGGGAGAGTAAGATAAGCGGGTCTCTGTTTTCTAGGATAACAACCGGTGGCGACAGTGATAGAATGGGTGGAGGGGAGGAGAAACTGAAACAGGAAGTCCCATGAAGAGGTCACTGCAGAGTGGATGACAGCCTGACACAGGGCAGTGGAGGCAAAGAGGAAAAGAAGGCTGTAAGGAAGTTTTGAAGGTGACGTGATGGGTTAAAATGCAGAGCTCTGGTTTTATGCATCAACCCCAGAAAACTCCTTGTATGTGCGTGTTTTCATTTCTCACATAAGCAATCCATCGGTACAAAATGCATTCCAATCTTGATGCAAAGAATGGCTGTGCGCCTTGGCTCACAGAAGAGCAAGTCATATCGCTGGGCCTAGAATGCATTCAGGTCAGGCTGCTCCCAGGGTCCCAGGGAACCTGCAAAACCGAGTGGTTCCTTGCAACTGAGCGCAAATCTGTGGCAAATCTCGGAAGCAACCTTTGTCGGGGAGGGCGGTGTGTGCGACTCCTTTCCACTACCTCCCTGTTAATCTCGGTGTCACACTTCAGTATTTTCTTCTTTGGCTCCAAGGCTGTCGTTCAATTAGAGACTGTCCTTCTTCCCTTCCTTTTAATCCATTCCTTTTGCAGAACTAGCTAACTGGCCAGGAGGCCCATGTTTCATTGTCTCCACAACCCTTCTGCTCTTCATGTGGTCACACCTCACATACTCCATTCTAAGCTCCTTCTCTGATTCTCACTTCTGGAACTTCTCTCATGCTGGGCAAATATGCCTGGAAAGCTTTATGAACCCATGGATAAGTCCCCTCCCCTCCCCTGACCTCCATCCTCATATTGCAGCCAAAGTACCTTTCCTCTGTGTGAAGGTGATAGAAGGTCATTCTCAGGTATGAAAGAATTCAGAAAAATACCGCCACCTACTGTTCTTGAAAAAGGAGTTGCTTAAAAATATACCGTAGCCAACTGCGAAATTTCTACATCACAATGTCCGCGTAGAAGGCGTGGGGGACAGGGACTGGGACTCTGTCCTGGGGTCCCACCGACAGGCCCAAGGACTGGGTGTGGCAGAGAAGCCATGCCTCGGCACACACTGACGGCCTCGGCACACACTGACGGACTCGGCCACACCAACACTGGGGATGTGGACAGGAAGCTCCTTCCTTTCACAGTGACATCTGGATGAAGTTTAATGACGCCGTGCCTTAGGAACTGTTACCCTTCATTAAGGTAATAATCCTGTAATTGGAATTCCTCTGTAAAAGCCTCTCCTCAAGAAGAGTTTACCGTAAGATACAGAAGTCCAATTAAATAGGACTATAACTATGTTAAAAAACAACAACAAGAAAAAAAAAAAACCCCAAGAAGCACCCACAACTAGGAACAGGCCTGGGAACAATCTCTTGTGGCTGTTTGGGAGTGAGGGGTAGCTCATGTCACTCGCCCGCTGACAAAGCTCCCCTGGGCGCTGGGCCAGCCAGCCGGGCCCCAGGGCCTCCCTGTGGTAGCACATGAGGCCCTCACGGTGGGCTCTTGCAGCAGCACCTCCAGGCTTCGTGTCATGGCCCTCAAATTCCTTATCCTGCGGCTCCCTGAACAAGCACCATTGTCCCAGGCTTTGCTGCCTTCCCGCTTGCCAAGGTTCTTGTCTGGAACCTTCTCCCCTCTTCCTTGACTTGAGGAGGAAACCCTGCTTGCCTTCTTCTCCATGAAGCTTCCCAGATACAACCCGTCCTCATCCCTACAGACGTGGGGCAGCTATCCACGCCCTCCGTGCCAGCATCTCCTCAGAGTACAGAATATACATAATAAAGTATGTAGTTCTCATTTCAAACTCCTTTGGCATGCTCACAGGATTCTGGGGGAATGGTGCCCCCTGACCTTATTATCAGAATTAAGATTCGAGACCGACAAGGAGTAAATCCAAGTAATCCCCTCTACTTGAGGATGATTTCCTCTAATAATAAGTGAGGAACAGAAAAGACTGATGTTCTTCCTGGATTTGATGCGTATTTTATCTCTCTGACTGGGAATTCCACGAGTGCAGGGACTACGTTTGTGTATTTGCTCATGGTTCTATCCCAGGCAATCGAAACAGTGCCTCGCTCAGGGAAGGCTTTAATCAGCTGCCTGAGATGGCAAGGTCTTACTTCTACTTAATTCCCAGGTAGAGCAAGATGCCTGGCGCAGCTCACACTCACCGACGCTGGCGCTGGGCTGAATGAATGAACCCCAGTCTGAGTTCTCAAATAAGGCCGTTTCCTTTATGCTAGAACCAAACTTGGTAAAAGCCTCTCCCTCAGAAGCACACACCTGCCTGCCTTCCCCGAGGCCCCAGCCCCTGCCCCTTTGTCTCTGCTTCTGTGTGCAACCCTGAGAAACAAAAAGCGGCTTTGTATCGCTGAAAGGAAAGCCTTTACAGAAATGCAAAACAACATTAACCTTTTCCCCTTTGTTGCATTCAACACACTGGCTGACCATAAACCTGGGGGATTCAGGGAGAAAGGAGTTCAAAATTCAGGCAAAAAAAAAAAAAAAAAAGACGCCTTTTTATCTTCAAAATCCCAAGACCTGCCCATTTCCCCCCTCGGGATGCAACTCAAAAATGGCCCTGCTGCGCCCCGGGCCCCTAGTGGGAAGCCCCCTCTTGCAGAGGGCTTGGCTCTCCTGGAGAGCCTGCCCACTGGTGCATGCTGGGAGGAGCCGCCCCCTCAGCGGGAGGACCGACTCCCACCCGCGTCTGGAAAGGCCTGGGCTGGCGCTTCACAGACACGGAATTCTGTCCATTTTGTCTCTGCGCCAGCCTGGCTCTCCGAGGAGTCTCAAGGCCATGCCAACCTGCAAAGACATCCTCTTTGCTTCTCTGCATTCTCTGAAGATGACCAGAAATAATCATAAAAAACGAACAAAGGGATTACAGATTAATCTGCCCTCGCTGTCTCCTCTGACTGCAAAGATAGAATTACAAACCCAGGATTTGCAAAAGACCTCAATTCCTCATTAATCTCCACTATCGGTTCCATCATGGATCTTTTTTTTTTTTTTTTTTTAAGCTCCTTTCTTAGGCAGGGAATGAGGGGGAGTTACGTTCTTTCTTCGCTCAACAGTAACTGAAAAATATGTCCTTAACATTTCAGAAAGCAGATTGTCCGTGTGCTGTAATATAACCACTAAAGCGTGGAGGTGAAATGGCACGAGTGTCCTTTACGTCACCATCTGTCGAAATTAATGAATGTAAGTGTGGATAGCCTAAATGTGTGGTTTCTTTGAGAAGCATGAAGCTGATAATCCAGAAAAATTCTGGGACCTGAGAATCTCCAGCTTCTTTACGTTACGCTTGCTTCTCTAGGGGATATTTTGACTGTTGGGAACTGGGCAGCAAGTGGCCCCTGACCCGTGTCCCGCACGTGCCTCTGCTCTCTACGGCCATCTGGGCCCAGGGCCTGCAGAGAGAAGAGGTCCTGGTATTCTTCCTGCCTGGTTCACTCCATGGGTCAATGCTACAGCGTAATCAAAGAGCACGTCTCTTTCCTGGAAGTGTCTGCAAACCCTTATTTGGGTTGAGCTTCTGCCAGCCACATTTCTGCTCCTGGGGCCACAGGTGCACCCTGCTACTGAGACAGGAGGGACCCCATGCACCGGGGTGGATCGAAGCCCTCATCCTGGCTGCTGGTCACATGACTCCTGGCATACAATGCATGGTAGCTGTTGCCTGTGTGACGTCTGCGGTGGCTCCCGATTCTGCTTTTCCCTGGCTCAGTACCTGTCCGTGTTCTTTAAACTCATGCTCAGTGGAAAGCTGAGGATGGGGCTTTGAAGGCAAACTGAGAAGTGTCCCCAAGTGGTGCTAGGAGAGCACCCAATTGGAGGCCCATTGCTGCCAGCTCTTACCTGGGTATGGCACTCTTCCTTTGGTGACCAGCTCTGTGAGTAAGATTCCAAAAGACCATACGTCAGACTTGATGGTGAACCTCCCGTACAGGGCTGCTTCGGGGGCCGTCCACTTAATGGGGAACTTTGCACCTGCAAAAAGAACACATGATTACTTGGCAGGCAGAGAGCATAAGGCACTGGGTATGGGGCTGGGGAGGAAGAGTGCTAGGAAGCCACTTTCACAGGAGCAAGTTCCTGGAGGAGGAGGGGAAAGCGGTCAGGAAGGAATGGAGTACAACTGCCTACAACTGAGCAGCTGTGGGGGCTCGTCACGGCTCTGTGACTTCAGGCGAGCGAGTTTAATTTTAATTTTCCCATCAAAGGGTTAGGAGTTCAAAGCTCCTTAAAGCTCTGGATTCTAGACACCGGAATCTATGATCTCACTGAATATCATAGGTTTGGCCTGGATATGGCGCTGACCTGTGATTTAGGGAACTCATTTTATACATTTTTTTCTTCTGCTTTGAAATTATGTCATATTTTAATAAATAAATATAGTATTAAATCATAATGCTACTCCCATGAATTCTTTGATATAGAAGACCTGAGTGTGCTCTTACGAGGCACATAAAAACCAAGTCAGACCACCATGTTTCTCTCAAGGTGAAGACAATTTGCTGCAGCCCACCCATTTCACTGAATGGGCTCTATTTCCCAAGGCCTCCTATATCCACAGCAGAGAAATGATTTCACCTTTGGCTACTTCCCTCCACCTTTTCTCTGAGAGTGGCTATGTTGGCTTCGGGAGTAGTTTGATGGTGAACCTCCCGTACAGGGCTATATGTACTATATGATACCTTGTCTATCCCCAACTTTTTTTCAATCGGCCCAAGAGGTATTTAATGTTTGCTTTCTTCTCTTTTTTTAAATTTTTAATGTTTTTATTTATTTCTGAGAGATAGACAGCGCGAGCAGGGGAGGGTCAGAGAGAGAGGGAGACACAGAATCCGAAGCAGCCTCGAGGCTCTGAGCTAGCTGTCAGCACAGAGCCTGACGCGGGGTCCCAATTCACGAACCCATGAGATCATGACCTGAGCCGATGTCGGATGCTTAACCGACTGAGCCACCCAGGCTTCCCCTAATGTTTGCTTTCAAAGTGCAGTGTTGCCTCAATGACTATCTTGTGAGTCTGTTTCTCAAGACCAAGCAGCAAATTCATGCCAAAATCAGGGGAATCTTTCCTTTGAAATTTCTCCTATCATTAAAAGACTCTTCTCTCCAATCCAAAGGAAAGGGTGTTCTTTATAAGGCTAGTTGTGTGTACGGGGAATTATAATTCAGCAGCCTGTGCTCTCACATATGAGGCTCAGCAATTATAAAGCAGTTCCAGATATTTCATTGAACACACTAAAAGAAAAACACAAGGAATGTTTATTACTGATGTAAACACAATTATATGTTAAAAGCATGTTAATTTTACTTAGGAGCTCCTAAAAAAATTGTACAAAGGCAGACAGAACCAGAAATTTTTGTAGTATCTTCTATGAAAAGTCACAATGTGGAAAAGTGGCAAATAATTAAAATCTTTAAATTAGCATGGTTTTAATAACTAGAGGCATGATACATTACAGCAATTAGATTTTTGTTTTAAACACAGTCCATGATAACATCTTTAGCAAGTCTATCCTGGCATTTTCTGGCAATATAATTTTCCTCTCCATCTTTTTTATGCCAGTGTGAAATGAAATAAAAAAAAAATCCTACTATTTCATTATGTGGCATCTCACATTTACACTGGAGCAGAGAAGTTATTCTATGGTTTTCTTTTCCTTTTATGCACTGAGTTACTTTTAATTAGCTATGTTTCTCAAGCATAATTATTTCTATCTTTCCTTAAGTGCTGCATGATTCCACACAAGGCCTGGTATTCTCTGAACAGTCATTTTGTTTTTAAAGTTTCTTTCAAAGCGTTCTTCTGTGTGAGAACCTACCCTCGAGCATTCTGTTCACGCAGCTTTGGACTCTGAGCCGCTGGGATTAATGTGATAGATTTTCTTCAGTGTCGAGAACAGACTTTGCCCTGGACCAAACCTCAGCTGGAGTTCTCTTATTTCAGAGAATTAAAGGTATATTAAATTCATTCCTATTTAAACTATCTCTTGAGTCAAATGGCTTGGAAATCTATGTCCATCTCTAAAAGCAAAAAGAACTTTTTTTCCTCCCCTGTGCAGACACATCTCCTGTAAATAAAATGACAAGCAAAAGGAGCCCTTCTTCCCTCCTTGGAATCATTCAGCACTTGTGAAGGTGTGTATGTTGTTGCGAGTAAGCTGTTCAAAATTTGGATAGTCACTTTGGATTTTCTGAGAGAAGATTTCATAATGTGAGATTAAAAAAAAAAGCCAAATGTCAATATATCAGCCATTTGTGCTGGTCGGCTTCCTGGTTTTCTCATTACATCATCTACAACAAGAACTGTAATATGTAAACCTTCAACAAGCAAGTTCAAACAAAGGCTGTAATCGATCTCTGATAGGAAACCATTTGCGGATATGTGCTTTGAGACGTAGTAGCAGGCGCTTCTGCAAATAAACTTATTTTGCATCGGTTGTCTTTCTAAGGTAAGTCATATGTTTACTTACACCTAATACACTTTGGAAGGAAAAGAAATAAAGAATGTCTTTGTCCGATTTCTCCTACTTCTTTTGAGTCTTAAAATAGCAGCCACTGTTGACAAAAGAAGCTTCTCTAAAGATAACTTGTATTTTCCTTTCCAAGGCAGACAAAAGGTTAAGAAATTAAAGCAGTGATGATCTGTTAATCATTAACTACGGCTTCAACAAAAGAACTGATTGATGTTCACTCCTTTACTCATCTCGTTACCTCTATTTCCCCTCACCTTGGTTTCCTACCTCCTGAGGGTACAGATGTAGCCCCAAACTGGGGAGAGTTCAACCCAGAGTTTGTGGCGGTGGGGAGTGGGGGACGGTATCTCTAACCAGATGCAGCCCCAAAGGGGGAAGAGTTCAACCCGGGGTTTGTGGCGGGTGGGGCGTGGGTGTCGCTTATCCATGCCCAGACCCCGGTCTATGAAAGCCGCGCTGCCGGAATACCACCGACACAATCCCATGGGTGGCCCTGCTGGGGGCTGCCGTGGGCTCTGTCCTCAGGTGAAGCCAAGAAAGCTCAGAAACCTGGAAGGAATTCCAGATCTCCTGGGTCTGCCTTTCCCTTGAAAATAAGGTTCTGATGGGCAGAAAGTCAGGATCAAAGATGTCTTCTAAGCAGTGTGGATTTGTAGAACACAGGAGACCGTGTCCAGAGGCCTATACTACAATGGACTTGGTTCTGTTATATAACCAGCTGATTCACTCTTCTCTGGAAATCCTCCTGTTTGGGAGCAGGATTCAGATGCCAATGCCATTTGCTCTCCTTTGCATTTTATTGGAGGAAAGGTAGCAAACCATGGCAGGTAGGATAATCCACGTCACTGGTATCATGGGCTGTGGAGGACCCAGTAACACTCTGTGAACTTGATCAATGTTTAGATGAACTAAAACACATAGGAATGATCATTGCTTTAATTTTTACTTCTTACTGAATTTACTCTAACAGTTTAGGATTCTTTTAAGCCGAGAGACAAAGGGCGCACATAACATACATGTATGGAATGCAAAGACTTGAAACACCACTTCCCCTGAGTGTTTCCTAGGCAGTGTCTGCAGATTTTGTACCTCTCAGGGTAAAGCCCCTGCTGAAAGCCTGACCTGGTGCTGTCACAGGGCCCATGTCCTGGGACCACCTCCTGGGTGGGGTGTCTTTGCACTTGCGTCATTTACTTCCTGCCACCGTGGTGAGGGCCAGTGAGCCTTGGGCTGAGCCTTCTGACACCCACATCTCCAATCCTGTTTCTCTAAATTCTGTTGAGATGTGAACTGAGTGCCGTGAGTGAGCTCGGTGTGACACCTGGGGCTTGGACTGCGTCTCTTGGCTTCCACCTCTCTTGTGACCCCAATGTCACCTGCATTTGTATCTCCTGATGGGCCCTCCCTCTTGAATTCCTGACCTGTGTAATGAATTCTCCCCTCAGCCCCTGCACTGGGAGGCCTCAAAGGGCCTTTTAGTACAACATCCCAAATTTACCTTCCCCACAGTTTGTTGCCTTTGTTAACCACCTAGCTGCTGAGACAGAATGCCGAGTCCCCCTCACCTGGGTGCTGCATCTATCTGCCCATCGCCGTATACCTTCCCTGAGTCCCCTTCTGCCTTTGCTGCCTCACTGCTCTCCATGTTGAGTCCACTTCACTCCCAGAAGTGTGTCTGTGCGTCTTCACTACCCTCGTTCTGGACTTTGCCCGCTTGCTACTCAGTCACCCGCCTGGACTCTTGCAATGGCTTTCCCGCTGGGCCCACATTTACAGTCTGGTCCCTCCTCCCTACCTGTCCAGCCTCTTGTTGTCCTGGGCCTCCTGCTCCTCCTGCCTCCAACCTCTCCACTGCCCCTCTCTGAGGGCTCCCGCCTGCCGCAGGGCCACAGGGTGGGCTGTTCCCTTTGCGGACGTGCCTACCCCATGGCGAATTTGGGCTCCTCTGTCCTCAGCCTCAATGCTATTTGCACAGGGAACCTTCACCTGAACACTAAGACTGGGGTAGGTTCCCTGGCCCTGTGCTGCCAGAGCCGTCTTGTTCTTTGTGGCTGCTACCATTCAAGGGCAAATGAATATGTCTGATAGAGACCATCCTTGAGGGCAGGAGCAGGTCTTTCCGGATGGCCACCTTATCTCCAGTACTGAGCCCAGTGCCTGGGGACCAGGAGAAACAAGATAAAGAGGTGGTGAATGACCAAGTAATTGGACAGCTGATTAGCCCTTCCAGCCTTCCCTTCCGGCCTGAACTGCCAGAGCTCCTTACTTCTTCTTAGTTCCCTGCTCTCTGGAGGGTCCTCTCCTTGTTCTCAGTGACCAGTGTCACTGTCTGTCACCATCCGGATGCCCTTATAAGGGCCTAACAATTGCTGACCACTGTAGAAAAGCATCTGCCATACACTAATGACACTTAGAAACACCTGGAAAACCCTGTGCTTTTAGTGCCAAATGAAGTGTGGAGTGAATCTGTCTGAGATGGAGGGAACCCCAGACTTTGCTCTGTGAGGAGCAGTGGGTCTAGATCCCTAGAGTTGCACTTGGGGTGGGGGTGATATCAGTAGAAAGACAAGGCGGCCAGAGGCCTTGGGAGCATTCACAGCAAAAGACAGTGGAACACCCTTTGCTGAACAGACTGAATGTGAGGCAGGTAACTGGACACCAATCCCTCACACTCACAGGCCCTGGTCTTTCTCATGTAAAATAAGGTTAATAGTCATCCAGGCTTTAGGCCCGAGAAGGAGAGGGTTGTGGATTTATTCACGTATCAGAGTTGGACCACAAAATAACATGAAAACCCCACTACTGCTGGCTGGTTTTGTTTGCTCTTTTCCTACCATGAGGGTTTTGGAGTTCCTGCGCTGTGCCCAGCACCGTACCTCGTGCGGGGGACACACCAGTGAACTCAACCGCTGGCTCTCAGGGAGCATGGGGCTTAGTCTGGGAAGGGGATTAAATAAGTGAGTGGCCATTACAGATGTCAGACAGTGACCGATGCTATAAAGAATAATGAAATGGGCTACACGGACAGATTTTATGGGGCTCTGCAAGGCCCACTAAGGACTTTGGATCCCATCCTAAGTGTGATGAGAAGCCACTGGGGCTTGTGAGCAGAACATCATGACATCCCACCTTATTCTTTCTCCTTATTCTTTCAGTGTGGAAGATAATGTATCATTGCCTTGAGAACGATTTATGATGAGAAGGAATGTGAAAAGCATTTTGACTTTTCAAAACTCTCGAGGAGCATCATGACATTTCAAGGCCCATGGGTGTCTATTAGCAATTAGTATTGGCTAAGTTATACTTTTACTGTCACCTCTGACATCATGTTTACTTAACTAGTGGCTCCAGTCACATTTGTGCTATTTCAGTACACTTTTCAGGTCTGAATAATATTAATAATCTCAGCAACAAAGGAGTAAGACTGCAAAGCTCAAACATTTCTATGAGAAATGAATTAATGATCTTTTCTGAGTTTATTCTTCCCTGATGTCCTTCCTTGCCTTTCTTGTGTCTCTGTTTTAGGCTCTTCTTCATACTTCACTTTCTTCATTTTTAAAATATTTGTTTATTTATAATTTTTCATGTTTATTTTTGAGAGAGGGACAGAGCTTGGGAGGGGGAGGGGCAGAGAGAGAGGGAGACACAGAATCCGAAACAGGCTCCAGGCTCTGAGCTGTCAACAGAGCCTGATGCGGGGCTCGAACTCATGAGCCATGAGATCATGGCCTGAGCTGAAGTCAGATGCTCAACCGACTGAGCCACCCAGGTGCCCCCTTTTTTATTCTTTTAAGTTTATTTATTTTGAGAAAGAGAAAAAGAGAGAGAGAGACAGAGAGAGAGAGAGAGAGAGAGAGAGAGAGAGAGAGGGAGGGAGGTGAGGAGGCAGAGAGAGAGGGAGACACAGAATCACCCAAAGCAGTCTGCGCTGTCAGCGAGGAGCCCCTTAAGGGGCTCAAATTCATGAACCGTGAGATCATGACCTGAGAGAAGTCAGGAGTCAGACACTTAATGGACTGAGCCACCCAGGCGCCCCCATCCTCTGATCTCTAATGGCAAGTGAGAGGCCGAGGCGTTGCAGACTCCTCCCTCCCTGCTTACTCTCTTGGGGGACATACACAGGCTCTCACGACTTCTGCTGCCCATCATCTTTGTGTGAATGGGCTGGAAATACTACACAGACGGTTTCTCCTCCAAAGTCCCAGTTCTTGATTCGCAAATGTCTAAGGGACAAAGCCTCTACAGTATCTCACCTTTATCTCAAATGTGGTGACTAGCCGTCTAACTTCATCATTTTACCAACTCATCTTACTATGAATGCTTTCTTATAAAGGATATTCTTGTATTAGGCAGAAAATTTTACTAAAAGACTGACCTGACTTAATTAATAGTATTTTAGGATGCAAATGGAGTATCATTAAAAAAAAATTTTTTTTTTACTATCCCTTTTCTGGGGATAGTAATCATCATCATTCTGCTAGGCTTCAAAGCAGAAAAAACCTGAAAGCCAGCTGGGACTTCTTTCTTTCCTAAAACCTCTGAGCTAATCCATCACCAAGGTTTCTTTTTCTTCACTCTGGTGTTTTTTTTTTTTTTGTTTGTTTGTTGTTTTTGTTTTTGTTTTTTAGTAATCTCTATGCATAACATAAGGTTTGAACTCATGACCCTGAGATCAAGAGTCACATGCTCTACCAATTGAGCCCGCCAGGCACCCCGTATCACCAAGACTTCCTGTTTTCTTCTTTGACATGTCAAATTTGCCCTTTCTTGTTTAAGTTCTTTGCTGAAATTTATCTTGGGTTCCTGTCCCTCTAATCAGTCCCTTGTCATGGTGCCCTGCCTTTGGCTCACTGTCCTTCCAATGAGTCACTTAAACCTCAGCCTCATAATCCTCCCCTCACCAACTTCACTGTGGGCCCCCCATTGCATTAAGGCAAAATCCTCCACCTGTTTTTCATGCCCATGTATCTGTTCAACTTCAGCTCTTGCTACCCCAAACCCATGTTCTTGTCTGAGTTTGCTTTCCCGGAACCTATACCCTGCACTTGGCATAATCATCTTGCTTCTTGTTAGCTTTTTCTAAACATCTCCTCTCCTTCCACCTGCTTAGCTGAAGCCTCCTCATCTCAAGTCCCACTTTCTTCGTGAAATCATCTGTGATTACTCCAGCCTTCACTGATCTCTCCCATGCACTTGGAGCCAATGCTATGAATAACAATATAATGCTTGGCAATAATATCCACCATAATAGCTAAACATACTGAGGGCTTGCTAAGTGTCAGGCATCATGCTAAATGCTTTACACGCAGGAGGTACATACCAGCAACAGTCCTGTTTTCCAGATGAGAAAACTGAACAGAGAGGTAAAATGATGTGCCAAAGGACATGTGGAAATGGTGCACAGGGATTTGAATCAGGGAGTCTGGCTCCAGAGCCCGACTGCTTAAACACTATACATCATGTGGCTGTGTCCATGTCTCTAGCATGTCTTTTTGCTAGTTCTGCATGTGTTATTTTTTATCTCCTTAAATAAAATGTAAATCCTTGGAGGTTAAAGACCATGTTTTATACTTACATTCCTCGACAGTACCTTGCCTAAGGCTGGTTAAAGAGCAACTGCTCAGCAAATCTTTAACTTGTTAAAGGGTCAACCTAGCAATATATCTAACCCTGTGATGGCCATAGAAATTCTCTTCCTTTACACAGATTAAAATCAAACCCAGAAAAGAAAAGAGTAAATACACAGCAGTGTAACAAACTAACAATTGTTTCCACCCTTAATGTTATAGGAATAAACTCATCCTTACCACACTCTAGGACAGTCTGCGGGAGTGCTCTTGGTGTTTAAGTGAAACAAAAAGACCAGCTTAATTCATTATGCCAGGATGGCTTGTTCCAACCCCCAGACTCCATTCCAGTCAATGACGAACCTATATCCCTAGTGGCTAGGCAGTCCGCTTTCTTTGCCTCAAACAGACACAGTTTCTACTTGATTTGGTTACTTACTAGACTGTATGCATCTTCATGCAGTAAGATGATGGCAGTGGCATTAGAAATGTTAAATGAAGACAGCGGAGACTTCTGCTCCCAAGTCTACTTCCTGCACTAAGTGTATAAGTTGTCCAGGGATCAGGGAGAAAATGCTCTTGAGTGACAGCGCAAAGGGGCCCACCTGTGGGCTGCGCTGCGATTGAGGGGTCATTTATGGAAGGCCCAGGGTGGCCATTTGTGAAAGTAGCTTCTGAGTCAGCAGATCTGGGGTTGCACACTCGATTTGCCTGGTGATCACTTAAAACCTCCCCCAGTCTCAGTCTCCATGTCTGTAAATTGGGACAATGATAACCTCATGAGGGTGCGGTGAGAATTATAAATAATATAAGGGATTCAGCACAGCATCTGGCACCTGAATAAATGCCAGCTACTGTTTTATTTGGACAGTAATGCAAAGGCACTGAGTTGCATCAGGTTAGCCAAAGCTCTCCAAACTTGAGAGGAAAAGAGGATGAAGAAAACTCAGTGTGCTCATCAATCAATTACTGAGAACTTACTGAGCCTCCAGTTAGTCCCCAGTGCAGTGGGAGGGCCTCCTAAGAAAACCAAGCTGCCTTAGGCCTTTTGAGGAAGCTGGGGAGACAGAGCTCCCAGGCAAATCCAACAAAGAGCTAAATAGACTGTGGCGTTGGCTTTGGGAAAAACAGGGTTCAGGAGAGAGGGAAAGAGTGCGCAGAGAATGGGGACTCTGGGTAGAGGTGGCCACGTTGAAATGCCACGGTGTGACCCATGTTTCTCCCTGACACTGGCTCAGCTCAGGGGCCAGGACAGGCCTGGGTGTGGCCCAGCTCACATTACTGGCTCTTGGTGGAGAGCTGGACTGTTAAGCCTCCTCCCACCCCAGCACCCCAGGCCCATTCCGTAGCCCTGTTTCAGAAAATTTCCCCTCTGGCTAAAAAACCGGGCCAAGGTAGAGAAGGCAAAGCCAGTGTGGAATAAAAGCAGCCCAGTCCTTCCTACAGAGAATACACTGGTGCCCTGACAGCGTTTTCAAGAAGGAGAGGCATTAGCTTCAACAACAGACACTGTTTTTTCTGAACCACAGATCCATCCAGGGTCCTCTTTAATTATGAAGCCACAAACTCTGCAAATTATTACATTCAAAATTAAATAATATGCAGTACTTCAACTTTAAAGTTCCCCTGAGGAATAAAGGAAAAGAAATCACAAACCATGCCAGTGACCGGAAGCTGATTACAGTGGCGGGGAGGGGGGACAAGGCAGGACGAGGTCAGGATATCCTGTAGAAGAGGTGAAGTCAAAGCTGAGCCGACCTGGAACCCGGAGGTTATTCAAACAAAACGAGGATTTCAAACCCAGAGAACCAGGCAAAGCAAAAACTCAAAGATTTGTCACGCGGGGCCAAGGGAATGACTTTCAAATTTCCCAAACTGTGTCTGGAGTGAGACAACTGTGTGTTTTCCAGTTATTCCTGGTGACACATGCTGTTGAAATTTCTATGATAGCTTCCTAAGGTTTTAGCACCTTGTTTTAAAAGTAAAAGTAAAGGAGAAGTCAAGGGTACAATGAGTTCACATGAGGTGCCCTCTGCAATGCGTACGGTGAGCAGGGAATTTGAGAAGGCGGGAGGTAAGGAGTAGGGAGGCCGTCCCATCAGGGGTGTGGGTGGAGGAAGGAGGAGGCTGGCCAAGGAAGACGTGAAGCAAGGGCCAGCGGCAGGGCCTGAACGTACCGCGAAGACAAGGCTGGGGTGGCTAGGCACAGATCCAAAGTCTGGTGTGGCTGCATCCACGGAAGGGAGGAAAGTCCCAAGGGAAGCCCCAAATGGAGGACCAAACAGAGAAGGGGTGCAATCGGAACAACCAGAGGATGGGGGGGGAGCAAACCCAGCCCCCGGGGAGCTGGGGGGTGAGGCTGCAGCCAAGGCAGGAGTCCTGGCATCGTGCCGTTGAGGAAGGAAGGGCAGACCGTTAGATGGACCGGGAAGGACGGCAGAGCCTCGTGCAAAAGACAGAAAACAGGCTGTGACAGTTCTACCATCTGTGGGGGACACAGCAGGTGAGGGGAGGGTGTGCCGGCTGCTGGTCTCCCCACCACCCTCCTCCCAGTGGTGACCAATGGCACCCCAGGGGAACTCTCACTGGCAGCACGAGAGAATGACATTCATGGCATCTCCTGAAACCACGGGTATTTGGTCCTCTCTCAGGAAGGGAATCTAAGACCCATGCAGAAGACTGTTTACAGTGCAGATCGGGTTGGTGGGCTCCTGTAAGTGGTTATCGTGGGTGGAACTGAGGAAAGAAGGAACCTTGCTAGCTATTCTAGAACACTAGAGCTCCGAGTAATTCCAATGATCCTTCCAGTTTTCTGACAGCCACATGAGAAGCAGAATCAGAATACATATTCTGATTCACAATTCCAATAGGATGGACACCACCTTCGTGGACTTTTTTCCAGAATAAAAGAGAGAAAGCCGTACACAGGGCTCTGGGACTGCCTGTATGCTGCTGTTCAGGGTGGGGAGAACTCGGCCCTAAGTAAGAAACGGGTGTCTGGGCTGCAGCTCAACCCAGAAATTATTCCAGGAATCCAGCCACCCCCAGAAGGGGCAGCGGGCCTGGTTCAGTCTGACGTCATGCCGCCAAGTATGCTAGGCAGCAAGGAGGAGCCCTGGGGTGCTTGGGAACAGCTGGTGGTCATATTGAGGGTTTCGCTGGAGTTAGGAAGAAGGGATCTGCAGAGGACAAGAACCACTTTGGGGTTGATTTTTCAGATTGCCCCCCCACAGTGCCTGTGCCACTGGGGACACCAGCATGATGCTGCTGCGCTTTCTTTCCGCTGGAAGAAACGGAGGCTTCAAGATGTGGGGCAGCTTTCCTCTGCACTGCCTGTCCCTGATTATCCAGATGATGCAAATGAAGGAGTTCCTTCTGCCAGCAAAGCAAGATGAGGAAGCCAAGTGACATTTTTGATGTTTGATGGCAGTCTGCAGTTCCTATTTACACACTTTAAAATCACAGAGGGTGACCATCTGCTTCCTTCTTGCTGATTACTAAGAAACGTGGGACGCAGAGACCAAGGACACGCTCTTGACCATTCAGGAACAACCGCCAAATTGCTCTGCCCAAGACAGCACAAAGGAGAAAGACACCCTCACGGAACACAACACGTGACTGCCCGGCGCGGAGAAAGAGGAAAGACATTCAGGGGAGCAGGCTCACTGATCAGGGCTTACAGCTCCCATCTGTTTCCCCCGGGGGCTGTCAGGGAGTGGAGGGAGTGCGTGCACCCCTCCCTTCCTGTAGTTTTAGTCTTAAAGCAAGGTCTGGGGTAGGTAGGCAAGGGGGAGTTCAAGTGCCTTTCTTTCCCCTGTATGGCTCTCCGCGCGCCCTTTCTACGAGGGAAAAGGACGCTGTGTGCCATTCGTCTCCCTTTCCCGGGCGGAACGACCCACCCACCGCCGGGCAGCCGGGCCCCCGCGGCTCCGCCGCGGCACAAAGCGTCCCTCTCGGAAGCGCCGCGGAAGCGCTGGGCTGTCGCGGCGGAATACAAATGAAGGCGCTTTTCAGGCTGGAGACGGAAGCGCACCGCGCTAGGCGGGGACGGCGGTGCGGGGGGGCGGGCGCGCGGGACCCCCTGCGGGAGGCGCCCCTGCGCGCCGCGGGCAGACGGCCCCTCGGGACGGGACGCGGGGGCGGGAGGGTCAGTCCCAACAAACACGTTTCCTGCTCGCGACTTAAAACAATGGCTGCTTCGGAGAGGGTTTGCTTTCAAAGGATGGTGTGCTCCTCTCGTATGGAAAGACTTTGATTAAATTCCGCAATTAAACGCGTTCCCCGGTCGCCCCCCCTTCCCTGACATTTGCCCTTCAGGTCACAGCGCACTGTGTGGGAACTGCAGTGCTGTTGTTGACAGGGAAGAAGAAACGCATGTGCCGACAGGGCCAGAGAGAGGGCAGCTCCCGGCGAGATCAGCCTTGATGTGCCACCGGATTACAGAGGCCTCAGATGAGGCTGATTAATAATTCTGCAGGAGCCCTTGAGCTGGAAAGCTGGCGCTCTGAGTCCGATAATCCCCAGTCATTGTGATAACAAAGGAAGGACAGAAACTGAATTCACAGTTGTGAATTGTGAAATTCAGGATTTGAAAGAAACCGGGATCCGCTTCTTCCTGACTGTGTTTGTCAACCTCGCTGCCTCCTTGTTTGTGTTAAATGGCTACTGTGCTTTTTGAATCCAAAATCTGATTATATTTAATTAGCACAGGCATCTGGGATTTCTAATACACAAAGAGTTATTAAAGTAACAAATCTTTCTAAAATATGTTCACCATGAAAGAATGTGTTAATTTATGCAGTAACCATTTTTTAACATGAAATAATTAACATGAAAACTGCAACAATTATGAATTCTTCGCAGTCTAATTTATATGTGAATTTTCCTCCAGATAATAATCTATTCAACTTAAACCTGCAATACTGGGAGCATTTGAACAGACACATTTTTCTTCTTCTATTTAATACACAAACCTAAACTCACAGCATGTCTTATACAAAATCACGAAAGCCCCGGCTTCCACATACATTCCAAAGATCCAAAGACTAAGTTGCCTTGACATTAGTTGCCTCAACAATGATCTGTCATTAACTTACACCTTAAAAAAACACACACAAAAAACCAAGACAGAGCAATTCTATACTCCTGTTTTTGTGATGATTCAAATCAGCAGAGGAGTGGGCTAAATAGGCAGGTGGCTTGGCTGGGAGTTGTTAGGGAAAGATCAAGTGGGTGTGTGTGTGAGGGCTGAGGAGGAGAAGGAGGGAGGGAGGGATAGAGAAACACACACACACAAAACAGCTACTATCAACCCACTGGATCAATAGTGATATTACTACTACTACTAGCTACAACTATACAGCTAACAGCTTAGCATTTTGCTTTGTGATAAGTGCTTTTTATGTATCAAGCCATAGAATTCTGTGATATAGATAACTATTTTTATCCCTGTTTTCAGGAGTGAATGAAGGCTCAGAGAGGTTAGGTAACTTGTCAAGGTTACAGCTAATTAGCAGCAATGCTAGGATTCACACCAAGATCATTTTGATTTCATGGGCTGTGCTTTTTTTTTTTTTAATTATACACAGACAGTACAAGTGGGGAAGGGGCAGAGAGGCAGGGGTGGGGGGTGGAGGGGGAGCATCTTAAGCAGGCTCCACACTCAGCACAGAGCCCGACATGTGGCTCCATCCCAGGACCCTGGGATCATGACCTGAGCCTATTGTTGGATGCTCAACCGATTGAGCCACCGAGGCGCTCTGTCATTCGTCATGCTCTTAAATATCCACCCTATCTTTGGGATGGCGTGTGTGTGTATGAGTGAGTGTGAAGAAGAAAACAATCTGGCTATCCAGAAAGACATAAAGCTAAGTGCTGCCAGGTGCAGCAGGAAGGAGTGAATAACACCAACACCTTCTCTAATTCTCACAACCTCCTGAAAGGTGACCAATACCAACCCGACTTCAAGGATGTGAAGGCAGAAGTTCACCAAGGCTAGAGCTTATGCAAAATCCACGGGCAGGAAATGGCAGAGCCCAGATCCGAACGCAGACCAGCTCTAGCTCCACAGCTCCTGTGCTTCCCATTACCCCAAAGACCATCTGCAGGGAGTGCTGCTGTAGCAACCCATCCTCTCTGGAGGGTCCGGTCCTGCTGTCACCACGGGATCTCATTTCCAGAGACAGAGCCCTCCCCCCCCCCACCCCCGTTGCTCAGAGAGCATGGGCACATGTCTGAAGAGTGTGGAGTGGTGACAGTGATTTTGGCTATTTTCACTGCTGTACTCGAATATCTATTAAATACCTACTATGTGGGGCGCCTGGGTGGCTTAGTCGGTTAAGCGTCCGACTTTCACTTAGGTCATGATCTCGCAGTTCGTGGGTTCGAGCCCCGCGTCGGGCTCTGTGCTGACTGCCAGCTCAGAGCCTGGAGCCTGTTTCAGAGTCTGTGACTCCCTCTCTCTCTGACCCTCCCCTGCTCACGCTGTCTCTCTCTCTCTCTCTCCTAGAAATAAAAATAAATAAATAAATAAATAAATAAATACATACATACATACATACATACTATGTGCTCTGTGTTGATCTTCAGGCCAAATCACGTCTACAGAGAAGCAGCAACACTGGGTCCACAGGTACTTGGGAGAAGAGCCACAACCGTGCTTGCACAAGTATGTGTGTACATGTGCACAAGCAAACACGACCATTGGCGACGTTGTGGAGAACGCCCACCAGATACTCGGGCTTGACAAGATGAAAAACAATGGAGGCAGCGCGCAGGCAGGGACAGTTCTCAGCAGGGAAGGCTGAGGAAAAAAGGAAAATCGGGAGCCGCAGCTGCGCTTGGGCTGGAGGGACCCTTGCAGCCTGTGGGTGATGCGAAGTGCTGACTGCCCAGATAGGTAGAGCTGGCTGTCAAATAAGAAACTCATTTTTTTTTCTCTTAGAAGACTGATTCTTCTTTATTGATTACTAGTAGTCTCTTTCTTAAAAAAATTTTAGGCAAGAAAAAAAGATGCTTTTTGTTATACATCAAACACATAAAGTTTGGGTTATAAGAATGGTTTTTATATTCTACAACCCTCAAAGAGGTTTGATAGACAGCCCATTTAATCCTCACACTAACTATGTGAGGTAATTATTTTCATTATCTCCATTTCACAGATGCTAAAACTGAGGCTCAGAAAGGTTAAATGATTTGCCTGGGGACACCAAACTTGTAAGTGACAGACCTTATTCAGATCCAGGCCTCTTTTTTTTTTTAAATTTAATTTTTTAATGTTTATTATTATTATTATTATTATTATTATTATTTTTGAGAGAGAGAGAGAGAGAGAGGGAGAAGGAGAGAGAGAGAGAGAGGGAGACACAGAATCCGAAGCATGCTCCAGGCTCTGAGCTGCCAGCACAGAGCCCGACTCGGGGCTCAAACTCATGAATGGTGAGATCACGACCTGAGCCAAAGTCAGGCATTCAGCCAACTGAGCCACCCAGGTGCCCCAAGGCCTCCTGACTTCTAACCGAGGTTCCTCAGTCTTACCAGGCTCCCTCAGCAGCCCAGAGGGAAGTACGCCACCAGCCAATAACACAGTAACCGTGTGTTGTACCTTTGAAGCCACGCCCACACAATCTGCTGGGCAGTATTTATAAATGCTAATCACAGGCTTGCCTTATGACGAACCGTTCTGGTCCTGGGATATAGCCAAGAGACAGGAGGGACATAGCAGCCTCCTTCATAATGGCCCCAAGTCGGCAGTACCAGTAGAACAAATAAACTGATATATCTGTACAATGGAATACAACTCAGCAATAAAAAGGAAAGAACTGACCCCTGCAGCAACACGGGTGAACCTCATGGACACAATGATGGGAAAGAAGCCAGACACAGAAGGGTCATACTATATGATTCATTTCCATGACGTTTAATTATGGGCAGCATGAATCGATGGTGACAGAGGTAAAAACAGTAGCTACCCTTCAGGTGGCTACTGGCTGGAAGGGGGATGAGGCGGCCTTTCAGGTGCTGGCCGCGTTCTGTACCTTCATCTGTGGGTGGTTTCAGGGCCATATACATATGTAAAAATTTACTAAGTTGTGCACTGCAGATTTCTTCATTTTAGTGTTGTATTATGGCTCAGTAAAAAATAAGTGTCCACAAAAGCAAGTCATTCTGATACACAAGCCAAGTCTACCTGAACTTGCTAGGTTTAAACCAACACCAGTCAGCACAGAGCCTCCTGGAAGCTTATGAAGAAAGTAGAGTTCTATCAAGAATTCTCCCACTGCTTCCTGTCTGTTTGTGTGAGCTCTGAAGGATCTGATGGTTGTAGGGGCTGTGGGTCTTGGAAAGCAGGCTTGGTGACAGCCGTCCATGCTGGTGGTTCTTGGAGGCGAGGTGTGGATGTGTGAGGACAACATCCAGACAGTGGACCCTCAGGGTGCGGTGCCTGCGGCACAGGCAGGCCTGGGGTGGGCTCTGCAGCGGTGCGGGATAGGGAGGTGGCTGAGACGGGACCTGAGGCGAGGGTGCAGGTCGGGAGCTCGGACAGGAGGGAACGGGGCATGCGCCTGGAAACGAGGACCCACGGCAGTGGTATGGGGTGAGGGCTTGCACACCGAGCTTAGATCCGCCACCACGACCTCCTCAAGCTCAACAAATCCAAAACCAAACTCACCCTCTTTCCTCTGGAAATGAGCTCTTCCTTCTGACTCATTCATTCTGGTTACTGGCAATTCCGTTCTCGTGATACTTGCATCTGACTGTGGGGGAATTCTCTTTGCTTCCCCTCTCCCTTATCAGAACAGCGTTTGAGCCTTTCCATTATGTCTACAGTCCATCTTGCATGTATTTATTCCCCTAGGACTTAGTCTTGTACAGGACACAATAACAACAGTATTTATATATGACTTGCCCTGTGCTGGGCACCATGCTACATACTTCACGTGTTTTGCTTTTAGGTATCTTGGCAAAAAATGAAAGCACAAAGCAGGTAAAACATATTTCCACGTTACAGGTAAGCAAACTGAGGTGTGGGAAAGTTAAAGAATTTGGCCAAGGCCTCAGAGCTGGCAGGCTATGGTTCTATGTGGCTTCGGCGATGGGTGTCCCTCTGCATGCCTGCAGGCCGCCCGGGTACAGCCTCAGGCTTCCTTAGGCAGAGTCCCTTTCCCAGGTGGGGCATTCAAATAATTAATGCTGGCATTACTTAGAGACCCTGATTGGACAGAACTTAGCAACGAGTTTATGACTAAAGAAGATGTGCTGTGATTGAGGGAGGTATACAGGCAATAGAGAATGAGCGATAGCAGTTAATTTCTAGCTGCCTCTAGGATGCTGTTGCCAGGGGACCACCCTCACAGGCTCTGACCCTGGTCTTGACCTTCTCCCCGACAGGGGCTTCTGCTTACAGTGCAGTCAGGTAGGGGGTAGGAGGAAAGGAACACAGGAAGTTCTGTTTAACACATGTCCAAATTTCAATTCTACTTGTGCCCTGGGAAATGTCACTGCATCTACCCAGGGCAGGGGGGACAGTATCAGGCATTCGTGTGCCCTTAGATGGGAAACCCTACAATGGTGTTGCAAAACAACTGTCACTCGCAGTCCCCAAATACCTGTGTTGGGCACTTGCTTCTGAACACTGCCCATACTTCCGTAATGAAGCTTTAGCCTGCCTGTGGCCTGTGGGTATCATAAAACCCAACTTGTAAATATTACCAGACACACGGATCAGCTGTCTGGAGGAGCTGATTCGTCCCCAGCAGAGATGTCAGCATGTAGCATGCATGCCGTCTGCAGAGCGCACCAGCAGATACACACCAGGCCCTTTCTGTCTCGTAAAGGGGCTGGGCAGGGCAGACCCTCGGGAGGAATTTTACAAACAGTTGGGTTGTTCCAGAACTGGAAAATGAAGCTCTTTCCAGCTCCCTCACACATGCACGTTAGAAAGTGCCCCTTAAAAACTTTCTCATAAAATTAAGAAAAAAAGAGACGTATGACTAATCTCAACTTTTATTTTTTGTTTTTAAATCACTGTCTTGATGAGAGGCCATCAGTATAGGTTAAGAGGGCAGATGCAATAGTGCCGGCTATACCTGGATTCAAATCCTGCCTCTGCCCTTTCACGAGCTGTGTGACTTTGTACAAGTTACTTAACCCCTCTGAGTCTATCGTTTGCCTCCCGGCTCCTCAGGGCTGGCTACCCACTCAGGCCTGGCTCTCAGTAGGTATCCTGTAAACGCCCCATCTCCTTCCTTTCCCTCTGCTGCAGGGCAGTGTTCTTGTATTCTTGCAAATCCCGGAGCTCCCAACCTTTTTTTCTTTCTCCAAGTTCAGTTCTCCACTTCATTTACTTCTCCTTACTTATCTCTTTCCAGTGTGTGTCATGGATATGAAAATATTTGTGAGAGGGAAGAGAGAAACAGAAAGAATTTAAGACAGATGGGTGGGACTACTTAGAAGTTAAGCCCTGGAAACATGGTACAAAGGGTATGAAGCTGATATGAAAGGTGTCAGGACAGCATCTGGGAAACTGATGGTGGGAGGTGAGGAAGCCACCAGAAGGGTGATCAAGACAGCTGACTGGGGAGGAGGCTGGGACTTGGTGGCCAGGACTGAGGGTGGCCACCGTGGCCCTGTTCCATGGCAGAGGCGTGCTGTCAGGGAAACCAGTGAGGAGCCCTCATACACCTTCCCCTGGGGCGCCGGTCCCCCAGGGCCATGGCCAGAGGACCGGACCCCACTCTGTGAACTAAACATTCAGCCCTGTCAACAGCACCTCCGCCAACATCCTCAGTTTCTGCCCTCTAGCCTTCTCGTTTGTGGATGGTTCAAGGTATGGACTTGTAGCCACAAATTCTGTGGAGTGCAGAGTCCGGGAGAAGGGGACAATCAAGCCCCGGACTGCCCCAGCGGCACCAGGACTCTATTCACGCAGGCAAGGATGCTTACACGATGGATTGCCGAGACCGACTCCAATCTCACCCCTTCCTAAATCAAATATTTATGTCCCCAAACCTTCACCTGCTCCCCTTCCTTCTGGGTCTGTGAGTTGGGATCTAATGGGTTTGCCTCAGGGTGAAATCTCACATTTAGGGCCAGGTCTCAGACCCCAGTGGCACTGCAGACCCTCTCAGCTCACCCAAACTCAAAATCATGTTTCTCGCTGGACTGCCAGTGCCAATCACAGCTGCCCATGTGCCCCTGATTAGGGATGTGGCCTCCGTCTGGCCCCACAGGAGTGTGCATGCACGCATGTGTGGGCATAACGTGTGGGCATACTCGCTGTGTGGGCCTTTGACTCCAGAACAGAACCGCCTGCCATGTGTTGGGGAAATTCAAATAGCCGAGCTGTCTGACCAACATGTAATCGAGCACTTGGACAGTATCTGCACCAGCCAGGGTCTCAGTTTAACCGTTTTCCTCATCACTCGAGAATGATAAAAGGAGGGAAGAACTGGCATGAAGTGACAGAATTTAGAAAGGATAGGAATTCCAAGGTGGCTATTACAAAATCCAGCAGAAAGCACTGCCCTGTAATACGTTCCAGGCACCGCTCAGCCCTGCTCAGAATGCCTAGGCTTGGTACAAACAACAGTCATGAAGGCCACCCACTTCCTTCAGATGTGAGCATTCTATTCTCCATGGGGAGCCCACACTCGACTGCAAACGGCACAGTCAGTTCCATACATTTACCTGTTGGCTCCTGTGTGCAGATCCAGGAAGATAAAAAATAACCCTGGGAATTCCCTCCCTGGCATCTGGTGCTCTAAAAGCACCCAAAAAGCTCCCCACCAGAGTGGCTGTTGGTTTGGGATGTATTTAATCTAGAGTCTAATTTCTACAAATCTGTGGAGGTGGGAGAATGGAGGGAGATGATTTAGGGGAGGTGGGGCTGCCTAGGAGACACCGTTATTTTCGGTCCTCCTTCTAGATGATTCCCCTTCTATTCTCTCTGCTCTGGACCCAGCAGGACTCATGAGCGGGCTCCCCTGACTGCTGGCTTCCTGCTGGGTTTGGCAGGATTTCTGGAGGAGGAGCTCAGGTATGAAGCCCCTGATCCACGCCTGGCCTCTGTTTGCCAAAGGTGGCCTCTGGTTCTTAGCTCCGGTGCCTGCCTCTTCCCTTCCCCACCGCCCTTCTAGTCTCGGGTCAGGCTCGGGGCTGTTGCTACCTCTGGGATATCACCTCCTGCCTCGTTAACTTTCCTAACTCTGCCATTGCCTTTATAAAGAACTCCTTTATTAAGGTCTCCAATGAGAGTACTTTCTCTGTTCTGCTGACACTTTGATGGAATGATGAGCCATTATTTGATTTCTCTTTTGGCCTTCCACAGCCCTTTCTCCAAAGGCAAAGCGTCCCAGGCCTGGACACTGTGAGGAGGGCAGCATGAGCCAGCAAGACCACATCAGTGGACACTCATTCACCAACAAGCAACATCTTGTCCATCTACTGGACCCATTACAGCCTCCCATCTGCAAAGCTGTCAGATTCTTGCCAGATTAAGAAGAAAACACTTGGCCAAACAATGCCATTTCAAATATTTTCTGGAGGAAGGGAAGGGAAGGGGAGAGGAGAGGTCCTGGAGTAGCGCCTATTCTTGAGGCTGGGTTCATGAGCCCTCCTATTTAAGTGCCCACCTTGTCGTGCTGTGTACTCATTGTCTTCGATCAATCTGGCCAGTCCAAAGTCGGCAATCTTGCATATGAGTCCGTTCCCCACCAGGATGTTTGCTGACCGCAGATCCCTATGGATATAATTCATGCGCTCGATGTAAGCCATTCCTGCAGCAACCTGTGGAAACCGAGGAACAGGACCCATTACCCCACGACTCATCATACTGACATGGCAGTAAACCCAAGGTAGGAACCGAGGGACCACGCGGCCTACCTGTGCGGCCATATCCACAAGATTTGGTAACTTCAGAGCTCTTCCTTCCCCATCTTTTAAGAAATCAAGTAAACTTCCTAGGAACAAAAATTAAAACCATTTTAGTTTACTTTGAAAGATAAAAATGCCTGACAGAGGGTTGGGTTTGGTTTTCTTATTAGAAGTAATGAAGTGATTGAATGAACAATGCCATCAATGAAGAAAAGATTTATACACACAAAAAAAAGAAGGTAGAAAAAACTCTGTGCATTTAAAGGCACCAGTTTTATATTTCAGAAACAAATTAATAGTGACTCCATTTCCAAGGAAAACAACAAAAATTTGATAAACCTACAAGAAATGGGATGCAATTCTCTGTGTCATAAAGAAGGACATATGAGGAGCTGACCACTTTAGCCTCATCTCCCATCAGCCCTGAATGAAGCAGTGACACAGGGAAAATGCCACCCTGGCCGAGCGGCTCCCCAGAGTGTGATCCTGGAGCCTGCAAGAAGAACATCCCTCAGGGAATCTGTTAGGAATGCACGCTCTCAGGCTCTACCTTAGAATCAGAACGAGAGACTCTGGAGGCGGGGAGCAGAAAGCTGCATTTTCAGAATAACCCTAAATGATTCTGATACATAGTAAAGTTTGAGAATCACTGGCCTCACTTACTTACAGATTTTTTTTTTAAATGTTTTATTTATTTCTAGGAGAGAGAGAGAGAGAGAGACAGCGTGAGCAGGGGAGGGTCAGAGGGAGAGGGAGTCACAGACTGAAACAGGCTCCAGGCTCTGATTTGGCAGTCAGCACAGAGCCCGACGCGGGGCTTTAACCCACGAACCGCGAGATCATGACCTAAGCGAAAGTCGGATGCTTAACCGACTAAGCCACCCAGGCGCCCCTCAGATTTTTAAATCAAGAAAAGAATATTTGAGGATTAGAGGGTGGGGCAGGTAGTTCCCCCTGTTAGATCATGGCCGACCAGGTCTTCAAGACCTCTGAAACAAAGCAGCTGAAGCTTCAGAGCCACTGTGGTAACGGCCTAGGGAGCTCAGACCAACCCCAGGGCTGAAACAATTGTGTGCAGAGGCTGGATGGAGGCTCCTGACGGTCAGAGGTGATTGTTTCCATGCTTTAATCGCAAAGCTATTTACCAAATAACCCTGGATACAAAGGACAAACAATCTGTCAGGGAAAAAAAATGTCCAAGTATATTTAAAAAGAAAGTATGTGGACGGGAAAAACGATACCGGTGTCCTCTGATGTACGATGCATTGCCTTTTAAGACTGGTTCTTGTTTGGTTTGTCTATTTTTCCAAAACAAGTGATCTCGGGCCTTATCCTTGGCAATATTGCTTTTATTAGAAAGACAGAGAGAGACAGAGGCAGAGAGAGAATGAGAATAAAATGCACTCTTTAAAAGTATGTCTTTCTTCGTCTGATGTTTAAGAAGAGAACTGGGAAAGAAAAGGTGCTGAGAAGATGGAGACTAAGCTGAGCCCTGAGACCAGTGTCCGATATTAGGTGTTTGGCCCTGAACAAGGAAATTTAGCACAAGCCATGGCATTCAGAATAACAGCAAATGATCACAGCCCTCCAGCTCATCTCCAGAATTAAATATGAATACTTTAATTATGGAGAGGAGCTGGGACTCCTGACATGTGCGATGTGCAAAAGGTGCTGCATTTCATAAGGATCCGGGTGGGGGGAGGGGGGCAAACTCAAGGTCATGGTCTGTTCTAAAAATGCTTTCATTAATGAGCACATGGTTTGCGCTTCCTGACAGGAATATGAGATTCATGCAGAAACTAGAAAAAAAGCAGGCAGGCATCTCCGTCTCCCTCCCCGAAATAACCCCCGTGGGTCAGCTGTGCGGTGGGGCCTGACCTTTATTCATGTACTCGGTGACAATGTAGATGGGCTCCTCGGACACCACAGCATACAGCTGGACCAGCTTGTCATGTTTCAACTTCTTCATGATCTGTGCCTCCTCCAGGAATGACTCGGGGGACATTGTGCCTGGTTTAAGAGTCTTTATGGCTACTTTTGTGTTTCCATTCCAGGTACCTGCACACATCCCACAATGTTAAGTCAAACCACGGATCCTCTTTTGATGGGAGAACACAAAAGCTTTTAAATCAATAGCTACTTGCATAAGGTTAGATTTTAACTTAGAAAAACTTAATATCCTTTTTTTGTTGAACGAAGACAAGTGAATGTAATAAGGACTCTGTCAAATATTTTCAACAGGAAAAATGAGTTGACTTATAGCTATGTTATGGTTTATAATCCTTTTAGCTTTTTCCTGATTTTGATATACGCCACTTTCCTTTACTGGCTCACCCCTGTGATTACAAATTGGTACCAAAAGCGCTGGATGCTTCTTTAACAAGGCTGAAAGTTCAAAGGCTAGAACAGGCCTGACAGTGATCCCTTAGATGGTAGAGTAAGCATGGAAGAAACTAGAATAAGTTCCATTTTATGAAGTGTGCCATTTAAAAAAAAAAACACGACAACACACTGAGGAAGGCTAGAAGTTACCTTTAGACTTTTCACTGTCTGCAGTGGGTGAGCTACTTGACAGAGACCTTGAACAGCTGATTATATAAGTAAGATTACAAGTACGCCAATGAGCACTGGCAAGAAGCTCATGGTCTACTTGCCCCATACTTCAACTAGGTAAGGACAATTCCTCAGGTCAGCCACAAGAACAATAGCTTCTGTCAGACTGAAAAAATTGAGCAGCAGCTAAGAGGGAGCAGAAATATTTAGGCTTAACAGGTAAAAAAGTCAAGTAGGTATAGAGACAGGCCTGGTTTATGGTCACTGGTTGCCTCAGCTGTAAAATATAGAAATAAAACTGGAGTATCTTTTGACTCTCTTTCAGCCGCAAAATTAAAAAAACAAAAACCCAGGTTCTATGTGTATTCCATTGTTAGTCCTATGACTTTGGGTTAAAACTGTAAGGGAAACAGAAAAATCTGCTAAGTTAGAGTATGCTTTTTCTGTTTGGAAAAGAGAGCTGGTTTAAATTATGATTCATTTTTATATTTAATATCATTGACTTCAGAATTAAACATTTCTGTAACCTTTTGTTACCCTGTTCAAAACATGGTTCATACAATTACAACATGCAACCTACAAAAATCTAACAGCGGCTTAAAGAATGGTTCATCCAAATCCTATAAAATACCTGACCACTAAATGGAAATGGAAAATCTGACAATGTGGAAGTGGTCTTTGCTATTTGAGTGCTATTAGCATCCCCAAATCTTAAATAGAGATTTTCCTGTCTAATAACAACCCAGTTACTCTCACCGGCATTCCACCCTGATCCTGAACTACCGCAACATAATGTTTTATGCTCAGTGGGCAACAGATTCTTAATAATGTGGCATAATGGCTGAAAGTTGGTAATTATAAAGTTTGCAAATAGAATTCTATAGAATGTCCAATTCTTCCCGACTGTATAAATGACTGAATTAAAATCCTCGGCACCTACAACTTCAATTATAAACTACACAGATGAGGGAGAGGAAGGCCACATAAAAAGATATTTTATAATACTTGAGTTAAAGTACAGAGAGAGACACAATAATGTGGACTCTGAAAAATGAGTGTACTTATAGTAGCTTATACACACACACCACATATGTGTGTATGTCTGAATGTCTATCTCTAACCTTGCATATCCACATCTATGTAGTACTTATTCTCTGTCTATCTCTAACCTTGCATATCCATATCTATGTAGTACTTATTCTCTGCCCAGCTCTGTTCCAAGTGCTTTTACTGTATTAAATCTTTTAATGCTGACCACCCCTACACACCTACAGCTACACCTAACAGCAGATATCTATCCATATTATTTTTAATTGAAACTAAGAAAGAAGGTGGGTTCCATAAGCACCAACATTGTCTCACTCACAGATGTCTTTGGGTGGCCATTCCATGAATTTTTTCCAAGCAAAGCTGCAAATGACCCCAAGGGTGTTATGAAAGCAGTGGGATGGGCCCAGTGCAGTCAGCCACATGAGTGACACGACAACCGAATTAGGAGATATTTGTGTGCCTACTGAGCATGTACTGCATGCAAGGACTCTTAAGTATATCGTACTACATAATCCTCAATCCTATGAAATAGGTATCATTCCAGTTTTACAGATGAGGAAACTGAGGCTCGAAGAGGTTAAATGAGCCCCTCGAACACAGTTAATCAGCTAGTAATGATTCAAACCCTGGCCCACTGAGCGTAAGAGCCTTTCCCTATAGTAACCCACCTATAGAATCTTACCTTCCTCTGTGTCAGGAAGAGGAAACAACAAATACTTATTGTATTGGTTTCTTCTTGTGTGCTTGTCTGCTTCACTAACCATATGAAGAAGTATAGGCGAGCATATCAAGGTGTCGCCGTATTCTCAAAATCTGGATGGCCTGTGTCTGTCTGGCTATCCAGGTTAAGTGTCTTGGTCCCAATGGCTGTGTGTGTGTGTTTTTGTTCACAACTGTCCTTTGAATTGGCCTTGAGAGGTAGCCAAAACGAAATGCGCCCTCTGCCTTACCAAGCCACACTTCAGCGAAACACCCCTGACCCAGCTTCTTCTCCAGAGACAATGAACCACGTGCAACTTCCCAAGCATCTTTAGCCAATCCAGAAGTTTGTGGGGTACAACTTGATGCAATCACAGTTAAGTTAAAACACAAACCATCAGCTTTCTCTATAGGAAAGGGAATTAATAAAGAAAACACAATCCTTATAATCCATTATCATGCATGCACTAGGAAAGATGGAAGGTGACTTGCCCTTTAGGGCGACAGAGTTCACTGGGCAAACATCTGCAGTTGGAATGGAAGGGCAAGGCATTTGCATGGGCTGGAACATTCCTTGCACTGCTTTCTGGCTTCTGAACTGAGATTCATATAATAGCATAATTTGAGCCATCTGCCAATCTTGACCACTATCTCTCTTCTAGAAATTGTGGAATCCCGAAATCAAAATCAAATGTATAATTCCCCACTATTAGTAATTTAAACCTTCTTCCTGGTCATAAAGTCTTTGTTTTCACCTTCCATCTTTGATGTTTGGGACTTCCCAAACGAGAAAGCTAGTAATAGAATAATTGAGTCTCAGCATACCCATCCATACTTCCCCAAACTGCCCATTTCCCAGTCTCTTGATCAACTGCAGGGATTCTCGAGGGATTTCCCAGACATCTTTGGTTTTGACAGACAGATCGGTAAGCCTTGGCATCCCTTTATGACAGGGAACTACGAGGCGGCAGCAGAGGCCTGCGGCTCTCTCTGACGGAGCGGGACAGCGGCAGGAGAGGGAGAGAAAAGCACAACACATGAAACAACATTTACAGTTGCACAAACCCAGAGAGCGTACAGTGTTGCTCACAACAGTGCTACGTCGGCGGAGAGTTGCGCACATCTTGGAAGATTAGACACCGCACATTGAAACATGGTCATTGGAGGTAGAACAGAGGACATTTTCAATGCGGACTGCTCCATGCCTCCAGCTATAGTATAGTCTACACATACACACCGGTACAGGTCTGACTTCTGGTTTCTAATACTCAGTAAGGAAGAAAGACACTTTCAGCAACTTGTGCTAATAGCTTGCCTCTGGAACCCTGAACATACCTCCGCTGATTTCAAAAGGTACATCTGGACTACCTAACGTCAGCATGCCTGTCCCTAACCCTCTCTAATGCCAAGGGTTTAGGGGCTTTCTTTGGTCTGAATATATTTTAAATTGCAACTTCAGTACGGGATTTTTCTATAGAATCTTAGCCTGTTATAAACTAGTAAGGCTGAAGATTATACCTGCAGGGGAAAAAAGAGGTCACACTTCTCTAGGGGTTTCTTTGGCATTTCAACTGCCTCTATTCTACCAGTCAGATGCTCTCGCTTCTTTGATATTTCCCATTAAAAATAAATCTTTCTAACAGTCTCCAATGTATAATTTAGAAATCTGGTTTCAAAGCAGAAAGACAGGAAACTGAAATCTGTACAAACTCAAGGATGGGAAAGAACTCTGTTTCTTATGAAAGAGACAAAGGAAAAAAATAGTTATCACTTATAGGTTATTTGGAATTGTTTTACTTTTGTCCTCTCTCTCTTTCTCTCTCTCTCTCTCTCCTTTTTAAAAAAAGAATATACCTTTTACACTTCAGCAGTGGTAAGGGGGAAATTGCCTAAATGTCAAGTGAAATATCTGTCAGGTCGGAAAAGGTCACAAGGAGCGAGGAATCAGGGCAGTGACAAAAGCTGTAGAAAGCCCGGCTTGTGCAGCAGACAGAGCCCCTGCCCTACCACTCCCCACTGGCGGCCCCCGGATCCAGGGAAATCGCATGTAGTGTTGTCTTTTCTCTAGCAACCAGCTCCAAGTTTCTTTTTATTCCTTTCTTCTTGGTAGAATCAGGGTCTGGGATGTTTAGGCAGGAAATTATTTATGTGTCAATATTTCAAAGGCATTTTATTGTATGAGAGAGAGGAAGGGGGAAGAGAAAAGCCAATATAAAAACAAATCTAACTCGAGATGGATTTTTTTTGAGATTAAAAAAAGTCTCTGCTCTTCATATCCCTTCTCTCCTTCCAGCTTTACGATGTTATTAAGGTGCCCTTTCCAACACAATATTTTCAAATGATCCAAACCCTGGGGATCCTGCTGATGTTTGCCTGAAATGAAATATATTTTGGCATTTGAAAAATCCTGACAAATGCAGGCATTCTGAGTGTATCACTTAAGTTCAGGGAGAGATTCTGCTCCATTTCTCCCAAATATTTCATTAGAATCCACATAAACTAGAGCTACCCAAGGCCCTAGCCAACGAGTGCTCTCAGTGTTGTTAATTTTCTCACGTTTTCATTAGTGCCTGGGATAAATCAATAGGCATTTCTTATTGTCATTTTCAAAAGACTGCTTTTTTATTTTGGGGGCTAAAAAATTATACACTTTTTTTTTTTTTTTTAAATGAATGCGCATAGAACAGTAGTTAAGGTCAAGTCATGTACTATTTTGGGGTTTTGTCACTGTCCTGAAGAACACACATATATAGGTCACAGAAAAAAATACTGGGTTTGATGGTTTAATACATATATATATCTGTCCATGGGTATCTATATAAAAATCCCCCTGTGTGTGTATGTTTACAGTGAGATATTCTTGCTAATCTTGGAAACAAAGTAATCATTTTAACATGTGTGTGTTTAATACCACATTCTTTACTAAAACATACCAATCGCACACCTAAACACCTAATAAGTACATATTTCTAGGAACACACTAACAGTGACATGTGGGTACAGAGACTGCCTCACTTAGTGTTCACAAGTTTAATTTAATACAATGGCTGTAACAGATCTAGGAGGTGCTGTGGGTCACAGAGTCTACATCTAGTTAGGAAATGGCAGTATTGGGGCGCCTGGGTGGCTTAGTCGGTTAAGCGTCCGACTTTCGCTTAGGTCATGATCTCGCGGTTCGTGGGTTCGAGCCCCGCGTCGGGCTCTGTGCTGACTGCCAGCTCAGAGCCTGGAGCCTGTTTCAGTCTGTGACTCCCTCTCTCTCTGACCCTCCCCTGCTCACGCTGTCTCTCTCTCTCTCCCCTAGAAATAAATAAAACATTAAAAAAAAAAAAAAGGAAATGGCAGTATTGGTAGATCGGTAGAACATGATAAATGGATTGCAAAATTCATCTGGTCATGAGAATGAAAAGCATGTGTGGCTATTCCTGTGAGAACTGGGGGGCCCCCTAAAGGATCCCCCACACACCCCGTGTGTTCACTCCCAGACACTGGTCTCTCTCCTGTCATGGTTTCTGATGACAGACTCCAGGGAAACAGGAAAAGATGACAACTTTTACAATTTAACCTACTGCTTTGTACTTGGGGAGCAAGAATGTTACTGAATTTTTTGACAAACATATGGAACTAATAATAACTAAGATAGAAAAACATCAATAGATCCTATTCAGCAAAGCCCCACTTTGAGTGGCTAGCAAAGAAAACTCACTGCTGACTTTGTACATGTTTGTATTCTGCCCCCCCCCCCCCAGTGCCTACCCACTTCCTCCAGTGTCCCAGAGAACACTTGTTAGTAGCAAGTTGGCATTAGGGTTACCTGAGTAATGTTGCACAAGCTGCTGAAGTGTTTCAAACTGGGCCCGGGTGGTAATATAGTATCCACCATTGTCAAGCTTGCGAATTTTATAATGTTTGACATGGTCTCCTTTCATATCATCCCAATCTCGGATCGACAGTGAATAGGCACCTGGTAAATATGCAAGGCATTAGCAGCTCCAATCATTTTGAGAGCTCATTCGCTTTTTAGGTCTCATCTACTTGAGTATTCTGATTAATAATCATCAAGAGGACATGCACGCACATGTGCGTGCGTGTACACAAACATGCTGTCTTCCACTCAGGAACAGAAGAAGAGGACACCTCTTTCCTGCAAATGTCAGAAGATGGTAGCAATCAAGTGGGTTTACTCTTGAGAATGAAAGCTTTCTGGATTTTTTCCTATAATACTCTCTTGGGTACGGTTACCTGCAGGTTGCCTAACATGGTATAGACCCAGCTCTCCTGAGGCTGGCTGAAGAAAAACAGCCGTGCAGGCTGGGGGTGCTCTCTTCGTCTTCCCTACCCATGGAGTGCCGCACAGGCAGGGCGGCACGTGCCACGGAAGTGGAAGGAACGTTCCTCTAGAAGGGAGCCTCCAGTTTCTGCTTCGCCACGCCTTCTCTGGAGCAGAGAACCATGCTGGTAGATCAAGCTAGAAAGCCCCTGCTGCCTTCCCTTGGCCCAGCTCCTCCTGTGGGCTCTAACGAGTGTTTCAGTAATAGAAGGGCAAGCGGTTGGAGGAAGAGCAGCCCTCAGTTGTGAAAAAATAAAAGGAATGCAAAAACTACCTGTAACTAAGGTTATGGGCACCTGAGGAACTAAGAGATTCAGAAAGTCATAATTCCAAAGAACGGCTGAAAATTCTATGATCTTGTGTGCCTGCAGGAGTGAAGCTGCCCAGCCCCTGTTTCGGGAGGAAGGGCTTTTGCTTTTGAGCCTCTGTAGTCCTTCCAGAGCTGCGTGCAGTTCTAGAGCCTGGAGGGAAAAACTGAAACTAGGACTCTGCTCGCAAGGCCCGGAGGGTATGTGCCATTGAAAAATCCTTGTACATCAGAGATAAGCCTTTCATCCCCTCTGACTAATCCACAGATTTGAATGACAACCAACTTCTTCAGCCCCTTATCTTACCTTTGGTGGTTTCACTCTCACGGATAAGAAAGGTACCTCTCGGGTTTCCAAAGGACAAAAGCTGTCGCTCAGCATCTTTTCGGCCAAGTTTTCCAAAGTACCACCTTTAAACGAGATCGAGGGAAGGGAACATATTGTAATGATCATTTATAAAAATGGACAAGCCACCCCTTTTCCCTCTGACTGCATCCTTAGTCTTCCTCTATATATTTTTTCCTAGTTTCATCTAGTTCCCTTTCAGTCTGTTCCTGATTCCATCCCTAATTTACCTCTACCACTCTTTTAAAAAAGAAAGTCAGATTTGAATGGTGGGTGATTTTCCTTCCCATCAGAGGTGACAAGCACTGGTTTGTATTAAAACTGCCACCTGCATTCACAAAAAGAGAAATCTAAGACCTTGTTTTGAAATAGCGACTGCAGGAGTCCCTTCCCACGCACATCTATGAGACCCTGGATTTCTGAGCATAATGACGCCCCCTGGGGAATAACAAAGCACAGCCTTAGTCTATACAAAGATCATTAATCAAGCATTAAAAAAAAAAGTCAGTCAGAATGGTAAAGAACAAAGACATGGTATTTTCAGTAACTTTGTACCTACAGCGACTCTAGAAAAAAATTGTCAAGACCACCCCTAATTTGAGATGGCTGCTGCCCTTGGATGTCGGTTGTGAGTCTCTTGCTGTCCAGCAGGGGTGAGGACTTAGGTAAGTGAAAGGATCTACCTAGCAGGGGTGAGGGGGTGAAAGGAGGTGGGGGTCTGCCCATGTGTGCTCTGGTGCAGCTGCGGGAACAGGTCACCGCGTCCGGTCAATGAGCACGTCCTGAAAAATGACTGGGTGTCGCTCACGCTTCCTGCTCTCTCCGGAGTAACACTCCAGTGCCAGGTAAGAAGGCACCGCCTCCAGTCACCTCGCAACCTCTGCTCTTCACCTTTTACCTTCCCCTGCACTCGCCAGCCCTAACCGCGGCCTGGCAGGTAGTTAAACGGCTCAGCACTAGGGGCTGCAAGAATCCAGGGTGGAATTCGGGAGCATTCATTTGGAATCTGTGCATAGAAACAATTTTAGAATATTTGACTGCGTGAGAATCCAGTTTCTAAAATGAAATTTTAATTCATTATACTTGAATATAGCTATTTTGTGTTCACTGTCAAATTCTTTTGTGAATGAAAGAGCTTCGCCGAAGATAAGAAAAGACACACTGCAAGTTAGCTCCTCAGTGACTTTTAAAGGCACCAGACTGTGCGACGGTCCTAACCTAGCACTAGATGGTATAAAGAGAATTACAACAATTATTTATGAGGAATGACTTTCTGGGTTTGCATCAATCACCCAATTAAAATGCAGTATAAACACGAGCAGTGGTGAAGAGAGAATGGTTAGAACAATGGATTGAACCAAAACAATAACATTTTAAGATAGGGCGAATGACTATGTAAAACCATATGCGTTATCTTTTTTAAAATGCTAATTTATTCTTTAAAAACAAAGTATTTTAAAAACTGACCATTATAAATAGAACTTAAATATACAGTGGGTAGGTTCCCAGTGAAATCAAAGTAATGCTACCTTTTAGTGGTATCTTTTATTCTGAAAGAACACAAAGATGTTTGCAAATCTGCCCTAAAATAAAAATTCAACACAAATTTCTTTATTCTTTGATGATAAAACACACTCACTAGGAGAAAAAAGGAGTGCAGAACCATTGGGTATTTGAGAGCGGGGAACAAAACAGATCTTCTTAGAGAAAATACAAAGGAATTAAAGGCAAGACAGTGATCCAATTGGGGATTTGGCTGGGCTGTGGAGTCTAATCTCCTTGCAGTGCTTAAACAAATCCAGGGCAAAATGCAATATCAGAGCCAAAGGCTGGACTTCCTGGCTGGCTTTTCTTGACTCCTTCGCTGGTAAGGCAAGACTACCAGAAGATGCAGGTCCCCAGGGTGTCAGGGAGGAGGACAGGTCCTCAAGTTTTAGAGTCATGGGCTCATTTTCTTTCCCTTAGTTCAGAAATGAGGGTCACCACACAAGCCACTCTGATAGCTCCCCCTTTTGGAAGTACCTATGAATCCCCACAGGTCATGAGGAGGATCAATGGCTATCCCTTCTAGAATCCCCTCTGCCTACTGACCAACTTCCAAAATTGGAACCAGTGAAATCCTCGGTCCAACTAACTGCTAGTTAGGATTTACCATCAAAGAAACCAACCAAGACCCCAACTCAAAGGAAAGCAGCATGTGAAATGCATCGCCAGAGGATTTCCAGAGTTGTGGAACATGTTGTATGTGAGATACTTCTACCTGGCGCACGGAAGGTAGGTCTTTCCAGTGCTCCTTTAATATTTCTGATTACACGGAGAAGGAAAATCTCGATCTGATCTTTAATAATTATTTTTTCCTTTTACCCCCCTTTCTCTTTCCCTCCTCACTCCCATTCTTCCTCCTTCCCCCCCACCCCCCCAAGCAGACTACAGGCTTAGAACCTTGGGTCTGCATTACTAATATGTGCCCTAGCCAGACTTCATCACATTTTTCAGGTTACTTTCCATCTATGGCAAGTAATGTTGCACTTTCATTTAGGGTTCTGATATAAAGTTCCCTTTCACAATAAGTATGTTTTTAGATGCAGGCATAAAGAAAAATATTAAGTTAATAACAGTACAAGTATTACATAGATATTGCAAAGCGCAGCATCACCATCTATGAATTTCTTCTCCCTCCTGCACAAGGTTAATGGCACTTTATTGTGACAACTAACTTTTAAAAGCAAGTAGATGAGTGAAGACAACAAAACAAAACCTACTCTTCTGCCTGGATAGAGTCAACTGGAGCCACATAATTGCTGGGAATGTAACCAGTCTCTCCAGTGGTCAAGGAGCGGGCTTCCCACCAATCTCCTTCCCTGCAGAGAACAAAGAGAAAAGGAAGTGAATGTGTTGACCATTTCAGTGTTCTGCAGTTCCACACTCAATCCTGTCAGCGTATAAGACTATCTCCTAGTCATTCCATTGCCTGATTTCTTCAAACCCCAAAGTAGCTCTTTGTAAAGGTTACATGGTTACGATCTGAGTCAACTCTGAGTTGAATCCAGTGCTGTCTCTCCTTTCTTATTTTATTTGCAAATTAACAACGTAGGACCCTGGCCATGAGAGAACTCTCTTGGGGTGGAAGGGCATTTTGAGTGGTTAAGTGTCCCCAACTCGGACAGAGGGGAAGGGAACCAGCCCCAGGCTACTTTAGAAAAACCCTGTAACAACAAAAAGAAAACGGTCATTACGTGAAGAGAAGAAAAGTATTATGGTAAACATTCACAATATATTCGTGTGTCCACCCGTCACATTGTACACCTTAAACTTATACAATGTTACGTGTTCATTACATCTCAGCAAAGCTAGAAGGATGAAGCATGCACTGATACTGCTAATTTAATTGTCTACTTCGTCTCACATCCAGAGGTAACCAGCATCCTTTGGTACTGCCGGAGAGAGGCAGACTGTTGGCTTTCGAGTCATTTTGTTAGCCGTTAAGAGATGCACCAAACAAGAAAAGAAAGACATTAGAGCTGCAGATCATCTGAGAAAGGAAGCCGGTCAGGAGGCCCAGGAAGGGATGAAAGCCCCCTCTGAACACCTGCCTTGCTTGTTCTCAAGCAAGTGGGTAGAATAAAGGCAATAAATAGGTTAAGGCTTGTTCAGAAATTTTCAACCTGAAGCTCTTTCATCAACTATTCACAGCGCTGACGGGAGTCTGGTGGGCAGGGGAGGAGGAGTGGGTGTAGCCCTGTGTGTACCAGTGCAGGGGGAGGGCAGAAACTGGCCAGGGAGCGGGGTTCTGAGTCTCACCATGCTGTACAGCTCCGTGTTCCCTGCGATCGCTGGTCTCAGTCAGGGGGTGGGGTGGGGGCTCCTGGAACTGCGGGTGGAAGGGTGTGAGAGTGGGGCTTATATAAGCACTACTCTCAGCTTAAAACACATGGGTCTGTCACGCGGTCAGAGCTCACGTGCTTGGACTCACAGCGCTGCATGTGTGACAGAGAGCAGGCGGAGCGTGCACCTTTGGACGCACACGCACGTGGGGCTGGGGTCCGGACATGGGACACGCACGGTGCCTACGGAACCCTGTGCCCGCCCTGCGGCCAGGGGCACGAGGGCTGGGGTGGGGCCGCCGTCCTTGAGCATACCCTTGAGCATACTCTCAGACTGCTCTTCAGCGGGCGCCCAGCGCCTCCTCTCCTTCCTGTTCTGGTCCTTGGAGGTAGCAAGAGGAACCCCAGGCCTATTTTTTCTCTTTCTTTTTTTTTAAAATCACTGTGGCTGGACTCTGTGTCATAGTCCTCAGTCAGGGAAGAAAGAGTGTTGGCCTTTGACCCTGGCCACCATCTTCCTTGGGGTGATGGGATTAGGTAGAGAATAACCAGCCTCTGTATTAACACAGCCTGACTCAAGAGCCCCATTCTCCAAAGACTGCCTCTCTGAGCAAGGTGACCGAGGGGCAACAACCCTGGACAGAATTAATAAAGCCTCAAATGGTGACAGGCCCACATGTGCTCTGGGCAGGGCCATGGGGGAATGTTTAGCAGCACAAGCAGCACAAGATAGCCCGTGAGAAAATGGGGGTGCTGCCAGAGGCTTTCCACCCTATTAAACAAATGTAAACAGATAAATCAACCAAAAGAGGAGATAACTGTGCTCATAGCTAGGAAGTCCTATTTATTTAATGTTTTTTTTTGACAGAGCGCACGCATGAAAGAGAGACAGAGAGGGAGAGAGACAGAGACAGACAGAGACAGAGAGAGACGGAGAGGAAAATCCACAGGGAAGGGGCAGAGAGACAAGGAGAGAGAGAATCCCAATCAGTACAGAGCCTTGATGTGGGGCTCAAACTCATGAACTGGGAGATCATGACCTGACCTGAAATCAAGAGTCAGGCGCTCAATTGACTAAGCCACCCAGGTGCCCTTAGGAAGTTCTTTATTAATAAATCTTAAATTTAGTTTATGTCCAGATTTTTCTTAGGAAATAAGTGACACATACTAAAGACTACGTGTATATCAACACCTGTGCGCCCACCACCCAACTTACGGGCTGGGTTTTTACCGACTGTGTGGTATTTACTCTGTGCTGCTCCCCAATTGCATTCTTCTCTGCCTTTTGGACTCAAATCATGAAATTAAAATGTTAATGTTTGAACAGTTTGTATTGGCTTCATTTCTGTGTCCTCTAAAAGAAATACACGCACTTGTTAAGTATATCATCTAGGAACATATGTGGAAGTTTATTTTTTTTCTTTGAACACATGCAAAAGAAATGGCTTTGGAGACTAAGACGGTGACAATGTTCACTGCTCTGAAACTCCACTAGATGGAGACATTTCATCATAAAAAAAAAAAACAATACCCACCATTCTTTCCACCTCCTCCTTTTTCTTTCTTTCTCTTTCTCCACCTCACAAACCCCACACCTGGGAAATGCTCCAAAATGGTAAAAAATTAAGAGCTGTCAGCAGAGGCTTATCTTTTATTGCAAGATAACCTTCACCAAGTTAGTTCTAATTGACTTAATTAAATTTTTTTTTTCCTTTTTACTTATTTGAGAAAGAGAGAGAGAGAGAGAAAGAGAGAAGGAAAGAGTATGTGTGTTCTTGAGCAGGAAATAGGTGCAGAGGGGGAGAGAAAGAGATAATCTTAAGCAGGTTCCACACTCTGTGCAGAGCCCGACTTGGGGCTCAATCCCATGGCTTGAGCCAAAATCAAGAGTCAGAGGCTCAACCGACTGGGCCACCCAGGAAACCCCAAATGACTTAAGAAGAAAGTCTAGTATCAATGTTGGGATACATGGAGATGTTACCTGGGGCAGGAAGCCAATACATTTTGCTACGGGCTGGGACAAGCCCAGTCTTATCCAGATGATCTGGGATTAATCAAGTATGGGTGACCCTTGCACAACATGAGTTTGAAGTGCACAAGTCCACTTATTTGCAGGTTTTTTTTTTTTTCAGTATAAACAGTACAGTAAATGTACTGTTTTCCATTTGATTTTCTTAATATTTTCTTTTATCTAGCTCACTATATTCTAAGAATAGAGTATATAATACATAAAACATACAAAACATGTGTTAATTGACTAAAGCTTCCAGTCAACAGTAGGCTATTAGAAGTTAAGTTTTGGGGGAGTCAAGGTTATATGCAGATTTTTAAAAAAATTTATTTTGGGGAGAGAGAGCAAGCATGTGTGCACGAGCAGGGGAGGGGCAGAGAGGCAGAAAGAGAGAATCCCAAGCAGGCTCTGCACTGTCAGCACAGAGAGCAATGTGGGGCTCAAACTCAGGAACCATGAGATTATAACCTTAGCTGAAATCAAGAGTGGGATGCTTAACAGACTAAGCCACCCAGGTGCTCCTCTATGCAGATTTTTGACCCCATGAAGTGGGGGGGAGGGGGGAGCTGATGTTCCTAATCCTTGCCTTGTTCAAGGGTCAACTACAATATCCATTTCAAAGCCAGCATCAAGTATCTCATTTTGGTGCTGGCACCTAATAGTTTAGAACAGATTAGAATCCAACTATGGGCTCATTCTAAAGTCATGTATCAGGAATTCATGATTTTCTCTTAAGTGACTCCATTAATCTCACAGGGATTTTCAGCTACTCATGAGAAAGACAGAATCCTTTCCTTTTTTTCTAGGCCATCTAGGGTCACTTTTTCCATCAGGGGAGATAGGAGATGACAAGGAAGCAGTGTTTTGTATAGTAAGCCTCACAGGTTTGCCCAGAAGAGGCTGGTACAGACTCAAAGCATCTATCAAAAAAATCTTTTGAGCAAATGAATAAATCATCTTTTTAATACACTACAAGTTCAATCCACCCATAGATAAATAATACTCTTCTTTTAAGTTTTTTATAAAGTTTATTTTGAGACAGAAAGAGGGAGAGTAAGGGAGAGAAAAAGAGAGAGAGAGAGAGAAAGTGGGGAAGAGGCAGAGAAGGGGAGAGAGCGACTCCCAAGCAGTCTCCTCACTGTCAGGGCAAAGCCTGACTCGGGGCTTGAACTCATAACCAGTGAGACCATGACCTGAGCTGAGATCGAGTCGGACGCTTAACTGACAGAGCCACCCAGGTGTCCCAATAAATTATACTCTTTACAAATCATTCCCTTGATTTAGGAAAACAGAATCTTTACTATACTACTTTTTATTTCTTGAATTACTGTGGGTAATTAACATTATTAAAGCTGCACTTAAAAACAAATCTGTTCTTACAGTTCAGTTATTTCATTAGTTCAGACTTGGTGACATTTTCTCACGTTACCTTGCTTTGTTTTTTTTTTATTTTTTTTTATTTTTTTTTTTTTTACAAATAGTTTATTGTCAAATTAGTTTCTACATAACACTCAGTGCTCATCCCCAAAGTGCCCTCCTCCATGCCCATCCCCCCCTCCCCCCCACATCCATCAGTCCTCAGTTTTTGTCAGCATTCAAGAGTCTCTCATGGTTTGCCTCTCTCCCTTTCCCCCACCATTTCCCCCCTTCTTCTCCCCCTTGTTCCTCCGTCAAGTTCCTCCTAATCCTCCTATACGTGCAAACATATGATATTTGTCCTTCTCTGCCTGACTTATTTCGCTCAGCATAACACCCTCAAGGTCCATCCATGTTGCGACACATGGCCAGATTTCATTGTTTCTCATT